>NC_057813.1:90100421-90473808 GCF_018294505.1 Triticum aestivum
GTATTTTCTTTTTCCTTTTGTATTTTCTTTTCTGCTTTCATTTAACTTTTCAATTTATTTTATTTTTGTAAAAATATAATTTCAACTCCTAAATTTAGCATTTCCACTCAAACCACTGACATAAAAAGTTTTACCCTAAAGAAAACATTTTAGTATTTTATATAATATAAAAGGCATTTAATCAATTGTTTTATCTACAGTTTTATTCATCTTATAGTATTTAAATTTTTTATAACAGTGTGGTTTCTCCACCATAATTACTTACGCATTATTTGGCACAACCCGAACATTTTAGTTTTATTGTTAGAATACTTTTGTTGTTTGCCTATATTATAAATTTGAATTTGAATACTTTTGAACTAACGCGAGTTTATCAACAGTAACCAAGGTGATGTGGCATTATTAGCAGAGGTTACTGTAGCTTGATTATCCGGGCGTCACAGTGTCGTCCCCGACTGCAACTTTGTGATGGTTTATCAAGGAAGGGGCAATTGCATGTCCGTCACTAGACATGCAACTACAAGTGTCGCCCCCGGTGTAACTGCATGCCTTCCACATGGTTGCATCCCAATGGTGTTTGTCAAGCGGGGAGAGGCAATTGCAAGTCCAACACTAGACACACAACTGCAAGTGTCACACCCCTAAATGCAACTACATGTCTTCAACGGGACTGCAATTATGTACTGTTTTTATCAGGTGAGGGGTTAGTTGCATGTTAATCATTAGTTGCACAACTGCAAGTGTCGCCTCCAAATGCAACTCCTTATCTTCCATGCGATTCAAACTCAGTGGTGTTTTGTCGAATGGAGGAGAGGCAATTGCATGTCCACTACTATGCATGCAACTGCAAGTGTCGCCCCCGACTGCAACTGCGTGTCTTCAACGAGGTTGCAACTTGTTGGTGTTTATAGTCAAGGGGATGGGGCAGTTGCATGTCTATCACTAGGCATGCAAGTGCAAGTGTCGTACCCGACTGCAACCACGTGTCTTTAGTGCGACCACTTAGTGGTGTTTTGTAGGGGGTGCCGTTGCATGTCTGCCACTAGGCACACAACTGCAATTGTTGTCCCCAGCTGCAACTCTATGCTATTTTATCAAGGGGAGGGAGCTGTTGCATGTCCGTCACTAGGCACGCAACTGCAAGTATCAAACTTGGCTGCAACTGCATGCCTTCCCCACGGCTGCAACTCAGTGGTGTTTTGTCAGGCGGAGGAGAGGCAATTGCATGTACACCACTAGACACACAACTGCAAGTGTCGCCTCCTTAAATGAAATTGCATGTCTTCAATGCAACTGTAACTCTGTACTTTTTTGTCATGTGAGGGGTTAGTTGCATGTTTGTCACTAGTTGCGCAACTGCAAGTGTCGGCCTCGAATGCAACTGCATGTCTTCTACACGGTTCAAACTCAACGGTGTTTTGTTAGACGGGGGACAAGCAATTTGCATGTCCACCTCTATGCATGCAACTGCAACTATCATCCCTGACTGCAACTACATGTCTTCGACACGGTTGCAACTTTGTGGTGTTTAGTCAAGGGGACGGGGCAGTTGCACCTCTGCTACTAGGCATGCAACTGCAAGGTGTCGGCTCCGACATCAACTATGTGGTGTTTTGTCATGAGGAGTAGTTACATGTTTGTCACTAGGCATGCAACTATAAGTGTCGCCCCGACTGTAACTCTGTGGTGTTTTATCGAGGGGAGGGGCAGTTGCATGTCTACCACTAGGGACGGAAATGCAAGTGTCGTGCTCCGACGCCCCCTCCCCCAATGCAACTCCATGTGCTTCATTGTGGCTGCAACTTCAACTATCTATTTTTTCTTTTCTCCTTTTATTTTTGTGTTTGTTTTTTCTTTCCTAAATAGGGTGTATTATTTTTTATTACATTGTGCAATCTAGTAGCATGTCCTCCTCGGCGTGCAACTACATGTATTGCACGTCGCATGCGACTGCAAGCGCACCAACTTAACGTTGCAGAAGGATTAGAAGTGTGTGGTGTTCCCATATGTGTGTAATTTATTACTCCCTCCATTCCTTGATATAAGGTGTATAGATTTTTGAGAAAATATCCGAAATAGAAGGTGTATTGCGTTGCACCACTCGTTTGGATAATTATTTTAGGGAATTGATTGCATTATGGTTATATGTGTGTAAAAAATATTTTTTGTTTATTTGTGTTTTTTTGAGAAAGCTTCTGATCTTTAAATACTTGTATTTTTCCCTCCAATATAGATGACCATAAGTAGCATGCGCATAGCTCACACGGTCACACCCAACTACAAACAACATATACCGGGATTTTTTGGTGAACAAAAAAATACAAAAAATTGAACACAAGAAAGCTGCATCATTTGTCGAGGCTGAAGCTAGTTAGTAAAATAGACTTACATGGCAGTGATACATCCCAAGTACAAGCAAGAGAAAGAAAATCCGGCAACTGCGTAAAGGTGCACAGGAGAAAAGGTAAGACAAAATCCCAGTAGAGCACCAGGCCAGCCCATCACGAAGACAACAAATAAACAGTTGCAGACAAAACAAAAAAGCCCGGGCTGTACATATGTTGATGTCTTCAGTCGACTGAGACTTCGTGAAGTCTCAGTCGACTGAGATCTAGATGGACCCTACAAAAAAGGGTGTGGCTAGGTCTCAGTCGACTGAGACTTAACCAAGTCTCAGTCAAGTGATAAGTGGTATAGTATATAAGAAAGAAAAAACTGAAAAGAACATTTTGTACGATCTCCATGAAAGATATAGGGGATATAGTATCAACTGAGACATAACAAAGTCTCAATCGACTGAGACTTAGCAAAACTCATAAAAAATGGGCCTGTCTAGGACTGAGTCGACTGAGACTTCGCGAAGTCTTAGTCAGATGATGTCACCTATGTTAGTTTAGGCCTGTTTTATCTTGTGGTCTGCTGGGTTGTATTTTTTTCTCACGTGGGCTTAAGTCTCGGTCATAGAGGCATGGTTGGCTTCATCCAAGTGATCACGGTCCACATCTTCCTCAATTGCAGCATACAATCGAATGTTGCTCAACCAAGGGCTGTATAACATGAATCAATCAGCTGCTAAAAAGACTGCTCAATCAATTGCATTGGCTTGGGTATAGCGTCGCACATGGTTCATTCTTCCTCTTCGTGTCATCTTGCTTCTCTTTTTGTTTTTCCTTTTTATAATTTCTTTCAAATGAATGTATATAATTTAAAAGAAAAAGAACTATCTTTAATATGACAAAGAAATAAAAAAATGAAATAAAAAGATAATTTAATTGTGTGTGGCATAATATTTTTGAAAAATAAAATTATTAAGTTGCATACAAACGGTGGGCATGCAAAATATGTGATGTCGATATGCGTGTAGCGGTTGCGTTATTTTTAATAACTAAAAAAATTCCAAAACAACACTATGTAGAAAAGAAAATAACACAAATCTAGAACACTAAAGAAAAAAAAATGAAAATTTCAAAATAATAAAACTGCATACTAGGCTGTCCGAGCACCCCCAAACCCCTAATTGCGCCCGGCCAATTTCGCTTGAAGTTGCATGTCAGATAGAACATTTGTTGTTGCACATAGGGCGACATGCAACTGGGTAATACGTTTGAGAAAAAAACTATTTAGAAAAGATAAAAAACTAAAACACAATAAAGAAAAGAAAAAGAATAGTGGCAGACGTGCAACTGCCCTCTCCTCCGATAAAACACCACCAAAGTTGCATGCCAGTGTATACACATGCAACTGCCCCCATCCACCCACCGCCTCCCTCCCCACCCCTCTACAAAACAAATTTTACTTGCATCACATTGGAAGACATGCAATTGCAGTCGGGGGAGGGGGGGGGGGAGGGGGACAGTTGCAGTTGCTTGTCTAGTGTACACATGCAACGACCCCCTCTCCTCCTCCCTCCCTGGCTAAAAAATCCAAATACAACCATGTTGAAAGACATGCAGTTGCAGTCGGGGCCAACAGCTGTAGTTGCATGCCTAGTGTACACATGCAACTAGAAAACAAAAATTTAAAAGAAAAAACTCTATATTGCAGTGGGCCACGACTCCTTAATTCATGGCTAACTTGATCTGTATGAGAGGAAAATTGAACTATTAATTTAATTTAATAACCAAAATAAAAAAAGAAAATGTAAAAATGTAAAAATATATAAATTTTTCCCTATTTTTCTGGGAATAAATTTAGGTTTCCATGAGAAAAAACTCTTCAAATATTATCCTTTTGCCCTCCAACAAAACATAGTACAGTTGCAACCATGTTGGAAGACATGCAGTTCCAGTCGGGGGTGACAATTGCATTTGCATGCCTAGTGCATGAACATGCAACTACCGACGCCTCTCCCGCCGCCACACCGACAAAACAAAGTCCAGTTTAAGTCGGGTGGGTAGACATGATATTGCAGCCGAGGGCGAATCTTGCGGTTGTGTGCCTAGTGTCAGACATGCAACCGCCCCTCTCCCGCCATCCTCTGACATAACAAAAAGGCCAGTTACAGTCGGGTGGGTAGACATGTAGTTGCAGTCAAGGGCGACACTTGCAATTGTATGCCTAGTCTCAGAGATGCAACTTCCCCTTCTCTAGTCACCCACTGATACGTCTCTAACGTATCTATAAGTTTTGATTGTTCCATGCTGTTGATAATCCCCAAGTGTAAGGAATCATCATAACAATTTCCAAAGGTGGAAGTGATAAGTATGGAGTGTCGAACCCACAAGGAGCTAAAGGTAAGATCAATATTCTCTCAAGCCCTATCTGCCACTGATACGACTCTACGTGCACCGAACGTTTACTTCCAACTAGAACGAGAAATAAAACTACGTTGTGGGTATGAAGAGGACAACTCTGTATCGTATCGGAGAGATAAAACATAAAAGTAGGTGCTGTTATCATAAAGTTAGAATATAATAATAAATAATATAAATAACAAGTGTGGAATAATGGTGGATCGGTGTGCGGAATTGTCCTAGGAAATTGTTAACAAGACCGATAATCACTATTGCAGTTTCATATGAGGGAGAGGCATAAGCTAACATACTTTCTCTACTTGGATCATATGCACTTATGATTGGAACTCTAGCAAGCATCCGCAACTACTAAAGATCATTAAGGTAAAACCCAACCATAGCACTAAAGCATCAAGTCCTCTTTATTCCCATACGCAACAATCCCTCTTACTCGGGTTTGTGTTTCAGTCACTCACCAACCCACTATAAGCGAATCATGAATGTATTGCAACACCCTACAACGGGAATCCCTCACACTTGCGCGACACGGAGGGCACCATAGGACAGCATCAAAGTAAAACATACAACTCATACCAATCTAGGTCATCAATCAACCCAAAGACAAAAGATATCTACTCAAAACATCATAAGATGGCAACACATCATTGGATCATAATATGTGGCATAAAGCACCATGTTCAAGTAGGGATTACAGCGGGGTGCGGGAGAGTGGACCGCGTAAAAGAGATGAGGATGGTGATGATGATGGTGATGTCGATGAAGACGATCACCATGGCGATGATTCCCCTCCCGATGGCACTCCGGCGCCACCGGAAGAGAGGAGGAGAGGTTCTCCCCCTTGTGCTTCTTCCTCCATAGCCTCCACCCTCTGGTCCTTGGCCTTCATGGTGATGATGGCCCCTCCGGGATACTCCTCCATGGCCACCGGTGATGATGGCCCCCTCCGGCAGGGTGTCGGAGAGGGCCTAGATTGACTTCTCGTGGCTATAGAGGCTTGCGGCGGTGGAACTTCCGATCTAATCTCTGTTCTAGAAGTTTTAGGGTACGAGAGTATATATGGGTGCATGAAGTACGTCGGTGGAGCTTCGGGGGCCCCACGAGGCAGGGGGCACGCTCTAGGGTGGTGGGCGCGCCCCCCACCCTCGTGAGCACCTCCCTTAGCTCCTGACGTAGGGTCCAAGTCCATCCGATAGCTTTCCTTCCAAAAATAACTTCTCCAGTTGATTTCGTTCCATTTCGACTCCGTTTGATATTCCTTTTCTTCGAAACACTGAAATAGGAAAAAAACAGCAATTCTGGGCTGGGCCTCCGGTTAATAGGTTAGTCCCAAAAATAATATAAAAGTGTATAATAAAGCCCAATATTGCCCGAAACATTAGATAATATAGCATGGAGCAATCAAAAATTATAGATACGTTGGAGACGTATCAGGCATCCCCAAGCTTAATTCCTGCTCGACCTCGAGTAGGTAAATGATAAGAAAGATAATTTTTGATGTGGAATGCTAGTAAGTGCTTAAGTTTGATCAATGATAATTCCAATCACTTTTTCTAGCATCATTACCTATCATAACAATAGCTCATCTCATAAAACTTTTCATGATCAAGTAACAAGCAAGTCACAAGTTTAAAGTATGGATCATAAACTTTCTTGAAAACTAACAAACAATATTCTCAGTCATCAAACAATTGCAATCCATCCTATTTTCAGGAAGAGTCTATGTCAGAGCTTTGATTTAGCAAACTTCACATACTCAACTATCATGTAGTCTTTCACAATTGCTAACACTCACGCAATACTTGTGGTTATGGAGTTTTAATCGGACACAGAGAAAGATAGGGGCTTATAGTTTCACCTGCCAACCTTTTACCTCAAGGGTAATGTCAACAATAATAACTCATGCTTCCCTACATCCAATTATATACATATATATATATATATATATATATATATATATATATATATATATATATATATATATATCAGGTTCTTTCTAACATTCTGGGCTTGCCAAAGGATAAAATGAAAAAGGAAAGGTGAAGATCACCATGACTCTTGCATAAGGTAGAAGATAATAATAAAAGATAGGCCCTTCGCAGAGGGAAGCAGAGGTTGCCATGCGCTTTTATGGTTGGATGCACAAAATCTCAATGCGAAAGAACGTCACTTTATATTGCCCCTTGTGATATGAACCTTTATTATGTAGTCTGTCGCTTTTATTACTTCCACATCACAAGATCGTATAAAGCTTATTTCTCCCACACCAATCAATCATACATATTTAGAGCAATTTTTATTTCTTTGCACCGATGACAACTTACTTGAAGGATCTTACTCAATCCATAGGTAGATATGGTGGACTCTCATGGCAAAACTGGTTTAAGGATTTTGGAAGCACAAGTAGTATCTCTACTTGGTGCTGAGAATTTTGGCTAGCATGAGGGGGAAAGGCAAGCTCAACATGTTCGAGGATCCATGACAACATACTTTATCTCAGATATAAGAAAACATAACTCATTACGTTGTCTTCCTTGTACAACATCAACTCTTTAGCACGTCATATTTTAATGAGTGCTCCCAATCATAAAAGATGTCCAGGATAGTATATTTATATGTGAAACCTCTCTTCCTTCAATATTCTTTCATGAATTGTTCAAGTGACCAATTCTACGTTTGCTAACTTTCAATAAGTTTACTACCTATACTTATTATGTGTGAAGTCATTACTCCCCATGTTATAAGCATATGAAACATATATAAATTCAGGTTTATGACATTCAATTTATTCAACCATTTACTCATAGGATATACATGAAGCACATGAGGGAATGACAAACTACTCCAAAAGATATGAGTGAAGAACACTGAGTAGTCAAATAATTAACTAGCCATGGGAGGATTATTTTCATTCAATATTTCAGATCCAATGATTTTATTCAAACAGCAAGTAAAATTGAAAACACGCACCAAGCAAAACACATATCATGTGATGAATAAAAATATAGCTCCGAGTAAAGTATACCGATAGTTTTGAAGATGAAAAGAGGGGATGCCTTCCGGGGCATCCCCAAGCTTAGGCGCTTGAGTCTTCCTTGAATATTACCTTGGGCTGCCTTGGGCATCCCCAATCTTAGGGTCTTTCCACTCCTTATTCTCCTCATATCGATATCTCATCCAAAACTTGAAAACTTCAATCACACAAAACTTAACCAAACTTCGTGAGATAGATTAGTATGATAAAGAGCACACCATTCACTTTGGTACTATCAAAGACAAGGTTCGTAATTGTTCTCACACAATTCCTACTGTACCATCTCATTTATACAATTTATATTGAGAAATATAAGCCATAGAAACTAGAAAACAAGCAAACTATGCAATGAAAACATAATCTGTCAGAAACAGAACAGTCTGTAATGATCTGAACAATAACCATACTTCTGCTACTCCAAAAATTATGAAATAAATTGGTGAACGTGAGGAATTTTTCTATTAATCTTATGCCAAAAGAATCAACTCAAAATCACTCTTCTGTAAAACATGACATCTATTCTCGTGAGCGCAAAGTTTCTGTTTTTTACAGCAAGATCACATTAACTTTCACCCAAGTCTTCCCAAAGGTATTACTTGGCACTTTATTGAAACAAAAGCTATAAAACATGATTACTACAGTAGCTTAATCATGTAAACAAACAAAAACAATAAGGGTAAATATTGGGTTGTCTCCCAACAAGCGCTTTTCTTTAATGCCTTTTAGCTAGGCATGATGATTTCAATGATGTTCACATAAAAGATAGGAATTGAAGCACAAAGAGAGCATCTTGAAGAATGTGACTAGCACATTTAAATATAACCTACTTCCTATGCCTAGGGATTTTGTGAGCACACAACTTATGGGAACAAGAGTCAACTAGCATAGGAAGGCAAAACAAGTATAACTTCAAAACTTTAAGCACATAGAGAGGAAACTTAATATTATTGCAACTCCTACAAGCATGTATTCCTCCCTCATAATAACTTTAGTAGTATCATGGATAGCAACTTTGTTCTCATACTCAATTTGAACCTGTTCCGAAATAGTGGAATCATTACTAGCTAAAGTTGACACTCTTCCAAATCCAATTTCATAAATATCACACTAAGATTCAACATCCTCCAAAATAGTGGGATCACTAATTCCTAAAGTTGACACTCTTCCAAACCCACTTTAAATGATAGTATTATTCATACTCCAAAAGGTATAAGTGAAGTTCATGGAGCATTCTACAACTGACCAATATCCAAGCTCAAAATGTATAAGTGAAGCACATGAAGCATTCTATAAAACCATACTCAAAAGATTTAAGTGAAGCACAAAGAGTAATTCTATAAGATCATACTTAAAAGATTTAAGTGAAGCACATGAAGTATTGTATAAATCAATGAATGGATATCTCATGCTAGCATGGTTTTTAAAGGAAAAACAAAAACACAAAGGACACAAATCATGTGAACAAGGCAAAAACCGAGGTATACCGATAATCGTTGAAGAAGAAAGATGGGATGCCAACCGGGGCATCCCCAAGCTTAGATGCTTGAGTATCCTTTGAAATATTTACGGGGGGTGCCTTGGGCATCCCCAAGCTTGAACTCTTGCCTCTCTTTATTCTTATCATATTGATAGCTCCTCGACCTTCGGACACTTCATCCACACAAAACTTTAACAAAAACTTGTGAGATCCGTTAGTGTAATAAAGCAAATCACTACCTTTTAGGTACTGTAATGAACTCATTCTTTACTTATATTGGTGTTAAACCTACTGTATTACAACTTCTCTATGGTTCATACCCTACGATACTAGCCATAGATTCATCGAAATAAGCAAACAACACACGCAAAACATAATCTGTTAAAAACAGAACAGTCTGTAGTAATATGGAAGTTTGGCAAACTTCTGTAACTCCTAAAATTATGAACTAAATTTGAAAATTTGAAAATTTTGTACATAAGTAATGTGCAAAATGTTTCAAACCCATTTGACTTTCCAGTAAAAAATGTAAATTCATGCACTACAGCCAAAGTTTCTGTTTTTGTTTTGCACATAGCAAACAAGCAATCTAATCATCCTAAAACCAAAGCTTGGCACATTTATTTTTATAATACAATGAATATATACAAGGGGATAATTATTTACAGAGAAACTTCCATGAAAAATTCTACATTGTTTCCGTGAGCATGAACACAAGTGCTCAAGGTCGACCCTCACTTCTTCAATGCAAAACCTTCCAATCACTTCTCTTTTTGAAAAACTTTTTAGGCATGAAAGGCAAGTAATTTTTTTTCTATTTTAATTTTTAATTTTTTTTGTATGTTTCACCCACAACTAAACAGAAACAAAAAGGAAAAACAAAATCTACTTAGTGAAGAAAGCAAACAAGCACACACGAGAATATCAACCCCACGCTATTGCTCCCCGGCAACTGCGCCAGAAAAGAGCTTGATAATCCCCAAGTGCAAGGAATCATCGTAGCACATTCCATAGGTGGAAGTGATAAGTATGGAGTGTCGAACCCACAAGGAGCTAAAGGTAAGATCAATATTCTCTCAAGCCCTATCTGCCACAGATACGACTCTACGTGCACCGGACGTTTACTTCCAACTAGAATGAGAAATAAAAGTACGTTGTGGGTATGAAGAGGATAACTATGTATTGTATCGGAGAGCTAAAACATAAAAGTAGGTTCTGTTATCATGAATTTAGAATATAATAATAAATCATATAAATAGCAAGTGTGGAATAATGGTGGATCAGTGTGCGGAATTGTCCTAGGCAATTGTTAATAAGACCGATAATCACTATTGCAGTTTCATATGAGGGAGAGGCATAAGCTAACATACTTTCTCTACTTGGATCATATGCACTTATGATTGGAACTCTATCAAGCATCCGCAACTACTAAAGATCATTAAGGTAAAACCCAACCATAGCATTAAAGCATCAAGTCCTCTTTATTCCCATACGCAACAATCCCTCTTACTCGGGTTTGTGTTTCAGTCACTCACCAACCCACTATAAGCGAATCATGAACGTATTGCAACACCCTACAGCTGGAATCCCTCACGCTTGCGCGACATGGAGGGCACCATAGGATAGCATCAAAGTAAAACATACAACTCATACCAATCTAGATCATCAATCAACCCAAAGACAAAAGATATCTACTCAAAACATCATAGGATGGCAACACATCATTGGATCATAATATGTGGCATAAAGCACCATGTTTAAGTAGGTATTACAGCAGGGTGCGGGAGAGTGGACCGCATAAAAGAGATGAGGATGGTGATGATGATGGTGATGTCGATGAAGACGATCACCATGGCGATGATTCCCCTCCCGATGGCACTCCGGCGCCACCGGAAGAGAGGAGGAGAGGTTCTCCCCCTTGTGCTTCTTCCTCCATGGCCTCCACCCTCTAGTCCTTGGCCTTCATGGTGATGATGGCCCCTCCAGGATACTCCTCCATGGCCACCGGTGATGATGGCCCCCTCCGGCAGGGTGCCGGAGAGGGCCTAGATTGACTTCTCGTGGCTACAGAGGCTTGCGACGGCCGAACTTCCGATCTAATCTCTGTTTTGGAAGTTTTAGGGTACGAGAGTTTATATGGGTGGAGGAAGTACGTCGGTGGAGCTTCGGGGGCCCCACGAGGCAGGGGGCACGCCCTAGGGGGGTGGGTACGCCCCCACCCTCGTGAGCACCTCCCTTAGCTCCTGACGTAGGGTCCAAGTCCACCCGGTAGCTTTACTTCCAAAAATAACTTCTCCAGTTGATTTCGTTCCGTTTCAACTCCGTTTGATATTCCTTTTCTTCGAAACACTGAAATAGGCAAAAAAACAGCAATTCTGGGCTGGGCCTCCGGTTAATAGGTTAGTCCCAAAAATAATATAAAAGTGGATAATAAAGCCGAATATTGCCCGAAACAGTAGATAAAATAGCATGGAGCAATCAAAAATTATAGATACATTGGAGACGTATCAGCTGTTATATTATCAATCTTGGATGTTTTATAATCATTTTATATCATTTTTTGGTAGTAACCTATTGACATAGTGCCAAGTGCCAATTGCTATTTTCTGCATGTTTTTTACATCGCAGGAAATCAATACCAAATGGAGTCCAAATGCAACAAAACTTTACGGAGATTTTTTATGGACCAGAAGACACCTAATGGGCCAAGGCAGCGCCTGGGGGGTGCTCCGAGGGGAGCACAACCCACGAGGGCGTGCCAGGAGGCCCAGGCGCGCCCTGGTGGGTTGTGCCCACCTCGGGTGCCCCCCGGACCTCCTCTTTGCTCTATAAGTACCCCAATATTCCAGAAACCCTAGGGGAGTCGTTGAAAATCAATTCCAGCCGCCGCAGAGTCCAGAACCACCAGATCCAATCTAGACACCATCACGGAGGGGTTCACCACCTCCATTGGTGCCTCTCCGATGATGCGTGAGTAGTTCTTTGTAGACCTTCTGAAAGAACATGCGGTGCCCCCATGTTTGGTTTTGGCAATTGATGACAATCTCTATGGACTAATGGTTGCCTTGAGTTATATTTGAAAGGTTTGTCCATAGGCTTTTCTTGGAGTCCATTTGTTGGTTTCAAGGAGAGTTTGTGATGACCTCGATGCTATTAAGGAATTATCCAAAGATCGGTCATGTGAGTATTGAGCTTATTGCAAGCATGTCTTAAGAAGAAGATTGTGTGATCATTCATGTCTACCTTGAAGACATCATCCAAATGAAGAGAGTTGGAAAGATTCAACACACAAAGCGCACAAGATGTACCAAGGGATCAAGTGATCCCATGGTATGGTAAGCATTGTCCATTACACTTTGTGTGCTAACCCATGGTTTTCGTGAGAGTTCTTTGTGGGGTTAGGTTGCGGTGTGCATGTTCAAGTGATGCATCACGAAGAGATCAAGTGCTTGAAGCTTGCCGTCCATTGTGGTGACAATGGACTTGTGAAGATGTTTTCGATGTTGGAGGTTCTGCCGGTTCTTCTCTGTTGGAGGTTTCTCTCCTCTTTTTGTTAGGCATACCTCATCTGCCTCTTCTTACTATAACCAGTCGCTGTTTTGATGCTACTCGTTGTCTTGTATACAACAAGCTTGAGTTTGCTCAATTCGGAGCTCTTTGCAGAAGTTATGGTAGTTCTGGTTTTCCTTGGAGCATTCTTGTTTTCGTGGAAGTGGCATAAGGTTGGCGCCAGCGGTAGTATCGCGTATCGCCACAAGCGGTAGTATCGCTGTCCCACAGTGGCAGTACCGCCCATGGCCATAAGCGGTAGTACGGCTCCAGTTCCGCGCTGGTACCGCTTCGACTCGAGATGTGGTTTTCTCATGTCGGGTTCAGCGGCAGTAGTTGCAGCAGTAGGAGCGGTAGTACCGCTCGTATGTGGTAGTACCACGGCTACCACCGCCCCTAGTACCGCTGGGCCAAGCGGCAGTACCGCTGCGGCCAATGGTAGTACCGCTTGCTCCAGCGGTAGTGTCGCTCATTCGGCTCTGCCTCGCCCTCTGTTTTGCTCCAGTCTCTGTGTTCTACCGCCTGGGCGGTAGTACCGCTCCCCTGAGCAGTAGTACCGCTCATGCGCGGACTGAGCACATAACGGTTGGATTCGAGAGCTCCTATAAAAGGGTGTCTTCTTCCCCATTCAACCTTATCCTTTGAGCTCGTGTTCTTCCCCCATTGTTGACCTTCTCCGAGCTTGCTAACTCTCAATCCCTCCATGGATTCTTGCTAGTTTTTGAGGGAAAAGAGAGAGGAGATCTAGATCCACGTTTCCACCAATCACTTTATCCTCTAAGTGAGGGGAACCCCTTGGATCTAGATCTTGGAGTTCTTCGTGTTCTTCTTTTGTTCTTCCTCTCATTTTCCTCCCTAGCATTAGTTGCTTTGGTGGGATTTGGGAGAGAAGGACTTGGGCACTCCGTGTGCCCTTGCCATTGCATTTGGTGCATCGGTTTGAGTTCTCCACGTGATACATGGAAGTTACAAGTTGAGAAGCTTATTACTCTTGGGTGCTTGGTGCCCTTGAGCTTGTTCCTCTTGGGTGCTTGGGCGCCCTAGACGGTTGGTGGTGTTCGGAGCTCAATCATTGTGGTGTATAGCTCCGGGCAAGCGTCGGGGTCTCCAATTAGGTTATGGAGATCGCCCCGAGCAATTTGACGGGTTCCAGTGACCGCCCCCAAGGGTTGCCAAGTGTACGGGTTCGGTGACCGCCCCCAAGGGTTGCCATTGTACGGGTTCGGTGACTGCCCTCAAGGGTCCCTTAGTGGAATCACGGCATCTTGCATTGTGCGAGGGCGTGAGGAGATTACGGTGGCCCTAGTGGCTTCTTGGGGAGCATTGTGCCTCCACACTGCTCCAAACGGAGATTAGCATCCGCAATGGTGTGAACTTCAGGATACATCGTCGTCTCCGTGTGCCTCGGTTATCTCGTACCCGAGCCCCTTTACTTATGCACTTTACTTTGTGATAGCCATATTGTTTCTTGTCATATATCTTGCTATCACTTAGTTGTTTACCTTGCTTAGCATAAGTTGTTGGTGCACATAGGTGAGCGTAGTTGTTGTAGGTTTTGTGCTTGTCAAATTAACCGCTAGGTTTATTCCGCATTTGTTCAAGCTTAAACCGTAATTATTTTAAAGCGCCTATTCACCCCCCTCTAGGCGACATCCACGATCTTTCACCTTCGGGTCCGTAGTTAGTCACTAGATGGCTTCCTCTCTCTCGTTTGATTCTCAATACAATGGTCTCTTGGAGATCCATATGATGTAACTATTTTTTGCGGTGTGTTTGTTGAGATCGGATGAACTTTGAGTTTATGATCAGATCTATCTTTTTATCCATGGAAGTTATTTGAATCTTCTTTGATCTCTTATATGCATGATTGCTTATAGCCTCATATTTCTTCTCCGACATTTGGGTTTTGTTTGGCCAACTTGATCTATTTATCTTGCAATGGGAAGAGGTGCTTTGTAGTGGGTTCGATCTTACGGTGCTTGATCCCGGTGACAGAAGGGGAACCGACACGTATGTATCGTTGCTACTAAGGATAAAATGATGGGGTCTATCTCTACATAGATAGTTCTTGTCTACATCATGTCATCGTTCTTATTGCATTACTCCGTTTCTCCATGAACTTAATACACTGATGCATGTTGGATAGCGGTCATGTGTGGAGTAATAGTAGTAGATGCAGGCAGGAGTCGCTCTACTAATCTTGGACGTGATGCCTATATAATGATCATTGCCTGGATATCGTCATAATTATTTGAAGTTCTATCAATTGCCCAACAGTAATTTGTTTACCCACCATTTGCTATTTTTCTCGAGAGAAGCCACTAGTGAAACCTACGGCCCCCGGGTCTCTTTCTCATCTATTTTTCCTTTGCGATCTACTTTTCCTTTGCTTTTATTTTCAGATCTATTAAACCAAAAAATACAAAAATACCTTGCTGCAATTTATTCTCATTTATTTTATTTGGCGTTCAATCTACTTACAATTTTATTCACGTTCGTTTGCTTATGTTGGGGCGCCGCTACTCCAAAGGGATTGACAACCCCTTTTACACGTCGGGTTGCGAATATTTGTTATTTGTGTGCAGGGGCTGTTTACGTTGTGTTGCTGGGTTCTCCTACTGGTTCGATAACCTTGGTCTCATAACTGAGGGAAATACCTACCGCCGCTGTGCTGCACCATCCCTTCCTCTTTGGGGAAATACCGACCTAGCTTCAAGCCACATCAAATGGAATTTTTGGCGCCGTTGTCGGGGAGGATCTTCAACATATACTAGGTTCCTAATCACAAATCTCATCTCCTCGCAATTTACATTATTTTCCATTTGCCTCTCATTTTCCTTTCCCCCACTTCACAAAAATTTGCCGTTTTATTCGCCCTCTCTTTCGTTCGCCTTTTTCTCGTCAGATCTCTTGTTTGCTCTCTTTGCTTGTGTTGCCATGTGTCTTGCTTGCATCTTCACTTGCTAAAAGTTTATTGATAAGGATCCTCATCCACGTGCTAATCTTTTTAAAAGATCCAATTATGATGAACCAATTACTAGTGATTTGAGTGCACTAGATTATCTCTATGAAGTTTTGCTTGAGATTCGTAAATCTAAATTTTTTGATGAAGTGTTAAAAAAGAAATTTATGAGTGATTCACGATGGCTCCTTGAATGAAAAGCATGATTGCAATGGTGTTACTATAAATTCTATTAATGTCAATTATGCTAATAATATGCAAAACCCCAAGCTTGGGGATGCTAATTTTGCTATGTCCACTACTTGTTGCAATGATCATGATTGGGGTGATAATGTTTCTTATGATCTTGAAAATTTATTTAAGCCTCATGATGAATACGACAATACTGAAAGTGGGTTTGGAAGAGTGTCAACTTTAGCTAAAAATAATCCCACATATTTGGAGAGTGTTCAATCTTATGAAATTTTTGATGAAATTGGGTTTGGAGAGGTCATGACTTTATTTGATGATAATCCCACTATTTTGGAAGAGTGTCAACTTTGCATGCATGTGGATCATGTAGATAATATGTTATGTGATGGCTATATTGTTGAATTCGAATATGATGCTGCATGTAATTATTATGAGAGAGGGAAATATGGTTGTAGAAATTTTCATGTTACTAAATTTCCTCTCTTCATGTTGAGATTGTCAATGTTTATTTCTCCTTCCTTGCGTATGCTAGTTTTTGCTAGTTTTGATAATTTGTTTGCTTATAAAATACCTATGCATAGGAAGTATGCTAGACTTAAATGTGATTGTCACATGTTTCATGATGCTCTCTTTGTGTTTCAATTACTATCTTTCGTGTGAGCATCGTTGAAATCTTATGCCTAGCTAAGGGCGTAAAACAATAGCGCTTGTTGGGAGGCAACCCAATGAATAAAATTTATTTTTGCTTTTTTGCTTTCTGTTCTTGAGTGTTGCACAATTATGCTAATGTTATGATTGTGTTTTTTGTGTTTTAATTAGTGTTTGTGCCAAGTAAAGCCTTTAGGATCTTCTTGGGTGATAGTTGTTTGATCTTGCTGGAAAAAGTAGAAAATTTTGTGTCCAGAGTTACAATTTTCATTATTCACAAAAGAGACGAAAAACTCTGAATTTTTACATTAGATTTATATGCCAATTGCCTCTGTTGTCCTATTTTTTCAGAATTTTTGGAGTTATAGAAGTATGAGAACAATTTGCATCTTTACAGACTGCTCTGTTTTTGACAGATTCTATTTTCGTTGTGTTATGTGCTTATTTTGATGATTCTATGGCTTTCTTTGAAGAGCTTTTGCCATGGAGAAGTTAGAATACAGTAGACATAAAGCAATAACAAAATTTGAATAAGTTTTCTACAGTACTTAAAGTAAAGATTAGTTTTCTTATACTAACGGATCTCATGAAGGTTTTGTTGAGTTTTGTGTGGTTGAATTTTTCAAGTTTTGGGTTATCTTACGATAGATGAAGGAATAAGGAGTAAGAAGAGCCTAAGCTTGGGGATGCCCCGGCATCCCAAGCTATTATCCAAAAGAGAGCAAGCGACTAAGCTTGGGGATGCCCCGAGTGGCATCCCCTCTTTCTTCTAACGACCATCGGTATTTTACTCGAAGCTATATTTTTATTCGTCACATACTATGTGTTTTGCTTGGAGCGTCTTGTATGATATGAGTCTTTGCTTGTTTTATTTTGTGTTTTAAGTCTTGATTCCTTGTTGGACACACCTATTTGAGAGAGCCAAAATTATGTCATGACTTGTTAGAATTTCTCCCTATGCTTCACTTAAAATTTTATGAGCTATGGAATTTCTCTAGTACTTCACTTATATCTTTTTGAGCATGGTGTGCTTTAGTATTTTTGAAGAAATTATCTCTTGCTTCATTTAAATTAATTTGAGAGAAAGAAAAATTATGCTCATGATCTTCACTTATATTTGTCTGAGCTTATCAAAAGCAACGTATGAAAATTAGTTCCAAAGTGATAGATATCCAAGAAGGATATAATAAAAACTTTCATGAAGATCATTGGACAAACTAAACTTGATTATTAGTAATAGTTTTGAGATATGATGATGTGATATGTGAGTCATGTTGATGAGTAATTATGCTTTAGTAAGAATATTGGTGTTAAGGTTTGTGATTCCCTATGCAAGCACGAAAGTCAATAATTATGCAATGAAATTATATCCTACTTGTGGTACATTATTCGGTGTTAATTATGCTTAATGCTCGCTTATGAGATTATTCGTTTCTTGGTTGGTCGCTTCCTGATGACCCACAAGTATAGGGGATCTATCGTAGTCCTTTCGATAAGTAAGAGTGTCAAACCCAACGAGGAGCAGAAGGAAAAGATAAGCGGTTTTCAACAAGGTATTCTCTGCAAGCACTGAAATAATAGGTAACAGATAGTTTTGTGATAGGATAATTTGTAACGAGCAACAAGTAACAAAAGTAAATAAAGTGCAGCCCAATTCTTTTTGTAGCAAAGGACAAGCCTGGACAAACTCTTATATAGAGAAAAGCACTCCCGAGGACACATGGGAATTATCGTCAAGCTAGTTTTCATCACGTTCATATGGTTCGCGTTCGGTACTTTGATAATTTGATATGTGGGTGGAACGGTGCTTGGGTGCTGTTCTTACTTGAACAAGCATCCCACTTATGATTAACCTCTATTGCAAGCATCCGCAACTACAACAAAAGTATTAAGTTAAACCTAACCATAGCATGAAACATATGGACCCAAATCAGCCCCTTACGAAGCAACGTATAAACTAGGGTTTAAGCTTCTGTCACTCTAGCAACCCATCATCTGCTTATTACTTCCCAGTGCCTTCCTCTAGGCCCAAATAATGGTGAAGTGTCATGTAGTCGACGTTCACATAACACCACTAGAGGATAGACAACATACATCTCATCAAATATATCGAACGAATACCAAATTCACATGCCTACTAATAGTGAGACTTCTCCCATGTCCTCAGGAACAAACGTAACTACTCACAAAGCATATTCATGTTCATAATCAGAGGGGTATTAATATGCATAAAGGATCTGAACATATGATCTTCCACCAAATAAACCAACTAGCATCAACTACAAGGAGTAATCAACACTACTAGCAACCTACAGGTACTAATCCCGGACTTGGAGACAAGAATTGGATACAAGAGATGAACTAGGGTTTTGAGAGGAGATGGTGCTGGTGAAGATGTTGATGGAGATTGCCCTCTCCCGATGAGAGGAGTGTTGTACCACCCCGGATGTAACTTTCCATATTTGTAACTTCAACTCTTCCATTTTCGGCATTGTGATATGATATTCCCTCCGTGGTTGGGTTTTTCTTCATTTTGCATTTTGTCCATGTCATGCATTTCATATCATGTCATCATGTGCATCGCATTTGCATACGTGTTCGTCTCATGATTCCGAGCATTTTCCCCGTTGTCCGTTTTGCAATCCGGCGCTCCTATGTCCCCCGGCGTCCTCTTTTACCTTTTTCCATGAGCGGGTATTAAACTTTCTCGGAATGGACCGAGGCTTGCCAAGTGGCCTTGGTATAACACCGGTAGACCACCTGTCAAGTTTCGTGTCATTTGGAGGTCGTTTGGTGCTCCAACGGTTAACCGGGTAACCGTAAAAGCCTCTTTCTCTTTGCAGTCCAACACCCCTCCAAAGTGGCCCAAAACCCAGCAAACTCCCCTCCATGCTCTAGGCCGTTCGATCACGATCGCGTGGCCGAAAACCGCACTCCATTTGGAGTCTCCTAGCTCCCTCTAACTATAAATACACCCTCCTCCCGAAATTTTCGGATCAATTCCACCCCTAAACCCTAGCCCCGCTCCTCTCCGCGAGGGCGGACACGTCCGCCGCCGCCGGACGAAACTCCGCCGCCGCCCGCGGCCAATCCCAGCGCGCCACGTGGCATGCCGCCACCCGCCGCCGCCGAAGCCCGCCGGGGCCCGACCGCGGCCCGCCTCGGGACGATCCGGGCCGAGGCCCAGCGCCGCGCCGCCCCGCGCGCCCGACCGGCGCTGCCTTCCGCCGCCAGGTCTCGCCGCCCGGTCGCCGGCGCCTCCCCGCGCCCCGCCCGAGCTTGCGCCGCCGCCCGCTCGCCGCTCTCCCGCTCCGCCGCCGACCGCCGCCGTGCGTCGCCGCCTCGCCGCGCCGTCCTGATCTTGCCGGTCGCCGCCACGCCGCGCCGCCCGGCCCCGTCGCCATCTCCGGCGATCTCGCCGTCGCCGGCGCCACCGTCCTCGCCGGATCTAGTCAGGTGGACCAGATCCACCACCTCCTCGATCCAAACACGGCGCCCCGTCCCGATCCGCTCCGTCCCGGAACCGTCCCGTCCCGGGTTGACTTTTCCCAGAGGTGAAATTCCACTAAGTCCCAGATTTCTGACATTTTAATGCCATGTTCATGCCATCATATCTCTGCATCCGTAGCTCCGTTTCATGCGTATAATATGTAAAATTGTTCGTCTCGAAGACTACTTCATTTCATCTCATTGCATCATTTTCATTTGAGCTCATCTTGATGCCCGAAATTCTGTTGGAAGAGGGCTATGTGATGTTAGTTTTTGGTTATTATCAGAACATGCACTTTTATCATTTTTGCTATGATTGATGTGTGCACCCTATGGGTTTGAGCCCTACATGTATTTTGAAGTATGCCATGCTATCTTTCCAGAGGTATATGCCATGTATTTTTGTGATCTCTGTGGTGACTAGCACAAGCATGCAAACTAGGGATGATAATGTTGCTGATTTCAGGGGCTTAGTTATTTTACTAAGTCATGCCCTGCTGTTATTTTTATGCCATATGTTCATGTTGTTTCAGAGAGATCCATGCATATTTTGAGCATGGTCAGTAAGTGAGTTTTGCACATATGGATGTTCTCTATCCATCCATGTCTTTGTTTGCAATTATGGAGTGCCATAGCTTGAGTCAATCGAGCTCTACTTTTGCTATAAAATGTTTCCTGGCAGATTGTTTACTTGTTATTCAATATGGCCAAGCTTATTATAGTTGATCCTCGCATGATATATTGTTACTCTTGCCATGTCTAGCTTCTATGCCATGTCTTCTTGATGTATGTATGCTTGGTTTATCATGCAATGCTCTGTAGTGAGTGTATCGAGCTCACGAACATGCCTACCTGTTATTTGTTTTGCCATGTCCAGTTTTCTGCTAAGTCTGAAATCTATAACGAAACTTGCTTATTTAACATGGATGTTATTATATTTTCTGATCCCTTTTGGCTCATGGTCAGCAAGGGACTTTTGATCTATGCTTGAGTAGAATCATGTAATGCCTTGTTTTGCTATTATAAGTTCCTGTAGCTTGTTGTTTGCTTGCTCTAAACATGCCTTCCTGATGTTAATTTCTGGCACACTAGTGATTTTCACTAAGTCTGTGAACCTGATATTTTTTCGCACTTTCACCATGCTAGTTTGCACCTGTTATGATGTGAGTTAGCTGTAGCTCAGTGTTCCTCTTTTGTTAAGCATCTCCTGTAGGTCACTGCAATATGCTTTGTTTTTATGTTGGGGAGCTGTAGCATAATTTCTTGTTGCTTGCTATGTGGCATCATGCTGTTAATGGCAGATTCTTGTCATACTTGTTTGGCTTGTCATTTGCAAACCGTGCATCCGATTCCGGTGATCCTTATATCAATTTCAACCGAAATCATCTAATCTTTCCAGCGGCATACTTGGTTTGCCAAGTTGATGCCTGGTTCATCATTTTCCTTCCGGAGCACACATATGCATTGCATATCACATCTCACATGGCATGTCATGTTTTGCATCATATTGCTTGTGCATTGTTCCTTGTTTGATTGTGGTTCCGTTGCTTGTGTTCTTGCTTTGGGTAGAGCTGGGAGACAAGTACGTGAACGAGGAACCTGTTGAGAACGCCTACGAGGATCAAGCTTTCGACAACTCTGAGAACCTTGCAGGCAAGATGACCATACCCTCGAAATCACTTCTATCTTTGCTTGCTAGATGCTCGTTCTTTTGCTATGCCTATGCTGCAATACCTACCACTTGCTATATCATGCCACCCATATTGCCATGTCAAACCTCTAACCATCCATGTCCTAGCAAACCGTTGATTGGCTATGTTACCGCTTTGCTCAGCCCCTCTTATAGCGTTGCTAGTTGCAGGTGAAGCTGAAGTTTGTTCCTTGTTGGAACATGGTTATTTTTGGGATATCACAATACCTTTTATTTAATTAATGCATCTATATATTTGGTAAAGGGTGGAAGGCTCGGCCTTTTGCCTAGTGTTTTGTTCCACTCTTGCCACCCTAGTTTCCGTCATACCGGTGTTATGTTCCTTGATTTTGCGTTCCTTACACGGTTGGGTGATTTATGGGACCCCCTTGACAGTTCGCTTTGAATAAGACTCCTCCAGCAAGGCCCAACATTGGTTTTACCATTCGCCACCCAAGCCTTTTTCCCCCGGGTTTTCGCGAGCCCGAGGGTCATCTTTATTTAACCCCCCGGGCCAATGCTCCTCTAAGTGTTGGCCCAAACTAGAGCGCTTTGCAGCGCCCCCTCAAGGAAACTTGAGGTATGGTTTTAGTTGTACGGATTGCTCATCCGGTGTGCCCTGAGAACGAGATATGTGCAGCTCCTATCGGGATTTGTCAGCACATCCGGGCGGCTTTGCTGGTCTTGTTTTATTACTGTCGAAATGTCTTGTAGTCCGGGATTCCGAGATTGATCGGGTCTTCCCGGTAGAAGGAATATCCTTCGTCGACCGTGAGAGCTTATAATGGGCTAAGTTGGGACACCCCTGCAGGGTATTATCTTTCGAAAGCCGTGCCCGCGGTTATGAGGCGATGGGAATTTGTTAATGTCCGGTTGTAGAAAACCCGAAGTTGACCTTAATTAAAACACATCAACCGCGTGTGTAACCGTGATGGTCTCTTCTCGGCGGAGTCCGGGAATTGAACACAGTGTTGGAGTTATGTTTGACGTTAGTAGTTTCAGGATCACTTCTTGATCACTACTAGTTTCACGACCGTGCTTTGCTTCTCTTCTTGCTCTCTTTTGCGAATGTAGCCACCATATATGCTAGTCGCTTGCTGCAGCTCCACCTCTGTACACCAGCCTTCCCTTAAGCTTAAATAGTCTTGATCTCGCGGGTGTGAGATTGCTTAGTCCCCGTGACTCACAGATTCTACCAAAACAGTCTTAGGTGCCGACGATGCCAGTGCAGGTGATGCAACCGAGCTCAAGTGGGAGTTCAACGAGGAACGTGGTCGTTACTATGTTTCGTTTCCAGATGATCAGTAGAGGGGTCCAGTTGGGACGATCGGGGATCTGTTTAGCATTTGGGGTATTCTTCTTTTATTTTGGTTCCGTAGTCGGACCTTGAGTGTATTTGGATGATGGATGCTTATTTATGTATTGTGTGAAGTGGCGACTGTAAGCCAACTATGTATCCTTTATCATATATATTACATGGGTTGTGTGAAGATTACCTCACTTGCGACATTGCTTTCAATGTGGTTATGCCTCTAAGTCGTGCTTCGACACGTGGGAGATATAGCCGCATCGAGGGCGTTACAAGTTGGTAATCAGAGCCTTCCCCGACTTAGGAGCCCCCTGCTTGATTGTTTGCTGGCGTTGTTGAGTCTAGAACAAAAATGTTTTGAGTCTTAGGATTATATATATCGGAGAGTAGGATTCTTTTTACTCCCTAGTCCCTTCGTCGCTCTGGTGAGGTATCCTGACGTAGAAGTTTTGTCTTTTCTCTCCTCAAATTTCACTAAATTTTTTTTTTAGGATCACGCGGGTACCTTGGAATCGTTCCGATGGTTTTGTGACGAGAACATTGTTCTTGGTGCCTCCTGACATTTAGGGGTTGTGGCAGTGTCCCGGGGAGTTGAGCTCCGAGGTGTTGTCGTCACAATTTTATCGTTGCAGTTCTGGAATACCTGAGATTTGCCGACATTGAAAATCTCTTTTGTACAGTTGTTGGTGAGATAACCCCGATAACCCAGTACTGAGGTGAGTACGGGAGTATTGCCATGACTCGTATAACGGATGCTTTTCGAAGGTCGAGGTACACGATTTCCGAGGGTTTCTTGGTTATGTGTTGACGGATGGATACAGCTGGATCTAGGTATTGTTAGTTTGGGTGATATATTTTGTGTCCCCTGTATCCCCAACACCTGATTGCATAACCGGAAAGTTTCGGGAGTTTATAGGTGGGTTTCAAGTAGCTCCTAGCATTTCTTCCCGCAGATATTTGGTTTGTGATTGGGTAATCCTCACCACTTATTTGTTCCAGTCGTATCTTGTTATTTATTTCATCAATCTCTTATCAAGTGGCTTCTCACCTTAATGGATGTGTGATGTTAGCTTTTGGAATTCATTCGTTCATCCTTGTTCGAATGCTTATTGTGAAGACTATATGTTGCAATTTCTATCCGTTGATTCAACTTGTCTATCTGTCTATCAATATGCTAACGGATGTCACCCTCTCCAGGATGGCTCCACCAACGCGTCAGAATCCGGAACACAATGATGGGAGTCAGTCGAACCCTCCACCTCCACCTCCGCCTCCGGAGGCATGGCAGGCTGTGATGGCAGCTACCAATGCAAATGCTCAGATGATTCTGCAACTCTTGCAAGAGCGTACTCAAGGGCAAGGCAATCAAGGAAATCAAGGCCAAGGCAACAATCAGCCACACTTTGCTACCCTCAGTCAGTTCCTTGCTAATCAGCCGAAGTCTTTCAGCTTCTGTGCCGAGGCCACAGACGCCGACGATTGGTTGGTGGACATCTGCAAACATTTTGAATGTAGCAATGTCAGACCTGAGGACTTTGTTAAGTTTGCTTCGTTTCAACTCAAGGACCAAGCTGCCGAGTGGTACCAGCAATACAAAGATTCCAGAGGAGGTCGTGTGATTACCTGGGATGATTTCCGCCGTGACTTCAAAGCTCACCACATTCCTCAAAGTGTTGTTGAGAGCAAGCGTGAGGAGTTCTGCAATCTCAAGCAAGGCAACATGTCTGTGTATCAATACAATATCCAGTTCCAGAAACTCGCTCGCTTTGCTAAGCAAGACGTCCCTGATGAGAAGAGTATGATCTATCAGTTCAGAGGTGGTCTCAGAGAAGATCTGCAGTTAACTCTCGTGCTTTTTGAGCCAAAAGCGTATGATGAATTCTACAACATGGCAATGAAGCAAGAGGCTGCTCCGCTCAAGTGTGAGGCTTCTAAGAAGAGAATCAGGGATGCAGTTCAGTCTTCTTCTTCCTCTCAAGTGGCAGCTAAGCAGCAAAAGTTCTACCTTCCTCCTCCTCTGTTCCGCCAGCCTTATCAGCAGAAGAACTCAAGTGGCCGTGGATCTTCCCACCCACCCAACCCTGGTTATCAGAACAAGTCTCAGAATCAAGCTCCAAGGTCAAATGCTCCTTATCACCGTCCGCTCTCAGAGGTGACTTGCAACAAATGTCAGCAGAAAGGTCACTATGCAAACAAGTGCTTCAACCAAAGGCGCCTTCCGCCTCCTCCTCCTGTGAAATCTTCCAGCAATGCAGTGGTCAAGCATAATCCCAAGCATGCCAAGGTGAACATGATGAATGCAGCGCAAGCAGAGGATTCTTCTGATGTGATAATGGGTAATCTTGTAGTTAATGATATTCCTGCAAAAGTCTTATTTGATACTGGTGCATCGCATTCTTTCATTTCAAGACCTTTTGCATCTAAGCATGAGTTGGGTTATCAAGATTTGCCTAGAACGTTATCAGTTGTGTCCCCGGGTAAGAAAATGTCAGCTAATAATTATGTCCCGGATGTTTCCATCAAGATGGGCGACTATAGATTTCTGGCTAAACCAATTGTCCTTGGTGACTTGGATATTGATCTTATTCTTGGAATGGACTGGCTTTCTCAGCACAAAGCCCAGCTTGATTGTGCTGCCAAGGAAATTCAATTGACACATTCTTCTGAGGATGTTATCATCTATGCCGCTCGCGATGAAACCATTCGGTTGTTTTCTCTCAATGAGAAGGGCGAATTGGATGCTATCTCTCAAATTCCAGTCGTTTGTGAGTACCAAGATGTCTTTCCAGAAGAGCTTCCGGGTATGCCTCCACACCGGCCAGTTGAATTCGTTATCGATCTTGAGCCTGGCACGGAACCCGTTTGCAAGCGTCCTTAGAAGCTTGGACCTAAAGAGCTGAAGGAATTGAAGAAGCAACTTGATGAACAAGAGCGTCTGGGTTTGATCAGACCGAGTTCATCTCCATGGGGTTGTGGAGTTCTTTTTGTCTAGAAGAAGGATGGCACGGACCGACTTTGCGTCGATTACCGTCCATTGAACAAGAAGACAATCAAGAACAAGTATCCACTTCCCAACATCAATGAGCTATTCGAGCAACTCAAAGGTGCTAAAGTATTCTCCAAGCTTGACCTTCGTATGGGTTATCATCAGATTCGCATTCGTGAGCAAGATATTCCCAAGACAGCTTTCAGAACAAGCTTTGGTTCTTATGAATATACTGTTATGTCTTTCGACCTTGTCAATGCTCCTCCAACATTCTCTCGAATGATGAACTTCATCTTCAACCCCTACACCAATGAATTCGTCTTGGTCTATCTTGATGATATTTTGGTCTTCTCCAAGAACAAGCAGGATCATGCCAAACATTTGCGATTGGTGCTTGACAAGCTTAGAGAGCATCAATTCTATGCGAAGTTCTCCAAATGTGAATTCTGGCTTGATGAAGTTCTCTACCTTGGCCACATCATCTCCGCCAAGGGCATCGCTGTTAACCCCGAAAAGGTGTCTTCAATTGTGAATTGGGAACCTCCTCAAAATGTCAAGTAGCTTCGCAGTTTTCTGGGTCTTGCAAGCTATTGCCAAAGATTCGTTGAGAATTTCTCCAAGATTGCAAAGCCTCTTTCCAACCTCCTCCAGAAGCATGTGAAGTATGTCTGGTCTCCTGAGTGTGACGTTGCTTTCAATACTCTCAAAGAGAAACTCGTCACAGTTCCTGTGTTAACTCCTCCTGATGAATCCAAGCCATTCGAAGTGTTCTGTGATGCTTCTCTTCAGGGTCTCGGTGCTGTGTTAATGCAAGAGAAGAAAGTTGTGGCCTATACATCTCGTCAGTTGAAGCCCAACGAGAAGAACTACCCCACTCACGATCTTGAGTTGGCGGCAGTTGTCCACGCATTAATAACTTGGAGACATCTCCTGTTGGGAAGGAAAGTGGACATATTCACCAATCACAAGAGCCTCAAGTATATCTTCACTCAGCCCAACCTCAACCTCAGGCAAACTCGATGGGTCGAAATGATTCAAGAGTATAATCCGAGTATTGAATATACTCCAGGCAAGGCCAATGTCATTGCAGATGCTTTGAGCAGGAAAGCTTATTGCAACAGCTTAATTCTCAAGCCCTTCCAATCGGACCTTTGTGAAGCCTTCCGCAAGCTAAATCTTCAAGTTGTTCCTCAAGGCTTTCTTGCCAACCTCATAGTCTCTCCTACTTTGGAAGATCAAATTCGTGAGGCTCAACTCTTGGATGCCATGGTGAAAAAGGTGAAACGTGGTATCGACAAGGGCATTTCCAAGTACAAGTGCTATCGTGTTGATGACAGAGATACTCTTTTCTTCGAGGACCGGATTGTGGTTCCAAAGGGTGATCTACGTAAAGTCATCATGAACGAGGCTCACAATTCCCTTCTATCCATTCATCCTGGAAGTACGAAGATGTACCATGACCTCAAGCAGTCGTATTGGTGGACTCGAATGAAGCGAGAGATTGCTCAATTCGTGAATGAATGTGATGTATGTCGAAGGGTGAAAGCAGAACACCAACGACCAGCTGGTCTCCTCCAACCTCTTGCTATCCCAGAATGGAAGTTTGATCATATTGAGATGGACTTCATGACTGGTTTTCCTAAGTCCAAGCATGGAAATGATGCTATCTTTGTTGTCATTGACAAGCTGACTAAAGTGGCTCATTTTCTTCCTATCAAAGAATCTATCACAGCAGCTCAGTTGGCAGAGTTATACACTTCCAGAATTGTCTCCTTGCACGGCATTCCTCAATTGATCTCTTCAGACCGTGGCAGCATCTTCACCTCCAAGTTTTGGGATTCTTTTCAGAAGGCCATGGGCACCAACATTCGCTTCAGCACAGCTTTCCATCCTCAAACAAGTGGCCAAGTCGAGCGAGTCAATCAAATTCTTGAAGGTATGCTCAGGGCTTGTGTCATTTCCTTCGGTATGAAGTGGGAAGATTTTCTTCCATATGCCGAGTTCTCCTACAACAACAGCTTCCAAGCAAGTTCGGGCAAGGCCCCATTCGAAATTCTCTATGGCAGAAAGTGCCGTACTCCTCTCAATTGGTCTGAGACAGGTGA
Organism: Triticum aestivum; assembly: GCF_018294505.1. Lineage (NCBI taxonomy): Eukaryota > Viridiplantae > Streptophyta > Magnoliopsida > Poales > Poaceae > Triticum > Triticum aestivum. Next base: position 90,128,614 of record NC_057813.1, read on the forward strand.
ACGCCAACTTCTTGGCAACGACTTGATCACAGAAGCCGAAGAAATGTGCAAAGTCATTCGTGAGAATCTCAAAGCCGCGCAATCGCGCCAGAAGAGCTATTATGATGACAAGCACCGTGATGTGGCTTTTGAAATCGGAGACCATGTCTACCTCCGCGTCTCTCCAATGAAAGGCACTCGTCGCTTTGTTATCAAAGGGAAGCTCGCCCCTAGATACGTGGGTCCTTTCAAGATCATTGGCAAAAGAGGCGATCTCGCCTATCAACTTGAGCTTCCATCCAACTTCGCGAACGTGCACGATGTGTTTCACGTGTCACAGCTTCGCAAGTGCTTCAAGACTCCTGAGCGCACCATCAACTTCGAAGAAATTGACCTCTCTTATCATGAGCACCCCGTTGCTATTCTTGAAGAAACTGAGCGCAAGACTCGCAACAAGTCAATCAAATTCCTGAAAGTGAAGTGGTCACACCATTCCGACCGAGAAGCCACCTGGGAGCACGAGGATCACCTCTGTTCTGAATATCCGGAGTTCTTTCAGTCCTAGATCTCGGGACGAGATCCTCTTGTAGTGGTGGAGTGTTGTAACATCCCGGATGTAACTTTCCATATTTGTAACTTCAACTCTTGCCATTTTCGGCATTGTGATATGATATTCCCTCCGTGGTTGGGTTTTTCTTCATTTTGCATTTTGTCCATGTCATGCATTTCATATCATGTCATCATGTGCATCGCATTTGCATACGTGTTCGTCTCATGATTCCGAGCATTTTCCCCGTTGTCCGTTTTGCAATCCGGCGCTCCTATGTCCCCCGGCGTCCTCTTTTACCTTTTTCCATGAGCGGGTATTAAACTTTCTCGGAATGGACCGAGGCTTGCCAAGTGGCCTTGGTATAACACCGGTAGACCACCTGTCAAGTTTCGTGTCATTTGGAGGTCGTTTGGTGCTCCAACGGTTAACCGGGTAACCGTAAAAGCCTCCTTCTCTTTGCAGTCCAACACCCCTCCAAAGTGGCCCAAAACCCAGCAAACTCCCCTCCATGCTCTAGGCCGTTCGATCACGATCGCGTGGCCGAAAACCGCACTCCATTTGGAGTCTCCTAGTTCCCTCTAACTATAAATACACCCTCCTCCCGAAATTTTCGGATCAATTCCACCCCTAAACCCTAGCCCCACTCCTCTCCGCGAGGGCGGACACGTCCGCCGCCGCCGGACGAAACTCCGCCGCCGCCCGCGGCCAATCCCAGCGCGCCACGTGGCACGCCGCCACCCGCCGCCGCCGAAGCCCGCCCGGGGCCCGACCGCGGCCCGCCCCGGGCCGATCCGGGCCGAGGCGCCGGAGCCGCGCCGCCCCGCGCGCCCGACCGGCGCCGCCTTCCGCCGCCAGGTCTCGCCGCCCGGTCGCCAGCGCCTCCCCGCGCCCTGCCCGAGCTTGCGCCGCCGCCCGCTCGCCGCTCTCCCGCTCCGCCGCCGACCGCCGCCGTGCGTCGCCGCCTCGCCGCGCCGTCTGGATCTCGCCGGTCGCCGCCTCGCCGCGCCGCCCGGCCCCGTCGCCATCTCCGGCGATCTCGCCGTCGCCGGCGCCACCGTCCTCGCCGGATCTGGTCAGGTGGACCAGATCCACCACCTCCTCGATCCAAACGCGGCGCCCTGTCCCGATCCGCTCCGTCCCGGAACCGCCCCGTCCCGGGTTGACTTTTCCCGGAGGTGAAATTCCACTAAGTCCCAGATTTCTGACATTTTAATGCCGTGTTCATGCCATCATATATCTGCATCCGTAGCTCCGTTTCATGCGTATAATATGTAAAATTGTTCGTCTCGAAGACTACTTCATTTCATCTCATTGCATCATTTTCATTTGAGCTCATCTTGATGCCCGAAATTCTGTTGGAAGAGGGCTATGTGATGTTAGTTTCTGGTTATTATCAGAACATGCACTTTTATCATTTTTGCTATGATTGATGTGTGCACCCTATGGGTTTGAGCCCTACATGTGTTTTGAAGTATGCCATGCTATCTTTCCAGAGGTATATGCCATGTATTTTTGTGATCTCTGTGGTGACTAGCACAAGCATGCAAACTAGGGATGATAATGTTGCTGATTTCAGGGGCTTAGTAATTTTACTAAGTCATGCCCTGCTGTTATTTTTATGCCATATGTTCATGTTGTTTCAGAGAGATCCATGCATATTTTGAGCATGGTCAGTAAGTGAGTTTTGCACATATGGATGTTCTCTATCCATCCATGTCTTTGTTTGCAATTATGGAGTGCCATAGCTTGAGTCAATCGAGCTCTACTTTTGCTATAAAATGTTTCCTGGCAGATTGTTTACTTGTTATTCAATATGGCCAAGCTTATTATAGTTGATCCTCGCATGATATATTGTTACTCTTGCCATGTCTAGCTTCTATGCCATGTCTTCTTGATGTATGTATGCTTGGTTTATCATGCAATGCTCTGTAGTGAGTGTATCGAGCTCACGAACATGCCTACCTGTTATTTGTTTTGCCATGTCCAGTTTTCTGCTAAGTCTGAAATCTATAACGAAACTTGCTTATTTAACATGGATGTTATTATATTTTCTGATCCCTTTTGGCTCATGGTCAGTAAGGGACTTTTGATCTATGCTTGAGTAGAATCATGTAATGCCTTGTTTTGCTATTATAAGTTCCTGTAGCTTGTTGTTTGCTTGCTCTAAACATGCCTTCCTGATGTTAATTTCTGGCACACTAGTGATTTTCACTAAGTCTGTGAACCTGATATTTTTTTGCACTTTCACCATGCTAGTTTGAACCTGTTATGATGTGAGTTAGCTGTAGCTCAGTGTTCCTCTTTTGTTAAGCATCTCCTGTAGGTCACTGCAATATGCTTTGTTTTTATGTTGGGGAGCTGTAGCATAATTTCTTGTTGCTTGCTATGTGGCATCATGCTGTTAATGGCAGATTCTTGTCATACTTGTTTGGCTTGTCATTTGCAAACCGTGCATCCGATTCCGGTGATCCTTATATCAATTTCAACCGAAATCATCTAATCTTTCCAGCGGCATACTTGGTTTGCCAAGTTGATGCCTGGTTCATCATTTTCCTTCCGGAGCACACATATGCATTGCATATCACATCTCACATGGCATGTCATGTTTTGCATCATATTGCTTGTGCATTGTTCCTTGTTTGATTGTGGTTCCGTTGCTTGTGTTCTTTCTTTGGGTAGAGCTGGGAGACAAGTACGTGAACGAGGAACCTGTTGAGAACGCCTACGAGGATCAAGCTTTCGACAACTCTGAGAACCTTGCAGGTAAGATGACCATACCCTCGAAATCACTTCTATCTTTGCTTGCTAGATGCTCGTTCTTTTGCTATGCCTATGCTGCAATACCTACCACTTGCTATATCATGCCACCCATATTGCCATGTCAAACCTCTAACCATCCATGTCCTAGCAAACCGTTGATTGGCTATGTTACCGCTTTGCTCAGCCCCTCTTATAGCGTTGCTAGTTGCAGGTGAAGCTGAAGTTTGTTCCTTGTTGGAACATGGTTATTTTTGGGATATCACAATACCTTTTATTTAATTAATGCATCTATATATTTGGTAAAGGGTGGAAGGCTCGGCCTTTTGCCTAGTGTTTTGTTCCACTCTTGCCACCCTAGTTTCCGTCATACCGGTGTTATGTTCCTTGATTTTGCGTTCCTTACACGGTTGGGTGATTTATGGGACCCCCTTGACAGTTCGCTTTGAATAAGACTCCTCCAGCAAGGCCCAACATTGGTTTTACCATTCGCCACCCAAGCCTTTTTCCCCCGGGTTTTCGCGAGCCCGAGGGTCATCTTTATTTAACCCCCCGGGCCAATGCTCCTCTGAGTGTTGGCCCAAACTAGAGCGCTTTGCAGCGCCCCCTCAAGGAAACTTGAGGTATGGTTTTAGTTGTACGGACTGCTCATCTGGTGTGCCCTGAGAACGAGATATGTGCAGCTCCTATCGGGATTTGTCGGCACATCCGGGCGGCTTTGCTGGTCTTGTTTTATTACTGTCGAAATGTCTTGTAGTCCGGGATTCCGAGATTGATCGGGTCTTCCCGGTAGAAGGAATATCCTTCGTTGACCGTGAGAGCTTATAATGGGCTAAGTTGGGACACCCCTGCAGGGTATTATCTTTCGAAAGCCGTGCCCGCGGTTATGAGGCAGATGGGAATTTGTTAATGTCCGGTTGTAGAAAACCCGAAGTTGACCTTAATTAAAACACATCAACCGCGTGTGTAACCGTGATGGTCTCTTCTCGGCGGAGTCCGGGAATTGAACACGGTGTTGTAGTTATGTTTGACGTAAGTAGTTTCAGGATCACTTCTTGATCACTACTAGTTTCACGACCGTGCTTTGCTTCTCTTCTCGCTCTCTTTTGCGAATGTAGCCACCATATATGCTAGTCGCTTGAGCTCCACCTCTGTACACCAGCCTTCCCTTAAGCTTAAATAGTCTTGATCTCGCGGGTGTGAGATTGCTGAGTCCCCGTGACTCACAGATTCTACCAAAACAGTTTCAGGTGCCGACGATGCCAGTGCAGGTGATGCAACCGAGCTCAAGTGGGAGTTCGACGAGGAACGTGGTCGTTACTATGTTTTGTTTCCAGATGATCAGTAGAGGGGTCCAGTTGGGACGATCGGGGATCTGTTTAGCATTTGGGGTATTCTTCTTTTATTTTGGTTCCGTAGTCGGACCTTGAGTGTATTTGGATGATGGATGTTTATTTATGTATTGTGTGAAGTGGCGAATGTAAGCCAACTATGTATCCTTTATCATATATATTACTGGGTTGTGTGAAGATTACCTCACTTGCGACATTGCTTTCAATGCGGTTATGCCTCTAAGTCGTGCTTCGACACGTGGGAGATATAGCCGCATCGAGGGCGTTACAAGCATTGGTGATGACGATGGCGATGATTTCCCCCTCCCGGAGGGAAGTGCCCCGGCAGCACAGCTCTGCTGGAGCCCTAGATTGGTTCCGCCAAGGTTCCGCCTCGTGGCGGCAGAGTCTCATCCCGAAAGGTTGCTTATGATTTTTTCCTCGACAAAATACTTCATATAGCAGAAAATGGCCACCGGAGAGCCAACAGGGGGCCCACGAGGCAGGGGGGCGCGCCCTGGGGGGTAGGGCGCGCCCCCCACCCTCATGGACAGGTGCTGGGCCCCCTGACGTATTTCTTCCGCTCAGTATTTTTTATTATTTCCAAAAATAACTTTCGTGGAGTTTCAAGACTTTTGGAGTTGTGCAGAATAGGTCTCTAATATTTGCTCCTTTTCCAGCCCAGAATTCCAGCTGTCGGCATTCTCCCTCCTTATGTAAACCTTGTAAAATAAGAGAGAATAGGCATAAGTATTGTGACAGAATGTGTAATAACAGCCCATAAAGCAATAAAAATTGATATAAAAGCATGATGCAAAATGGACGTATCACTTCCCAATCTTTTGCTAGCCTTCATTTTTCCCTAAGTATGATCTCTACTTGTATCCAAAAACCTTTAAACCAGTTTTGCCACATGAGTCCACTATACCTACCTATATGCGGTATTCGTTTGCCATTCTAAGCAAATTTGTATGTGCCATCTCTAATATTCAAAATAATTTTCTCCTTTGTGTTCTCGTACCGCTAACAAGGTGGTGAGGGGTGGCTAATATTTTCCATGCTAGATGTGTTATTCTCATGATGAGTGTTTATTCACTTGTCATTGCACGAGAGTAAGGCAAAGGTATTATGGATGCCCAGTCCTGAAGTGAAAAATGAATTTACTTTATGTTGTCAAATAATAAATGTTGTGGAACGCAGTATTTCAAATTTTTTACCTACAATCACGCAAGATCTATCTGGGAGATGCATAGCAACGAGCGGGGAGAGTGTGCCTACGTACCCTCGTAGGCCGAAAGCGGAAGCGTTTTGTAACGCGGTTGATGTAGTCGAATGTGAAAGTGCAACTATCCCTGGGTGGTTTTGGTAATTCCTAACAACATATAGCTCATTGAGCTAATGTTATTGCAAGATAAACATTTCAGGAAAGCTCAATGATTGGCATGGCATGGATTAGAAAGTGGACCCTTTAAAATGCTAAGGACAAAGGATTGGCTCAAGCTCAAAGCACAAGACTCTACATTTTCCATTTTAGTGATCCAAGATAACATTGAGTCCATAGGAAAAGCCAATACTATTAAGAAGGGATGAGGTGTTGCTTAATGGCTTGCTTGCTCAAAGTGCTTAGTGATATGCTCCAAAACCCGCCACTACTTTCTCATATCCACATATGTCCTAAACCAAAAAATCCAACTCGGCCCCACCGAAATTTCATATCCGGAGCCACCGAGTTCAGTTGTCATAGCCACTGCAAGAAACCCTAATCAATTCGGTCTCACCGATGGGGATCTCCGTCCCACCGAGATGGGGTTGCAATCCCTCTGTTTCCTTTTCGTAACATTTCGGTCAAACCGAGATGAGCGATCGGTCCCACCGAGATTGCAATGCAAACACTCTGTTTCCTTTTCGTAACGTTTCGGTCCAATCGAGATGAGCGAATCGGTCCCACCGAGTTTTCCTGATCAACTCTCTGTTTGTCTATTACCAAAATCGGTCCCATCGAGTTTGTGTAATCGGTCTCACCGAGATTACGTTATGCCCTAACCCTAATGATATCGGTCCCACCGAGTTGACATGTCGGTCCCACCGAAACACCTAACAGTCACATTATGAACTAAATCGGTCTGACCGAGTTCTCTGAATCGGTCCCACCGAGTTTGGTGATTTGTGTGTAACGGTTAGATTTTGTGTGGAGGCTATAAATACCCCTCCAGCCACTCTTCATTCGAGAAGAGAGCCATCAGAACATGCCTACACTTCCAACACATATTTTCTAAGAGAGAACCACCTACACTTGTATTGAGTTCAAGATATTCCATTCCAACCACATGAATCTTGATCTCTAGCTCTCCCCAAGTTGCTTTCCACTCAAATCTTCTTTCTACCAAATCCAACCCTATGAGAGAGAGTTGAGTGTTGGGGAGACTATCATTTGAAGCACAAGAGAAAGGAGTTCATCATCAACACACCATTTGTTACTTCTTGGAGAGTGGTGTCTCCTAGATTGGCTAGGTGTCACTTGGGAGCCTCCGTCAAGATTGTGGAGTTTAACCAAGGAGTTTGTAAGGGCAAGGAGATCGCCTACTTCGTGAAGATCTACCCGAGTGAGGCAAGTCCTTCGTGGGCGACGGCCATGGTGGGATAGACAAGGTTGCTTCTTCGTGGACCCTTCGTGGGTGGAGCCCTCCGTGGACTCACGCAACCGTTACCCTTCGTGGGTTGAAGTCTCCATCAACGTGGATGTACGATAGCACCACCTATCGGAACCATGGATACAAAATCTCTGTGTCAACATTGCGTTTGCTCCTTCAAACTCATTCCTTTACCTTCATATGCAATTGTTTTACATTCCGCTGCTATACTCTTAGAATTTCATGTGTAGGTTGATTGCTTGGCTTGTGCTAAGTTGCTAAAATCTGCCAAGAACTAAAATTGGGAAAAGGCTAGATTTTTATTTGGTCAAGTAGTCTAATCACCCCCCTCTAGACATACTTCCGATCCTATAGAACGTCTTTGCGATCCAACCGACCTAAGCACCGAATGTACGGTACCTCAGCGTTCAGCACACGTTCAGCTCGATGACATCCCTCAAACTCTTGATCCAGTTGAGGCCGAGGGGGAGTTCCGTCAGCACGATGATAACCCACAAGTATAGGGGATCAATTGTAGCCTCTTTCAATAAGTAAGAGTGTCGAACCCAACGAGGAGCTAAAGGTAGAACAAATATTCCCTCAAGTTCTATCGACCACCAATACAACTCTACGCAAGCTTGGCGTTTGCTTTACCTAGAACGAGTATGAAACTAGAAGTACTTTGTAGGTGTTTTTGGATAGGCTTGCAAGAAAATAAAGAGCGAGTAAATAAAAGCTAGGGGCTGTTTAGATAAAGACACAACTAAATTAGTTTTAGTAAAGAGTTTGTTGTCACGAGAAAGTTATTTGTCCCTAGGCAATCGATAACTAGACCGGTAATCATTATTACAATTTTATTTGAGGGAGAGGCATAAGCTAACATACTTTCTCTACTTGGATCATATGCACTTATGATTGGAACTGTTCCAAGCATCCGCAACTACTAAAGATCATTAAGGTAAAACCCAACCATAGCATTAAAGTATCAAGTCCTCTTTATCCCATACGCAAACAACCTACTTACTCGGGTCTGTGCTTCTGTCACTCACGCCACCCACTATAAGCAAATCATGAACATATTGCAAACCCTACAGCGGGAATCCCTCATGCTTGCGCGACATGGAGAGCACCATAAGACAACACCAATAATAAAACATGCAACTCAAACCAATCTTGATCATCAAATAACCCATAGGACAAAACAGATCTACTCAAACATCATAGGATAGCCATACATCATTGGGAAAAAATATATAGCGTTGAGCACCATGTTTAAGTATAGATTATGGCGGGTAAGAGAGAGGTTACACCGCTGCATAGAGGGGGGAAGAGTTGGTGATGATGGCGGTGAAGTTGTTGGTGAAGATTGCGGTGATGATGATGGCCACGGCGGTGTTCCGGCGCCACCGGAAGAGAAGGGGAGAGGGGGCCCCTTCGTCTTCTTCTTCCTTGACCTCCTCCCTATATGGGAGAAGGGTTTCCCCTCTGGTCCTTGGCCTCCATGGCTTGGGAGGGGCGAGAGCCCCTTCGAGATTGGATCTATTTCTCTGTTTCTGCGTTCTGTTCTGGTGCCCTTTCACTATTTCGTATATATATGGAGATCCGTAACTCCGATTGGACTGAAACCTTCGCCGTGATTTTTTTTTGGAAAATTAGCTTTCTTGCGGCCGAAGAAGGGCATCAACCGCCTTACGGGTGGCCCATGAGGGTGGGGGCGCGCCTTCCTGGTATGGGCGTGGGCCCCTGCCTCATGGCCACCTTGGACACCATTTCGCGTTGATCTTTCTCCCAGATTTTCCAAATATTCCAAAAATAAGCTCCGTCCATTTTTATCCCGTTTGGACTCCGTTTGATATGGATATTCTGCGGAATCAAAAACATGCAACAGATAGGAACTGGCACTGGGATTGGATCAATATGTTATTTCCAAAAATAGTATAAAAAGTTGCCAAAAAGTATATGGAAGTGGTAGAATATTGGCATGGAACAATAAAAAATTATAGATATGACGGAGACGTATCAACATCCCCAGGCTTAATTCCTGCTCGTCCTCGAGTAGGTAAATGATAAAAAAATAATTTTTGATGTGGAATGCTACCTAGCATAATCTTGATCATGTATCTAATCATGGCATGAATATTAAGACACGAGTGACTCAAAGCAATAGTCTATCCTTTGACATAAAAACAATAATACTTCAAGCATACCAACCAAGCAATTATGTCTTATTGAAATAACATAGCCAAAGAAAGCTCGTCCCTACAAAATCATATAGTCTGGCTATGCTCCATCTTCACCACACAAAATATTCACATCATGCACAACCCCGATGACAAGCCAAGCAATTGTTTCATACTTTTGACGTTTCTCAAACCTTTTCAACTTTCACGCAATACATGAGCGTGAGCCATGGACATAGCACTATAGGTGGAATAGTATAATGATGGGAGTTATGTGGAGAAGACAAAAAAGGAGAAAGTCTCACATCAACTAGGCGTATCAGCGGGCTATGGGGATGCCCATTAATAGATCTCAATGTGAGGAGTAGGGATTGCCATGCAACGGATGCACTAAGAGCTATAAGTGTATGAAAGCTCAAACTAAAACTAAGTGGGTGTGCATCCAACTTGCTTGCTCATGAAGACCTAGGGCATTTGAGGAAGCCCATCGTTGGAATATACAAGCCAAGTTCTATAATGAAAATTCCCACTAGTATATGAAAGTGATAACTCAAGAGACTCTCTATTTGAAGAACATGGTGCGACTTTGAAGCACAAGTGTGGTAAAAGGATAGTAACATTGCCCCTTCTCTCTTTTTCTCTCATTTTTTTGTTTTCTTTTTTTCCTCTTTTTTGGGCCTTCTCCTTTTTTGGCCTTTCTTTTTCCATCCGGAGTCTCATCCCGACTTGTGGCGGAATCATAGTCTCCATCATCCTTTCCTCACTGGGGAAATGCTCTAATAATGATGATCATCACACTTTTATTTACTTACAACTCAATATTACAACTCGATATTTAGAACAAAGATATGACTCTATGTGAATGCCTCCGGCGGTGTACCGGGACGTGCAATGATCTAGCATAGCAATGACATCAAAAAACAGACAAGCCATGAAAACATCATGCTAGCTATCTTACGATCATGCAAAGCAATATGACAATAAATGCTCAAGTCATGTATATGATGATGATGGAAGTTGCATGGCAATATATCTCGGAATGGCTATGGAAATGCCATGATAGGTAGGTATGGTGGCTGTTTTGAGCAAGATATAAGGAGGTTTATGTGTGATAGAGCATATCGTATCACGGGGTTTGGATGCACCGGCGAAGTTTGCACCAACTCTCGAGGTGAGAAAGGGCAATGCACGGTACCGAAGAGGCTAGCAATGATGGAAGGGTGAGAGAGCGTATAATCCATGGACTCAACATTAGTCATAAAGAACTCACATACTTATTGCAAAAATCTATTAGTCATCGAAACAAAGTACTACGTGCATGCTCCTAGGGGGATAGATTGGTAGGAAAAGACCATCACTCGTCCCCGACCGCCACTCATAAGGAAGACAATCAATAAATAAATCATGCTCCGACTTCATCACATAACGGTTCACCATACGTGCATGCTACGGGAATCACAAACTTCAACACAAGTATTTCTACAATCCACAACTACCCACTAGCATGACTCTAATATCACCATCTTTATATCGCAAAACTATTGCAAGGAATCAAACATATCATATTCAGTGATCTACAAGTTTTATGTAGGATTTTATGACTAACCATGTGAATGACCAGTTCCTGTCATCTCTCTAAATAGATATAAGTGAAGCAAGAGAGTTTAATTCTTTCTACAAAAGATATGCCCATGCTCTAACAAATATAAGTGAAGCAAAATAGCATTCTACAAATGGCGGTTGTCTAAGTAAAGAGAAACAGGCAATCCAAACTTCAAATGATATAAGTGAAGCACATGAATCATTCTATAAAGCCATACTCAAAAGATATAAGTGAAGTGCAGAGAGCATTCTATAAATCAACCAAGGACCATCTCATACCAGCATGGTGCATAAAAGAAAAAATAAAACTAAAGCAAAAGACGCTCCAAGATTTGCACATATCGCATGAACGAAACGAATCTGAAAACATACCGATACTTGTTGAAGAAAGAGGGGATGCCTTCCGGGGCATCCCCAAGCTTAGACGCTTGAGTCTCCTTGAATATTTACTTGGGGTGCCTCGGTCATCCCAAAGCTTGAGCTCTTGCCTCTCTTCCTTCTTCTCACATCGAGACCTCCTCGATCATCGAACACTTCATCCACACAAACTTCAACAGAAAACTCGGTAAGATCTGTTAGTATAATAAAGCAAATCACTACTATAAGTACTATTGCAAACCAATTCATATTTTGTTTTTTCATTGTGTCTACTTTAGTATATCTTTTCCATGGCTTAATCCACTGATATAAATTGATAGTTTCATCAAAACAAGCAAACTATGCATCAAAAACAGAATCTGTCTAAAACAGAACAGTCTGTAATAATCTGAACATTCACCGTACTTCTGATACTTGAAAAATTCTTCCAAAATTAGGAAAAATAAAAAATTTGTACAGAAAGACAGTTCAATAATAATCAGAACCATTTGACGTTCCAGTAAAATATTAAAATTCGCGCACTACAGCCAAAGTTTCTGTCCTGCACCGTACAAACCAACAAGTATTGTAAACATCCTAAAGGCAACCTTGGCACCTTATTTTTATAATACAATTGTGAAGCCCCCAATTCAATCGTACACTAATCATGCATGCAAACGTGTACGATCAAGATCAGGGACTCACGAGAAGATATCACAACACAACTATAAAAACATAAATAAGTCATACAAGCATCATAATACTAGCCAGGGGCCTCGAGGGCTCGAATACAAGTGCTCGATCATAGACAAGTCAGCGGAAGCAACAAAATCTGAGTACAGACATAAGTTAAACAAGTTTTCCTTAAGAAGGCTAGCACAAACTGGGATACAGATCGAAAGAGGCGCAGGCCTCCTGCCTGGGATCCTCCTAAACTACTCCTGGTCATCATCAGCGGGCTGCACGTAGTAGTAGGCACCTCCGGTGTAGTAGGAGTCGTCGTCAATGGTGGCGTCTGGCTCCTGGACTCCAGCATCTGGTTGCGATAACCAGAAAGAAAGGAAAGGGGGAAAAAGGGGGGAGAAAGCAACCGTGAGTACTCATCCAAAGTACTCGCAAGCAAGGAGCTACACTACATATGCATGGGTATATGTGTAAAGGGCCATATCGGTGGACTGAACTGCAGAATGCCAGAAAAAGAGGGGGATAGCTAATCCTGTTGAAGACTATGCTTCAGGCCACCTCCATCTTGCAGCATATAGAAGAGAATAGATTAAAGTCCTCCAAGTAGCATCGCATAGCATAATCCTACCCGGCGATCCCCTCATCGTTGCCCTGTTAGAGAGCGATCACCGGGTTATATCTGACACTTGGAAGGGTGTGTTTTATTAAGTATCCAGTTCTAGTTGTCATAAGGTCAAGGTACAACTCCAAGTCATCCTGTTACCGAAGATCACGGCTATTCGAATAGATAAACTTCCCTGCAGGGGTGCACCACATGACCCGACACGCTCGATCCCATTTGGCCGGACACACTTTCCTGGGTCATGCCTGGCCTCGGAAGATCAACAGGTCGCAGCCCCACCTAGGCACAACCGAGAGGTCAGCACGCCGGTCTAAACCTAAGCGCACAGGGGTCTGGGCCCATCGCCCTTAGCACACCTGCACGTTGCGAATGCGGCCGGAAGCAGAACTAGCCCCCTTAATACAAGAGCAGGCTTACGTTCCAATCCAGCGCACGCCGCTCAGTCGCTGACGTCACGAAATGCTTCGGCTGATTCCACAACGCCGGTTGCCCATATCTTGTCACACGTGGCGGTTAGTGCATATAAGGTCAACGACCCAACTCAGATCAAATACCAAGATCTCGTTAAGCGTGTTAAGTATCCGCGAACGCCGAACGTGAAGGAAATATGCCCTAGAGGCAATAATAAAGTTATTATTTATTTCCTTATATCATGATAAATGTTTATTATTAATGCTAGAATTGTATTAACTGGAAACATAATACATGTGTGAATACATAGACAAACAGAGTGTCACTAGTATGCCTCTACTTGACTAGCTTGTTGATCAAAGATGCTTATGTTTCCTAACCATAGACATGAGTTGTCATTTGATTAACGGGATCACATCATTAGGAGAATGATGTGATTGACATGACCCATTCCGTTAGCTTAGCACCCGATCGTTTAGTATGTTGCTATTGCTTTCTTCATGACTTATACATGTTCCTATGACTATGAGATTATGCAACTCCCGTTTACCGGAGGAACACTTTGTGTGCTACCAAACGTCACAACATAACTGGGTAGTTATAAAGGTGCTCTACAGGTGTCTCCGAAGGTACATGTTGGGTTGGCGTATTTCGAGATTAGGATTTGTCACTCCGATTGTCGGAAAGGTATCTCTGGGCCCTCTCGGTAATGCACATCACTTAAGCCTTGCAAGCATTGCAACTAATGAGTTATTTGCGGGATGATGTATTACGGAACGAGTAAAGAGACTTGTCGGTAAGGAGATTGAACTAGGTATTGAGATACCGACGATCGAATCTCGGGCAAGTAACATACCGATGACAAAGGGAACAACATATGTTGTTATGCGGTCTGACCGATAAAGATCTTCATAGAATATGTGGGAGCCAATATGAGCATCCAGGTTCCGCTATTGGTTATTGACCGGAGACATGTCTCGGTCATGTCTACATAGTTCTTGAACCCGTAGGGTCCGCACGCTTAATGTTATGATGTCAGTTTCATTATGAGTTTATATGTTTTGATGTACTGAAGGTTGTTTGGAGTCCCGGATGTGATCATGGACATGACGAGGAGTCTCGAAATGGTTGAGACATGAAGATTGATATATTGGAAGCCTATGTTTGGACATCGGAAGTGTTTCGGGTGATCGGGATTTTACCAAAGTACCGGGACGTTACCGGAACCCCCCGGTAACCTAATGGGCTTAATGGGCCTAGTGGAGGAAGAGGAGAGGAGGCCAAGGGGCAGCCGCGCACCCCTCCACCCCAAGTCCGTATTGGACAAGCAGGGGGGGGGGCGCCCCCCCTTTCCTTTCTCCTCTCTCCTCTTTCCCCCCAAGTCCTAGTCCAACATGGAAAAGGGGGGGAGTCCTACTCCCGGTAGGAGTAGGACTCCTCCTGGCGCGCCCCTAGCCTGGCCGCACCTCCTCCCCCTTGCTCCTTTATATACGGGGGCAGGGGGGCACCTCTAGACACACAAGTCGATCAAGTTGATCGTCTCTTAGCCGTGTGCGGTGCCCTCCTCCACCATAGTCGACCTCGATAATACTGTAGCGGTTCTTAGGTGAACCCTGCGTCGGTAGAACATCATCATCGTCACCATGCCGTCGTGCTGATGAAACTCTCCCGCGACACTCTGCTGGATCGGAGTTTGAGGGACGTCATCGGGCTGAACGTGTGCAGAACTCAGAGGTGCCGTATGTTCGGTACATGGATCGGTCGGATCGTGAAGACGTACGACTACATCAACCGCGTTTTCATAACGCTTCTGCTTTCGGTCTACGAGGGTACGTGGACAACACTCTCCCCTCTCGTTGCTATGCATCACCATGATCTTGCGTGTGCGTAGGAAATTTTTTGAAATTACTATGTTCCCCAACAATGGTATCAGAGCCTGGTTTTATGCGTTGATGTTATATGCACGGGTAGAACACAAGTGAGTTGGGGGCGATATAAGTCATACTGCTTACCAGCATGTCATACTTTGGTTCGGCAGTATTGTTGGATGAAGCGGCCCGGACCGACATTACGCGTACGCTTACGCGAGACTGGTTCTACCGATGTGCCTTGCACACAGGTGGCTGGCGGGTGTCAGTTTCTCCAACTTTAGTTGAACCGAGTGTGGCTACGCCCGGTCCTTGCGAAGGTTAAAACAACACCAACTTGACAAACTATCATTGTGGTTTCGATGCGTAGGTAAGAATGGTTCTTGCTAAGCCCGTAGCAGCCACGTAAGACTTGCAACAACAAAGTAGAGGACGTCTAAATTGTTTTTGCAGGGCATGGTGTGATGTGATATGGTCAAGGCATGATGCTAAATTTTATTGTATGAGATGATCATGTTTTGTAACCAAGTTATCGGCAACTGGCAGGAGCCATGTGGTTGTCGCTTTATTGTATGCAATGCAATCGCCCTGTAATGCTTTACTTTATCACTAAGCGGTAGCGATAGTCGTAGAAGCATAAGATTGGCGAGACGACAACGATGCTACGATGGAGATCAAGGTGTCGCGCCGGTGACGATGGTGATCATGGAGGTGCTTTGGAGATGGAGATCACAAGCACAAGATGATGATGGCCATATCATATCACTTATATTGATTGCATGTGATGTTTATCTTTTATGCATCTTATCTTGCTTTGATTGACGGTAGCATTATAAGATGATCTCTCACTAATTTTCAAGATAAAAGTGTTCTCCCTGAGTATGCACCGTTGCCAAAGTTCGTCGTGCCTAGACACCACGTGATGATCGGGTGTGATAAGCTCTACGTCCATCTACAACGGGTGCAAGCCAGTTTTGCACACGCAGAATACTCAGGTTAAACTTGACGAGCCTAGCATATGCAGATATGGCCTCAGAACAGTGAGACCGAAAGGTCGAGCGTGAATCATATAGTAGATATGATCAACATATTGATGTTCACCATTGAAAACTACTCCATTTCACGTGATGATCGGTTATGGTTTAGTTGATTTGGATCACGTGATCACTTAGAGGATTAGAGGGATGTCTTTCTAAGTGGGAGTTCTTAAGTAATATGATTTGAACTTGAATTTTTCATGAACTTAGTACCTGATAGTATCTTGCTTGTTTATATTTGATTGTAGATAGATGGCCCGTGCTGTTGTTCCATTGAATTTGGATGCATTCCTTGAGAAAGCAAAGTTGAAAGTTTACACGAACTGGGTCCGTAACTTGAGGATTATCCTCATTGCTGCACAGAAGAATTGCGTCTTGGAAGCACCGCTGGGTGCCAGGCCTGCTGCTGGAGCAACACCAGATATTATGAACGTCTGGTAGAGCAAAGCTGATGACTACTCGATAGTTCAGTGTGCCATGCTTTACGGCTTAGAACCGGGTCTTCAACGACATTTTGAACGTCATGTAGCATATGAGATGTTCCAGGAGTTGAAGTTAATATTTCAAGCAAATGCCCGGATTGAGAGATATGAAGTCTCCAATAAGTTCTATAGCTGCAAGATGGAGGAGAACAGTTCTGTCAGTGAGCATATACTCAAGATGTCTGGGTATAATAATCACTTGATTCAACTGGGAGTTAATCTTCCGGATGATAGTGTCATTGACAGAATTCTCCAATCACTACCACCAAGCTACAAGAGCTTCATGATGAACTATAATATGCAAGGGATGGACAAGACAATTCCCGAGCTCTTCGCAATGCTAAAGGCTGCGGAGGTAGAAATCAAGAAGGAGCATCAAGTGTTGATGGTTAACAAGACCACTAGTTTCAAGAAAAAGGGCAAAGGGAAGAAGAAGGGGAACTTCAAGAAGAACAGCAAGCAAGTTGCTGCTCAGGAGAAGAAACCCAAGTATGGACCTAAGCCTGAGACAGAGTGCTTCTACTACAAACAGACTGGTCACTAGAAGCGGAACTGCCCCAAGTATTTGGCGGATAAGAAGGATGGCAAGGTGAACAAATTTATATGTGATATACATGTTATTGATGTGTACCTTACTAGAGCTCGCAGTAGCACCTAGGTATTTGATACTGGTTCTGTTGCTAATAGTTGCAACTCGAAATGGGGACTACGGTTTAAGCGAACACTGGCAAAGGACGAGGTGACGATGCGCGTGGGAAATAGTTCCAAAGTCGATGTGATCGCGGTCGGCACGCTACCTCTACATCTACCTTCGGGATTAGTATTAGACCTAAATAATTGTTATTTGGTGCCAGCGTTGAGCATGAACATTATATCTGGATCTTGTTTGATGCGAGACTGTTATTCATTTAAATCAGAGAATAATGGCTGTTCTATTTATATGAGTAATATATTTTATGGTCATGCACCCTTGAAGAGTGGTCTATTTTTGATGAATCTCGATAGTAGTGATACACTTATTCATAATGTTGAAGCCAAAAGATGCAGAGTTGATAATGATAGTGCAACTTATTTGTGGCACTGCCGTTTAGGTCATATCGGTGTAAAGCGCATGAAGAAACTCCATACTAATGGACTTTTGGAACCACTTGATTATGAATCGCTTGGTACTTGCGAACCGTGCCTGATGGGCAAGATGACTAAAACGCCGTTCTCCGGTACTATGGAGAGAGAAATAGATTTGTTGGAAATCATACATACAGATGTATGCGGTCCGACGAATGTTGAGGCTCATGGCGGATATCGTTATTTCCTCACCTTCACAGATGATTTAAGCAGATATGGGTATATCTACTTAATGAAGCATAAGTCTGAAACATTTGAAAAGTTCAAAGAATTTCAGAGTGAAGTTGAAAATCATCGTAACAAGAAAATAAAGTTTCTACAATCTGATCGTGGAGGAGAATATTTGAGTTACAAGTTTGGTCTACATTTGAAACAATGCGGAATAGTTTCGCAACTCACGCCACCCGGAACACCAGAGCGTAATGGTGTGTCCGAACATCGTAATCGTAATTTACTTGATATGGTGCGATCTATGATGTCTCTTACAGATTTACTGCTATTGTTTTGGGGTTATGCTTTAGACGGCCGCATTCACGTTAAATAGGGCACCATCAAAATCCGTTGAGACGACGCCTTATGAACTGTGGTTTGGCAAGAAACCAAAGTTATCGTTTCTGAAAGTTTGGGGCTGCGATGCTTATGTGAAAAAGCTTCAACCTGATAAGCTCGAACCCAAATCGGAGAAATGTGTCTTCATAGGATACCCAAAGGAAAATGTTGGGTACACCTTCTATCACAGATCCAAAGGCAAGACATTCGTTGCTAAGAATGGATCCTTTCTAGAGAAGGAGTTTCTCTCGAAAGAAGTGAGTGGGAGGAAAGTAGAACTTGATGAGGTAACTGTACCTGCTCCCTTATTGGAAAGTAGCACATCATAGAAACCGGTTTCTGTGACACCTACACCAATTAGTGAGGAAGCTAATGATGATGATCATGAAACTTCAGATCAAGTTACTACTGAACCTCGTAGATCAACCAGAGTAAGATCCGCACTAGAGTGGTATGGTAATCCTGTTCTAGAAGTCATGCTACTAGATCATGATGAACCTACGAACTATGAAGAAGCGATGGTGAGCCCAGATTCCGCAAAATGGCTTGAAGCCATGAAATCTGAGATGGGATCCATGTATGAGAACAAAGTGTGGACTTTGGTTGACTTGCCCGATGATCGGCAAGCAATTGAGAACAAATGGATCTTCAAGAAGAAGACTGACGCTGACGGTAATGTTACTGTCTACAAAGCTCGACTTGTTGCAAAAGGTTTTCGACAAGTTCAAGGGATTGACTACGATGAGACCTTCTCACCCGTAGCGATTCTTAAGTCTGTCCGAAGCCTGTTAGCAATTGCCGCATTTTATGATTATGACATTTGGCAAATGGATGTCAAAACTGCATTCCTGAATGGATTTCTGGAAGAAGAGTTGTATATGATGCAACCAGAAGGTTTTGTCGATCCAAAAGGAGCTAACAAAGTGTGCAAGCTCCAGCGATCCATTTGTGGACTGGTGCAAGCCTCTCGGAGTTGGAATAAACGCTTTGATAGTGTGATCAAAGCATTTGGTTTTGTACAGACTTTTGGAGAAGCATGTATTTACAAAAAGGTGAGTGGGAGCTCTGTAGCATTTCTGATATTATATGTGGATGACATATTGCTGATTGGAAATGATATAGAATTTCTGGATAGCATAAAGGGATACTTGAATAAGAGTTTTTCAATGAAAGACCTCGGTGAAGCTGCTTACATATTAGGCATTAAGATCTATAGAGATAGATCAAGACGCTTAATTGGACTTTCACAAAGCACATACCTTGACAAAGTTTTGAAGAAGTTCAAAATGGATCAAGCAAAGAAAGGGTTCTTGCCTGTGTTACAAGGTGTGAAGTTGAGTAAGACTCAATGCCCGACCACTGCAGAAGATAGAGAGAAAATGAAAGATGTTCCCTATGCTTCAGCCATAGGCTCTATCATGCATGCAATGCAGTGTACCAGACCTGATGTGTGCCTTGCTATAAGTCTAGCAGGGAGGTACCAAAGTAATCCAGGAGTGGATCACTAGACATCGGTCAAGAACATCCTGAAGTACCTGAAAAGGACTAAGGATATGTTTCTCGTATATGGAGGTGACAAAGAGCTCATCGTAAATGGTTACATTGATGCAAGCTTTGACACTGATCCGGACGATTCTAAATCGCAAACCGGATACATGTTTACATTAAACGGTGGAGCTGTCAGTTGGTGCAGTTCTAAACAAAGCGTCGTGGCGGGATCTACATGTGAAGCGGAGTACATAGCTGCTTCGGAAGCAGCAAATGAAGGAGTTCATATCCGATCTAGGAGTCATACCTAGTGCATCGGGTCCAATGAAAATCTTTTGTGACAATACTGGAGCAATTGCCTTAGCGAAGGAATCCAGATTTCACAGGAGAACCAAGCACATCAAGAGACGCTTCAATTCCATCCAGGATCTAGTCCAGGTGGGAGACATAGAAATTTGCAAGATACATACAGATCTAAATGTCGCAGACCCGTTGACTAAGCCTCTTCCACGAGCAAAACATGATCAGCACCAAAGCTCCATGGGTGTAAGAATCATTACTGTGTAATCTAGATTATTGACTCTAGTGCAAGTGGGAGACTGAAGGAAATATGCCCTAGAGGCAATAATAAAGTTATTATTTATTTCCTTATATCATGATAAATTTTTATTATTCATGCTAGAATTGTATTAACCGGAAATATAATACATGTGTGAATACATAGACAAAAAGAGTGTCACTAGTATGCCTCTACTTGACTAGCTCGTTGATCAAAGATGGTTATGTTTCCTAACCATAGACATGAGTTGTCATTTGATTAACGGGATCACATCATTAGGAGAATGATGTGATTGACATGACCCACTCCGTTAGCTTAGCACCCGATCATTTAGTATGTTGCTATTGCTTTCTTCATGACTTATACATGTTCCTAGGACTATGAGATTATGCAACTCCAGTTTACCGGAGGAACACTTTGTGTGCTACCAAACGTCACAACGTAACCGGGTAATTATAAAGGTGCTCTACAGGTGTCTCCGAAGGTACATGTTGGGTTGGCGTATTTCGAGATTAAGATTTGTCATGGAGGTGTCTCTAGGCCCTCTTGGTAATGCACCTCACTTAAGCCTTGCAAGCATTGCAACTAATGAGTTAGTTGCGGGATGATGTATTACAGAACGAGTAAAGAGACTTGCCGGTAACGAGATTGAACTAGGTATTGAGATACCGACGATCGAATCTCGGGCAAGTAACATACCGATGACAAAGGGAACAACATATGTTGTTATGCGGTCTGACCAATAAAGATCTTCGTAGAATATATGGGTGCCAATATGAGCATCCAGGTTCCGCTATTGGTTATTGACCGGAGACATGTCTCGGTCATGTCTACATAGTTCTCGAACCCGTAGGGTCCGCACGCTTAACGTTACGATGACAGTTTCATTATGAGTTTATATGTTTTGATGTAACGAAGGTTGTTCGGAGTCCCGGATGTGATCACAGACATGACGAGGAGTCTCGAAATGGTCGATACATGAAGATTGATATATTGGAAGCCTATGTTTGGACATCGGAAGTGTTCCGGGTGAAATCGGGATTTTGCCGGAGTATCGGGAGGTTACCGGAACCCCCCGGTAACCTAATGGGCCTTAATGGGCCTAGTGGAGGAAGAGGAGAGGAGGCCAAGGGGCAGCCGCGCGCCCCTCCCTCCAAGTCCGTATTGGACAAGGAGGGGGGGGGGCGCCCCCCCTTTCCTTTCCCCTCTCTCTCCTCTTTCCCCCCAAGTCCTAGTCCAACATGGAAAAGGGGGGAGTCCTACTCCCGGTAGGAGTAGGACTCCTCCTGGCGCGCCCCTAGCCTGGCCGCACCTCCTCCCCCTTGCTCCTTTATATACGGGGGCAGGGGGCACCTCTAGACACACAAGTTGATCAAGTTGATCGTCTCTTAGCCGTGTGCGGTGCCCCCCTCCACCATAGTCCACCTCGATAATACTGTAGCGGTGCTTAGGCGAAGCCCTGCGTCGGTAGAACATCATCATCGCCACCACGCCGTCGTGCTGACGAAACTCTCTCGCAACACTCTGCTGGATCGGAGTTCGAGGGACGTCATCGGGCTGAACGTGTGCAGAACTCGGAGGTGCCGTACGTTCGGTACTTGGATCAGTCGGATCGTGAAGACGTACGACTACATCAACCGCGTTGTCATAACGCTTCCGCTTTCGGTCTACGAGGGTACGTGGACAACACTCTCCCCTCTCGTTGCTATGCATCACCATGATCTTGCGTGTGCGTAGGAATTTTTTTAAATTACTATGTTCCCCAACAGAACAGGGCCAGGCCCACCTCTTGCCTAGGTGGTCTCAACCTGCCCTATCGCTCCGCCATAAAGATCCACACAGAGGGCCATTGGGACAAAGGTCCTTTCAGCCCCCAATCCGTGAATCACTCGCGGGTGCTCCACGAGCCGACCCGACTTTAGTCACCACATGTATCATGTATAAAGTATATAGTATATACCCATGATCACCTTCCGAAGTGATCACGGCCTAGTAGTATAGCATGGCAGACGGACAAGAGTGTAGGGCCACTGATGAAACACTAGCATCCTATACTAAGCATTAGGATAGCAGGTAAAGGTATCAAAAATTGTAGCAACAATGATAGGCTATGCTGCAGAATAGGATTTAACCGAAAGCAGTAACATGCTACACTACTCTAATGCAAGTAGTAGAGAGAAGAAATAGGCGATATCTGGTGATCAAGGGGGGGGGGGCTTGTCTGGTTTCTCAGACAAGAAGGAGGGTTCGTCAACACCGTAGTCGACCGGGACAGCAGCAGCGTCGGTCTCGTAGTCTACCGGAGAGAAGAGGGGGAAGAAACAATAAATATAATGCAAACATAAGCATGACGATACATGACAACACTACGAGCGGTGCTAGGTGTCCCCTAACACGGTAGTAGGTGATACCGGCGAAGGGGGGAACATCCGGGGAAGTATCCCCGGTGTTTAGCGTTTTTGGACATATGAACCGGAGAGGGAAAGTTTCGTGTTCGCTATGCTAGGGATGTGTGGCGGACGAACGGGCTGCGTATTCGGATTCGTCTCGTCATTCTGAGCAACTTTCATGTAGAAAGTATTTTCATCTGAGCTATGGTTTATTTTATATTAATTTTGAAAGATTTAAATCATTTTTAGGATTTATTTAATTAATTTAATTCAACATTATCCAGAATAGTGTTTGCTGACGTCATCATGACGTCAGCAGTCAACAGTGCGTTGACTGGGTCAAACTAACGTGTGGGTCCCGCATGTCATACACTGCTAACTAATTGACCAATTTAATTAGTTTAATTAATAGGTTAGTTAGGTTAGTTAATTAATTAGGTTAATTAAACATGATTAATTAAGTTAATTAATTAATTAGTTTATATTATTTTTATTTTTATTTTCTCTTTTTTTATCGTTCTGGGCGGCTGGGCCTCGACAGTCATTGGGCCAGGGCCATAGCGGGTTACGGGCGAACGGGCGCGGTTGCGGTCGCCCGACAAGGCACCCGCCCAGTCCAGCCGCGGTTGGGAGCGAGGCCGAGTGGCGCGGCCGGTGCAGCCGCGGTAGGCGAAGCCAGGGCCGTGGGAGGCGACAGGCGAGGCCAGGCAGCAGAGCGCCGCCGGATGGCGCGGGTCATGCGCGCGGGATGCACAGGAGCGCGTGGGCGAACAGGGGTAAACGGGGCGCGGGTGTGGTGGCTACGCGAGGCTGCTAGCTGTGGGTGCGGGGCGGGATAAGCCCGGAGCGCGCGCGGGAGCAGCGAGCAGCTGCAGGGAAGCGGCAGCGGTGGCGGGGACGCGCGGGGCCGATGGCCAGGGGGTGCGGCCATGGAGCCACATGCGCGAGCGGAGCAGCGTGCGGGCGGCGGAACGACGCGGCAACATGGTCGACGGCGCGGGCGCGCACACGGAGGCGCGGCCGGATCCGGTGATGGGAGAGAGAGGGGGAGGGGAAGACGGCTCACGAGGCCCTGTAGATGTGCAAAGGTAAGCTTGGGGAGGGGCCGGAGATGCGTTTCCAGCGACGGGGCGGGGCGGCGCCGGCTATGCATCGAGGAGGCGGAGAGGCGGGCACCGACGAGGGGTGGCCGGAGGCGCCGGGTGGCGACGTCGTGGTGAAGGGGTCGGGGCCCTCTGCCCCGATCCAGACAGGGGGGGGGGGTGGTGGGAGGGGAGAGAGATGTGGGGGAAGCGAGTGGGGGAGATCGGGAGCTAGTGGGGATGGGCGTTAGGGTTTCGGGGGGTTAATGTGGGTGCGTGGGGGTTGGGCCAGTCTGGGATGGTGGGCTGGCTGGCTGGGCCGTTTGGCCCAGTTGGCCAGGGGTCTCTCTCATTTGTTTTTTTTCTGTTTTGTTTTTCTTTCTCTTTTTATCTATATTTATTTTCTGTTTTTTCTCATTTTAAATATATAGGCCTTATATAA
This sequence comes from Triticum aestivum, assembly GCF_018294505.1. NCBI lineage: Eukaryota > Viridiplantae > Streptophyta > Magnoliopsida > Poales > Poaceae > Triticum > Triticum aestivum. Next base: position 90,152,739 of record NC_057813.1, read on the forward strand.
AAACATGGTTTCTACATGACAAGTAGTTGGGGAATATTTTCAACACATCGAAACATTTTAGTTTTGACTTTTGAAAACTTTAATTGTTTTAACTTCAATTAAAATTTTGAATTTGAATCCGTTTCGAACTAACGCGAGATTATCAGCAGTAACCGAGGTGACGTGGCATCATTAACACGAGATTACTGTAGCCTAATTATCCGGGCGTCACAAATCTCCTCCACTACAAGAAATCTCGTCCCGAGATTTAGGAGCGGGAGTAAGCGGGAATGGATTTGGTTACGAAATTTTGACGAGTGTCCTCAGTCTTGGTTGCTCTTCTCGAAGAGGTCGATCCATTATGTTGATGCCTTCATTTCTCTGCTTCAGGTCATCATGATGAAGTCGGCATCCTTTCTTCGGGAACTCCATCATACTTACGAAAGAATAAAGCGGTGGGTATTCCAGGAGAATGGACCTCCAACAGGTTGACTATCTGGTCGATAACATCGGGGAAGGTGGCGGAAAGTAACTCTCGAATTGGAACTTAAGAAAACACCGAGAGCAAGTAAGACGGTGCAATAAGAAGTTTCGGGAGGATAGGCAATCGTTCATTGCCTGAAACAAAACGGATAGGGGTTCAGAGCAATGGGAATAAGTATTGCGTCTGATACCAGAATAGAGCTCTAGGAAGGTGGCCCGTGAATTAAATACAAAGCCAAGCGTGGGGGATAACCATTAGAATCAGGGTTGTACAGGAGAGTCAGGTTTTGATCCTGTGGAACTGTGGGTTATGGGCCCACCATGTGGGTTAAAATAGAAGCGGTGACATCTTGCACGGTCATGATAGCAAGGCATGTCAGAGAGTAGCATGTCAGTTATGTCGGCAACAATGTCAGTACCAAGGGCGAGGGACGAAGAGAACCATTTTCCTGCTCGTTGAACGAGGCAGACCAATAGGCAAAGTTCTCGTCCATCGGTGGCTCCGGGATGTCATCAACAATAGTAACAGGGTCTTACTGATAGAGTGGTACAACGAGGTGTTTACATAAGCAGAGAATATTACTGCTTAGATCATATAAATCACAAGGAAGGTTAAACAAATCAATGGAAGGAAAATGCGATCATCAGATCAAACAGAACAATGGAAAGGAAAATGTGTTTGACACATATATATACTAGGGGTATACCCTTCCCAAGGAAAAGCAGATCATGATATCCATGACAGGATATAATGTAGAAAACCTTTTAGGTAGGGGAGTGTCGCGACCGTTTTTCCGGGTATTAATTTCCAGAAAATGGCCGTCGTGCTCACCCGCCCCAGGATTACTGTTAGCTGATGAGGCATCAACTTGATACAGAGATTCCAAGCAAAGTACAAAATATGTAGTACGAGACCATTTTGGCCTGTGAGTACACCAAATGGTTTCTAGTGGTTGATGGCGGAAGCGGTTTGTGGATCATCAGTATCCATGGAACTCCATTTCCCACAGGAACATCTGACCAGGTTAACTCCTATCTTCGCGATGCTGCTATCACCGTTGCTTAGTTCCTGGGGCTGTCATCGCAACGCTCCTCTCCATGCAAGAAATCTGGCCAAGACAATAGCCAGGGACAAGCCAGTGAGTACTTTGAATGTACTCGCAAACATTATGAACACGAGTATAATATAAAAGATAGTCATGCGCTGAAATATTCTATGATCACATCGTCAGTCATGAAATAAAATCTTTGATGCATGCAAGCAGGTTGTTTATATGGATATGTAACAATGTAGTGGAAGTAAAATGTCGCAGTCGGGCGTCTGTGCGACACCACATAAAGGGCTTATAAGGGAAATAAATAACAAGCAATGCCACAGTCGGGCGTCTCAGCGACAGCACATAAAGGGCTTATAGGGAAAAATAAATAACAAGCAATGCCACAGTTGGGCGTCTCAGTGACACCACATAAAGGGCTTATAGGGAAAAATAAATTACAAGCAATGCCACAGTCGGGCGTCTCAGCGACACCACATAAAGGGCTTATAAAATAAATAATCACAATGAAAATTCCAGGAGGTAGAACCATCCCAGGGATAATATAATGGGTTAGTCCATAATAATAACAATAATCACAATCATCATAGCAGCATAAGTCACAAGCCATGAGCCATGTTCAGATTAAGTAATTTCTCCTCCGAAGACCGACACTTGACCCATCCCAGACTGTAATCCTTAACCATGGACACGGCTATTCGAATAGATTTAATCTCTGCAGAGGGTGTACTCTTTACCCACGAGTAACGGATTCCGTTAGTCCATTAGGACTAATTCCGTCTACGGTCTTTCGATTGAAAACACACCAATCCGCACACACCAGTCATAACTTACCGGTGTCTGGAAATCACCCACGACACCCGTTAAGCAAAACTCTAAGTGGGGAGGCTACAACCTCGACGTAGTATGGGATCACAAAATTTATACCGCGCGCAAACTAGGGGAGCTACCCCTTCAGCTACAACCGAAACACCCATGCCCCCGGGTCAGGTGGCATGCCTACCGGATGCCTCCGGTATCTTCCACCATGGCCTCTCTGTACGGTGTGTGTTAGGAAAGGGGTTAACAACTTACTGAACCGTAGCCTACGCATGGCAGGGACAAGTGGTGTACGAAACAGGTATGGGGGTTACCGGAACAAGACTCGATCTATGGTCGACTCAGGAGGTTTCAAGTATTCCCTGCATGATTAGCATAACAAATATACTTCATCCAACAGACAGAATCACCACTCATCATACCCCTCATGCCATGCCGGACACACTCGTCTCGACGAGGAACTAGGGACAAGCTCGGGTCTACCCAAGACAGAGACTTTCTCGTTATCCTTCTGGTAGGCACAAACAGCATACGAGGATGATCATTATCACAAACATGTCCATATCCAACACCAAGGAAGTTTCAAATAAGCATTTATACAATGATCACATCACCACATAAAATAACGACTTCCACGTATTGAGGTGGTGTCATAAACGTGACAAACAATGCATGCAAAATGTCATGCCAGGGCTCAGAATGCTTGCCTTCAAGGTGTGGAGAAGTGGGGTGATCTCCAAAACTTTTGAAAGCCTCCTTCTCTCTCTCCAAAGTCCTATTTTAAATAAATTTGAATCAACACACAAATTTCAAAACAGCACAAAAAGGTTGTCTAAATTTTTTTCAAATAAATCTTAAAATAAACTAGACAATATTTGAGAGAGGTAGGAAAAAGAATCAACTCATTTGGAGTTATAATTAAAAAGTTATAGGTAGTCAAAGTTGTGGCCAAAACTGGTTTTTAAATAAAACAAACAGAAAAAGAAACGGTACACGTCGAAGACGTACTTTGGAATCTACGCTTCCACTTACTCCAGCGTGGACGGCGCGTGAGTCACTGACAGTAGGCCGGGGGGACCCACTGGTCAGGTTTGACTAGTCGACCTCCCTCCTCTTCCTCTGCCCCGAGCGGAGGCGGGCCTCCGGCGATGCTCGCCGGTGAACGGCGGCAACATTCGGGAAACGGAGGTCACCCGCGGGCTCAGGGGATTGAGGCGGTCACTCCGGTAGTCGCTACGGTCTCTGGGGTGGACGGAGTTGCCGCCGGCAAGCTTCGCAGCGGACGATGGCCGTCGGGCACGGTGATTTTTCTCCCGCGGCGAGTCCCGATCAAAATCGAGCAGGGGGATGGATTCACTAGGGGGAGAGGGAGTTCCTGGTGAAGAGAGTGGAGAGGGGGAGGCTCTGGTGGCGCCGGCATGGCCGGGGCAGTGGCGGCGGCTGCAGTCACCGGAGGTGGGGAAGAAGACCTCCCCGGGTCGATTGGAGGCCACGAAAGAATTAGGGGAGCATGCTGAGGCTGCCTCGCGAATGGAACATGCTAGGGGGCCTCTTTTTATAGTGCAACGAGGTCGGTTTGTGGCGACCGTGGATAAGTTCTCCGGCGAACCGCCTCCCTCTAGCGGCAAGGTGCCGTGGCGGCGACGAGAGCTAGAGGACACGCGAGAGGATGAGGCTGAGCTGTTTCAGGGGCAGGTGGCGAGCAGCTGAGGCTTGGGCGGCACCGACCTGGCAGAAACGTGCTGCGGACGCTGGTGTGCCGCCAAGGGCTTTGACGGCAGTGCTGCAGGGCACCAGGGTTGCTTGGCGCGTTGGGGTGAGAGGGAGAGTGCGTGGCGCGGCTTTGTGGTGGTGGCGAAACCAGGGGCACGACACGTCGGCTCGGCGCGGCACGTGCAAAACGCGTGCTCTGCTCGCGCCCAGAGCACGCACGGAACGTGTTCGACGAAATGCCAGTGCCTGCTAGATGTCGCGGGTGAGGCTGAGAAGAAATAGGGCTAGGTTAGGGTTAGTCAGAAGGTAAATGGACATGGTGGTTAGGTCAGGTGGCCAAGTTCACAATGTAAACTTGAAATCATGCCAAATCTGGCTATGCACTCAGGGTGTTTGTCAAAATGCCAAGGGCATCTAGGCAATACTTGGGGTGGCCAATTTCTCCAGATCAGTGTCTCTCTAGATGGATAAGGGGGTGGTGAAGCTAGTTTGACAAAATCAAAAACTTGTTAGTGCAAGTTGTGAGTTTTTGACAGAAAGAAGAGGGCATCATTGCAAGCACTTAGAATCATCCAATGGGTCCACTCTCCTGGACTTAAGGGTTTGGCAAGGTTCACTACAAGTAGGAGAAAGCTCATGGGTAAAGGAGCAAGTTAGAAGATGGTTGTAGTACAAATCACCAAGTTGCACCAGAATGAAGATGAGGATGATTCACTCAAATCTTTCAAAGAATATTACTGGGTTTTTGCATAAAGTTGAATCATAAGCTACTACCAGCATCCTATAATTTTGGTGGAGGCTAGAAAGAAGTATTTAAATGAGTTGTAGTGCAAAATTGCCCACTGGACCAGAGAAGAAAATTGGGTGTAGAGCTCAAAATATTTCATGAATAAAAGATATTTTTGCATAAAAGTGATTTAAAAACATCACCTGATATCTCCAAATTTTGGTTGGAATTTTAAGTGAATTTATCAAATGGTTGTATTTCAAAAATGGCCATATAACCTTGGAAAACCATTTTTCAAGAAAATAAAGATCAAGCAAATTAATTGTGTAATTAGTTATACTAATAAAAGAAAAGTTTTTCTTGAGAGGATAAACAAGTCCAATAACATATTTGAAAAGTTTTCACTTGGGGAAAACTCCATAATAGCAAGGGAGAAAAAGGTTCAAAAAATCAGAAGGGAGCCCAGAAGTTTTTATTTCCTCGCAAAATTTTAATTAATAAAACAAGGTCAAAATTTTGGGGTGTCACTGGGAGAGAAATTTCATGACATTACCCATACAACGGTGTTTGGATAATTGAGCTGGAAACATTTAGCATTGGGCTTCAAATGTTCTTGTTGAAAATCGGAGTACCATAGACATGCTTCGAGATAGCATTGACATGGTCTTCAAGCAAAGGTCGTACTTTGGATACACGAAGGATTCATCAGGAACAACTTATAGAATAAGTCTTACAATTTCCTCATGGAAGAATGGATAACCTTGCTGAAAAGGAATCTATAACAATAGGGCCTCTGGCCAGGTGATGACCCACAAGTATAGGGGATCTATCGTAGTATTTCGATAATTAAGAGTGTCGAACCCAACGAGGAGCAGAAGGAAATGATAAGCGGTTTTCAGCAAGGTATTCTCTGCAAGTACTGAAATAAGTGGTCACAGATAGTTTTGTGATAAGGTAAATTGTAACGAGCAACAAGTAACAAAAGTAAATAAGGTGCAGCAATGTGGCCCGATCCTTTTTGTAGCAAAGGACAAGCCGGAACAAACTCTTATAATAGGAAAAGCGCTCCCGAGGACGCATGGGAATATCGTCAAGCTAGTTTTCGTCACGCTCATATGATTCGCGTTTGGTACTTTGATAATTTGATATGTGGGTGGACCGGTGCTTGGGTGCTGTTCTTACTTGAACAAGCATCCCACTTATGATTAACCTCTATTGCAAGCATCCGCAACTACAACAAAAGTATTAAGGTAAACCTAACCATAGCATGAAACATATGGATCCAAATCAGCCCCTTATGAAGCAACGCATAAACTAGGGTTTAAGCTTCTGTCACTCTAGCAACCCATCATCTACTTATTACTTCCCAAGGCCTTCCTCTAGGCCCAAATAATGGTGAAGTGTTATGTAGTCGACGTTCACATAACACCACTAGAGGTTAGACAACATACATCTCATCAAAATATCAAACGAATACCAAATTCACATGACTACTAATAGCAAGACTTCTCCCTTGTCCTCAGGAACAAACGTAACTACTCACAAAGCATATTCATGTTCATAATCAGAGGGGTAATATTATGCATAAAGGATCTGAACATATGATCTTCCACCAAATAAACCAACTAGTATCAACTACAAAGAGTAATCAACACTACTAGCAACCTACTAGCACCAATCCCGGTCTTGGAGACAAGAATTGGATACAAGAGATGAACTAGGGTTTGGAGATGAGATGGTGCTGGTGAAGATGTTGATGGAGATTGCCCTCCCCCGATGAGAGGAGCATTGGTGATGATGATGGCGATGATTTCCCCCTCCCAGAGGGAAGTGTCCCCGGCAGAACAGCTCTGCCGGAGCCCTAGATTGGTTCCGCCAAGGTTCCGCCTCGTGGCGGCGGAGTCTCGTCCCGAAAGGTTGGTTATGATTTTTTTTCTCATCGAAAGACTTCAGATAGGAGAAGATGGGCGCCAGTGAGCCACCAGGGGGCCCACGAGGTAGGGGGGCGCGCCCAGGGGGGAGGGGCGCCCCCCCCACCCTCGTGAGCAGGGTGTGGGCCCCCTGGCCTTCATCTTTGGCGTCGATTTTCCTTTATTTATTTTAAGATATTCCGTGGAGTTTCAGGACTTTTGGGGTTGCGCAGAATAGGTCTCCAATATTTGCTCCTTTTCCAGCCAGAATTCCAGTTGCCGGCATTCCCCCTCTTCATGTTAAACCTTGTAAAATAAGAGAGAATAGCCATAAGTATTGTGACATAACGTGAAATAACAGCCCATAATGCGATAAATATAGATATAAAAGCATGATGCAAAATGGACGTATCAACTCCCCCAAGCTTAGACCTCGCTTGTCCTCAAGCGAAAAGCCGATAACAAAAAATATGTCCTCATGTTTAGAGGTAGAGGCGTCGATAAAAATAAAATACGGACATGAAGGCATCATGATTATTTCATAACAGCAACATATATAGATTTGTCATATGATTACTTATGTTCAAGTGATGATCTTTTCACAATGCAAAAGTATGAATCAGAAACCTTATTAGGCACTAACAAATTATAACCTCAGTCATTGAAACAATTGGAATTTATCATAACATCGGAAAGAGTCTATGTTAGATCTTAAAAGCAAGTCCACATACTCAACTATCACTTGGTCCTTCATAATTGCTAACACTCACGCAATACTTATGGTTATGAAGTTTTAATCAGACACAGAGAAAGATTGGGGCTTATAATGTTGGCTCCAAACTTATTCACCTTTGGGTGATGTCAACAATAATAGTTCATGCTAACGTACATCCAATTGGATATATATATATCAGGATCACCCCACCATGAAGTGCTTGCCAAAGGATAAAATGAAAAAAAGGGAAAGGTGAAGATCACCTTGACTCTTGCATAAGATAGAAGATAATAATAAAAGATAGGCCCTTCGCAGAGGGAAGCAGAGGTTGCCATGCGCTTTTATGGTTGGATGCACAAAATCTTAATGCAAAAGAACGTCACTTTAGATTGCCCCTTGTATGTGAACCTTTATTATGCAGTCCGTCGCTTTTATTGCGTCCACAACAAGTTCATACAAAGCTTATTTCTCTGCACTAATAAGTCATGCATATTTAGAGAACAATTTTTATTGCTTGCATTGATGACAACTTACTTGAAGGATCTTACTCAATCCATAGGTAGATATGGTGGACTCTCATGGCTAAACTGGTTTAGGGGTATTTGGAAGCACAAGTAGTATCTCTACTTGGTGCTGAGAATTTGGCTAGCATGAGGGGGAAAGGCAAGCTCAACATGTTTGAATGATCCATGACAATATACTTTAACTAAGATGCGAGAAAACATAACCCATTACGTTGTCTTCCTTGTCCAACATCAACTCTTTAGCATGTCATACTTAATGAGTGCTCCCAATTATGAAAGATGTCAATGATAGTATATCTATATGTGAAACCTCTCTCTCCTTATTACTTCCTATTAATTTCCACGATGACCAAAGCTATATTTGCCAACTCCTAACAACTTTTTAATCATCATACTCTTTCTATGTGAAGTCATTACTCTCAATAAGATCAATATGAACTCTTTGTTTCTTTTTATTCTTTTCTTTTATTCACCCTGGATCATGGCAAAGTAATAAAGCCCTTGACTCAACACTAATCTTTATTATGTATAGCTCACGGACTCGATTGCATAGAGGGATCATAAAGCAAAACTCAAAACTAGATCATGCCATGACTTTATTCTACTAAACCAAGATACTACTAATAGGATCGAACTAAGAAAAACGGTAAAGATAGGAGTTGTGATGGTGATACGATACCGGGGCACCTCCCCCAAGCTTGGCAGTTGCCAAGGGGAGTGCCCATACCCATGTGATTATATCTCCTTCTTTATAAAGATGTGGATCATCCCAAAAGTAATGTCTCAAATCATAAAAGAACTTTTTCTTTTGTTGGTATGTGAAGCTAGGTGGTATAAATTTAGCAACAATATAATTAGCATAATCAACATACCATGGAGTGCTACGAGAAGTACTTATGACATTTAATTGTTCATCAGGAAAGCTATCATCAATAGGTAGTGGGTCATCAAGAACATTCTCTAACCTAGATAAGTTGTCTGCAACGGGGTTCTCAGCTCCTTTTCTATAAACAATATGCAAATCAAATTCTTGCAGCAAGTGAACCCATCTAATAAGTCTAGGTTTAGCATCTTTCTTTTCCATAAGATATTTAATAGTAGCATGATCGGTGTGAATAGTTACTTTAGAATCAACAATATAGGGTCTGAATTTATCACAAGCAAATACAACTGCTAAAAGTTCCTTTTCGGTAGTAGCATAATTTCTTTGAGCATTGTCTAGAGTCTTACTAGCATAGTGGATAACATTTAACTTCTTATCGACTCTTTGCCCTAGAACAGCACCTACAGCATAACACTAGCATCACACATAATTTCAAAGGGTAAATTCCAATCAGGTGGCTGAACAATAGGTGCAGAGACTAATGCTTTCTTAAGTATTTCAAATGCTTCTACACAATCATCATCAAAGAAAAATGGTACATCTTTTTTTAATAAATTAGTCAGAGGCCGAGAAATTTTTGAGAAGTCCTTAATGAACCTCCTATAAAATCCGGCGTGACCCAGGAAACTTCTTATACCTTTGATGTCCTTGGGACATGGCATCTTTTCAATAGTGTCAACTTTGGCTTTGTCAACTTCAATACCTCTTTCAGAAACTTTGTGCCCCAAGACAATACCTTCATTAACCATAAAGTGGCACTTTTCCCAATTCAAGACAAGATTTGTTTCTTCACATCTCTGCAAAACTCGATCAAGATTGCTCAAGCAATCATCAAAAGAGGAACCATAGACGGAAAAGTCGTCCATGAAAACCTCACAAATCTTTTCACAAAAATCAGAGAATATAGCCATCATGCATCTTTGAAAGGTAGCAGGTGCATTACATAAACCAAAAGGCATACGTCTATAAGCAAAAGTACCAAAAGGGTAAGTAAAAGTAGTGTTTGATTGATCTTTAGCCGACACAGGTATTTGAGAGAAACCAGAATAACAATCTAGAAAGCAATAATGTGTATGTTTGCATAATCTTTCTAGCATTTGATCAATAAAAGGTAAGGGGTAATGATCTTTCTTAGTAGCTTTATTTAATTTGCGGAAATCAATTACCATCCTATAACCTGTAATAATTCTTTGCGGAATCAATTCATCTTTATCATTAGGGACAACAGTAATACCTCCCTTCTTAGGGACACAATGGACAGGACTTACCCACTGACTATCAGCAACGGGATAAATTATACCTGCCTCCAGAAGTTTGAGTATTTCTTTCCTTACCACTTCTTTCATTTTAGGATTCAAACATCGTTGAGTATCACATACTGGTTTAGCATCCGCTTCCAAATTTATTTTATGCTGACATATAGTGGGACTAATGCCCTTAAGATCATCGAGAGTATATCCAATAGCTACACGGTGCTTCTTCAGAGTTTTCAATAATCTTTCTTCTTCCTGCTCTGAAAAGTTAGCACTAATAATAACAGGATATATTTTCTTTTCATCAAGAAAAGCATATTTAAGATTATCAGGCAACGGTTTAAGCTCAAACACGGGATCACCCTTGGGTGGAGGAGGATCCCCTAAGATTTCAATAGGCAAATTATATTTCAGAATAGGTTCCTGTTTAAAGAATATTTCATCTATTTCCCTTCTTTCATTCATGAACATCTCATTTTCATGGTCTAGCAAATAGTGTTCCAAAGGATCACTAGGAGGTACGGCAATAGAAGCAAGACCAACAATTTCATCCTTACTAGGCAATTCTTCTTCACGATGTTGTTTACTAAATTTAGAAAAATTAAACTCATGAACCATATCATCCAAGCCAACAGTAACAACATTCTTTTTGCAGTCTATCGTAGCATTAACAATATTCAAAAAGGGGCTACCAAATATAATAGGACAAAAGCTATCTTGTGGAGAACAAAGAACAAGGAAATCAGCAGGATATTTAGTTTTCCCACACAAGACTTCAACATCTCTAACAATTCCCACTGGCGAAATAGTATCTCTATTGGCAAGCTTAATTGTAACATCAATATCTTCTATCTCAGCGGGTGCAATTTCATTCTTAATTTCTTCATGTAAAGTATGTGGTATAACACTAGCACTCGCACCCATATCACATAAGCCATGATAACAATGATCTCCTATTTTAACAGAAATAACAAGCACGCCTACCACAGGTCTATGTTTATCTCTATCACAGGGTTTAGCTATTCTAGCAGTTTCACCAGAGAATTCAATGACATGCCCATCAATATTATTAGACAAGAGATCTTTAATAGTAGCAATATTAGGTTCTACTTTGACTTGCTCAGGAGGTGTATAAGTTCTAGTATTGCTTTTACGAACAACAGTTGAAGCTTTAGCATGATCCTTTACTCTAGCAGGGAAAGGTGGTTTCTCAACATAAGAGGTGGGAACAATAGGATCATTATAAGTGATGGTATTTTCTTCAACTTTAATAGGTGCAGCTACTTTTACTTCTATGGGAGGATGATATTTAAACCACTTCTCCTTGGGGAGATCAACATAAGTAGCAAAAGATTCACAGAAAGAAGCTACTATCTCAGAGTCAAGTCCATATTTAGTGCTAAACTTACGGAAAATATCGGTATCCATAAAAGATTTAACACAATCAAACTTAGGTGTCATACCTGACTCCTTACCTTCGTCGAGGTCCCAATCTTCAGAGTTGCGTTTAATTCTATCCAATAAATTCCATCTGAATTCAATGGTCTTCATCATAAAAGAGCCAACACAAGAAGTATCGAGCATGGTGCGATTGTTATCAGAAAGCCGAGCATAAAAATTCTGAAGAATTGTTTCTCTTGAGAGCTCATGATTGGGGCATGAATATAACATTTATTTAAGCCTCCCCCAAGCTTGAGCGATGCTTTCTCCTTCGCGAGGCCAAAAATTATATATATAATTGCGATCACGATGAACAAGATGCATAGGGTAATACTTTTGATGAAATTCCAATTTCATTCTTTTATAGTTCCATGATCTCGTGTCATCACATAGCTTATACCATGTCGATGTGTTTCCCTCCAAAGATAAAGGGAAAGCCTTCTTCTTAACAACATCATCGGGTATACCTGCAAGCTTAAATAATCCACAAATATCATCCAAATAGCGTAGATGCTCGTCGGGATGCTTTGTCCCATCTCCTGTAAAGGTATTAGCCAGCAGTTTTTCCATAATAACCGAAGGAAATACAAAAGGAGTTTCATTTTCAATAGGTTCAGTAGGTTGAGGAGCAACTCTTTGCTCTACTGGACGGGGTGAAGATACCCCGAACAAGCCCCTCAGAGATTCAGTTTCCATAGTAACAATTGACAGAAAATTTCAGCACACTATATAAATTTTTCCTTACCAAATTCCACTTACCAAAGGCGCTACACTCCCCGGCAATGGCGCCAGAAAAGAGTCTTGATGACCCACAAGTATAGGGGATCTATCGTAGTCCTTTCGATAAGTAAGAGTGTCAAACCCAACGAGGAGCAGAAGGAAATGATAAGCGGTTTTCAGCAAGGTATTCTCTGCAAGTACTGAAATAAGTGGTAACAGATAGTTTTGTGATAAGGTAAATTGTAACGAGCAACAAGTAACAAAAGTAAATAAGGTGCAGCAAGGTGGCCCGATCCTTTTTGTAGCAAAGGACAAGCCGGAACAAACTCTTATAATAGGAAAAGCGCTCCCGAGGACGCATGGGAATATCGTCAAGCTAGTTTTCATCATGCTCATATGATTCGCGTTCGGTACTTTGATAATTTGATATGTGGGTGGACCGGTGCTTGGGTGCTGTTCTTACTTGAACAAGAATCCCACTTATGATTAACCTCTATTGCAAGCATCCGCAACTACAACAAAAGTATTAAGGTAAACCTAACCATAGCATGAAACATATGGATCCAAATCAGCCCCTTACGAAGCAACGCATAAACTAGGGTTTAAGCTTCTGTCACTCTAGCAACCCATAATCTACTTATTACTTCCCAATGCCTTCCTCTAGGCCCAAATAATGGTGAAGTGTTATGTAGTCGACGTTCACATAACACCACTAGAGGTTAGACAACATACATCTCATCAAAATATCGAACGAATACCAAATTCACATGACTACTAATAGCAAGACTTCTCCCTTGTCCTCAGGAACAAACGTAACTACTCACAAAGCATATTCATGTTCATAATCAGAGGGGTAATAATATGCATAAAGGATCTGAACATATGATCTTCCACCAAATAAACCAACTAGTATCAACTACAAAGAGTAATCAACACTACTAGCAACCTACTAGCACCAATCCCAGACTTGGAGACAAGAATTGGATACAAGAGATGAACTAGGGTTTGGAGATGAGATGGTGCTGGTGAAGATGTTGATGGAGATTGCCCTCTCCCGATGAGAGGAGCGTTGGTGATGATGATGGCGATGATTTCCCCCTCCCGGAGGGAAGTGTCCCCGGCAGAACAGCTCCGCCGGAGCCCTAGATTGGTTCCGCCTCGTGGCGGCGGAGTCTCGTCCCGAAAGGTTGCTTATGATTTTTTTCTCATCGAAAGACTTCATATAGGAGAAGATGGGCGTCAGAGAGCCACCAGGGGGCCCACGAGGTAGGGGGGCGCGCCCAGGGGGGAGGGGCGCGCCCCCCACCCTCGTGAGCAGGGTGTGGGCCCCCTGGCCTTCATCTTTGGCGTTGATTTTTCTTTATTTATTTTAAGATATTCCGTGGAGTTTCAGGACTTTTGGGGTTGCGCAGAATAGGTCTCCAATATTTGCTCCTTTTCCAGCCAGAATTCTAGCTGCCGGCATTCCCCCTCTTCATGTTAAACCTTGTAAAATAAGAGAGAATAGCCATAAGTATTGTGACATAACGTGAAATAACAGCCCATAATGCGATAAATATAGATATAAAAGCATGATGCAAAATGGACGTATCACCAGGTGCACTAGGCATGATACCACCTTACCGGGTCATATAACGACCAATGTTATAACTCTTGGAAATATGTCCCAACCATCATATCTGACCGAGATTCTGATCTGATTGGTGTCAAACTACCTCATACTTAGGATGCCTAAGAGGAAAAGGTGCAATACAAATTGACGAGATGACATTGTACTCGGGAAATTTACTACGGAAGCGAGTTCCGAAACAAAAGCTCATCATTAAACCAATGAAGGGATAAGGTGGTAGCTGATGAACTCAGCGACAATTCATCGAGACTTCCAAAAGATGGGTTTCCACAATTAAGTGAACAAGGAGATAACATTAGTCAGATCAAATGGTATAATGATGTATGCTCGAGGAAAACATACACCATTAAACATTGGTTGAAAGCTGCACCCGAAATATGGGCTGGGTTGCACGACCAACGTCGGAATGGTGATTGAATAATCAATAGTCTAAGAATGAACAGCCGACCATTAACTTCAAAGCAATAGGGTTGCTAGAAGTTTTGGAATTACACCTCACAATCCATTTGTCGGTGGTTAGAAACAACACGGTGAACAGGAAAAGAATGGTGATGGTGATAAGTATCACTTGTATCAAGAATTCTCCAGAGGTGGTGAAATTCCCATGACATCCCTGACATAAAAGATGGTAATACTCCAAGGTAGAACATATCATAAGTCGGATAACAAGGAACTCAAGGTATAACACAAAACAAGAACAAGTTTTGTGTTGGAGGGAATGCAAGAATGTTGTCGATGTTAATACCAATCATCGAGGGGCAAGGATGGTATTTCCCGTCATGAATTTGATTGATATCCTGGAAGAGCTCAAAATGTTGATGATGCTCACGACACATTTGTTGCAAGATTTCATGAAGATGTAATTGATCAGCGGTGACATCAAGTCAAAGGAACGATGAAGCAAGAGGTCAATGGAAGCACAGATACGACACAAACTCGAAATCAAGCTTGCTTTTCAAGGTGAAATGATATGACAACGAAAATCGACGTAAGCGGCTCATCGTCAAAGTGGTGCTCCGAGAATAAGGACCAGGTAGCACAGTTAAAATCACCACGACAATGATATAGCCATACAGTCTAGGAATGGCGTGATCGGGTACAAACTCGTACTTAAAGAAGATTATCAAGTGTCGTTGAACCGTAGTGCAGACTAGGTTCAGTTATCGGTGTCTTTGAGTGTTTAATAACTCAGAGCCCATGAAAATTGTAATCAGTGAGTATGTAGTAC
Organism: Triticum aestivum; assembly: GCF_018294505.1. Taxonomy (NCBI): domain Eukaryota; kingdom Viridiplantae; phylum Streptophyta; class Magnoliopsida; order Poales; family Poaceae; genus Triticum; species Triticum aestivum. Next base: position 90,167,818 of record NC_057813.1, read on the forward strand.
TTTATGAAGAACTCATAAGAAATTATGCAGTTCCAAGATATTCTCGAGATACCAGGGGGTAATACTCGACGACAGATCAAAGTAGAGGTTGGACTAGGGTATTGCTCTATAGAAGACAAGTGCTTAAACTTGCACGGGAAATGGTATTTAAAGGAGAACATGGTCGGAACCATGATTGCAAAGGATCAATTCACCGATACCAAAGGATATTATATCAAGGAAATAGTTACAAGAAGCTTCCATGATAGGATCTACATCGTGTCCATGGGCATGAACACAAAGTTCAAGGTCGACTACCACTTCTCCAATGCATAAACTTTCATTCACTTCTCGTGTTCGATGAAGTTGTATTATTGAAATTTTATCTGGCAAAATACCAGAAGAGTATGACTCGTGAAAACTTTCGAGTTCACACATATTAAGGAATGCATAGGTTCAACCCATCAGGGTATCATGGAAATACATACCACAAGCTTCAATGGTAAATACCACCAGCTTGAAAGCTGAGCATGGTTGAGAAAGTAGAGGATACAATTTACCAAAGGCATTATGTAACTGAGGGAAGGCTCATAAGGTTATTGCATATGAAGGACGCTTGTTGGATAAAATCCAACAAAGGATCCGATGGTCCTCACGAGATCTGATGTAAGCATCGGTACTCAACTAGAGGAAGAAAGAATGCAAGGAGATCAGATTACAGAAATAACTGACTAATTCAAAGCTCAAATGCAAAAGAATTATGATTTCCAAATCAAGGGATCAGAAGCAACGCTCTGATCAAGGGTGGATAAGTTGAGTAGGCTTAGGGGTACAATCGATGGCAATTTGATTGGTCGAGATCCAGCTCATGTTTAAAATGGCATCTGAGCCGAAAGGATGAATTCTAGGATCTAATTAAGGATTGCAACATTCTCAACATATTGAATCAAGGGACCCAAGATGATAAAGGCAAAGGACATCCATGAATATTGCTAGTCATTTGGAATTAACCAAAATGCAGGCAGACAAGCATTTCAAGAGCCATAGGCTAATGAGGATTCTTGAAAGATCGGATATTATTTCGAAGAATTTTGTGAAACACATGAACAATTGGGGATGAGCGGATACTCGGTAAGAGCGAGAAATTATCCGTAGGGGTATTCAGGTGACAAAGAACTGCAAGGCAGTAGGCACAAAGTATTCTCGGAACAATAGAGAGAATTTTGGTGTACCTTGTAATAACAAGATCAACTGGGGATGAATGTATGAACGACAAATGTAGGTAGTTATCCATAAGGATACATCGATGGTAGGGAATTGTAAAAGCGATGGCACATAGTCTCAAGAGAACATTGTAGGGTGTCTTCGGAATCTTCTGGTGAAACAAGCAATCATTCGGACCGAGGGGCTCTCCGGGAGAAAGTATTTACGAGAACCTAGAGTTGGAGTTAGTAAAATCATTTAATCCGAATAGAAGAGAGATCAGAGTCCCAGAGTATAGGTTAAGGAATAAAAGATCCTAATACCACCCAATGGCGATGTGGGCCCATGGGCACACATCCATGTTAGTAGAAGTTTTATAATTTCTAGACTCGACTTCGGTCAAAGAGTGTGGAAGGGGGATTCCTACAGACAGTTGGCTCTGATACCAACTTGTGACGCCCCCAATTCAATCGTACACTAATCATGCACGCAAATGTGTACGATCAAGATCAGGGACTCATGGGAAGATATCACAACACAACTCTAAAAACATAAATAAGTCATACAAGCATCATAAACAAGACAGGGGCCTCGAGGGCTCGATCATAGACAAGTCAGCGGAAGCAACAAAATCTGAGTACAGACATAAGTTAAACAAGTTTTCCATAAGAAGGCTAGCACAAACTGGGATACAGATCGAAAGAGGCGCAGGCCTCCTGCCTGGGATCCTCCTAAACTACTCCTGGTCGTCGTCAGTGGGCTGCACGTAGTAGTAGGCACCTCCGGTGTAGTAGGAGTCGTCGTCAATGGTGGCGTCTGGCTCCTGGACTCCAGCATCTGGTTGCGACAACCAGAAAGAAAGGAAAGGGGGAAAAAGGGGGGAGAAAGCAACCGTGAGTACTCATCCAAAGTACTCGCAAGCAAGGAGCTACACTACATATGCATGGGTATATGTGTAAAGGGCCATATCGGTGGACTGAACTGCAGAATGCCAGAATAAGAGGGGGATAGCTAATCCTGTCGAAGACTACGCTTTAGGCCACCTCCATCTTGCAGCATATAGAAGAGAATAGATTGAAGTCCTCCAAGTAGCATCGCATAGCATAATCCTACCCGGTGATCCCCTCCCCGTTGCCCTGTAAGAGAGCGATCACCGGGTTATATCTGGCACTTGGAAGGGTGCATTTTATTAAGTATCCAGTTCTAGTTGTCATAAGGTCAAGGTACAACTCCAAGTCGTCCTGTTACCGAAGATCACGGCTATTCGAATAGATAAACTTCCCTGCAGGGGTGCGCCACATTACCCGACACGCTCGATCCCATTTGGCCGGACACACTTTCCTGGGTCATGCCTGGCCTCAGAAGATCAACACGTCGCAGCCCCACCTAGGCACAACAGAGAGGTCAGCACGCCAGTCTAAACCTAAGTGCACAGGGGTCTGGGCCCATCGCCCTTAGCACACCTGCACGTTGCGAACGCGGCCGGAAGTAGAACTAGCCCCCTTAATACAAGAGCAGGCTTACGTTCCAATCCGGCGCGCGCCACTCAGTCGCTGACGTCACGAAATGCTTCGGCTGATACCACGACACCGGTTGCCCATATCTTGTCCCACGTGGCAGTTAGTGCGTATAAGGTCAACGACCCAACTCAGATCAAATACCAAGATCTCGTTAAGCGTGTTAGGTATCCGCGAATGCCGAACAGGGCTAGGCCCACCTCTCGCCTAGGTGGTCTCAACCTGCCCTGTCGCTCCGCCACAAAGATCCACACAGAGGGCCGTTGGGACAAAGGTCCTTTCAGCCCCCAATCCGTGAATCACTCGCGGGTGCTCCATGAGCCGACCCGACTTTAGTCACCACATGTATCATGTATAAAGTATATAGTATATACCCGTGATCACCTCCCGAAGTGATCACGGCCCAGTAGTATAGCATGGCAGACGGACAAGAGTGTAGGGCCACTGATGAAACACTAGCATCCTATACTAAGCATTAGGATAGCAGGTAAAGGTATCAACAATTGTAGCAACAATGACAGGCTATGCAACAGAATAGGATTTAACCGAAAGCAGTAACATGCTACACTACTCTAATGCAAGTAGTAGAGAGAAGAAATAGGCGATATCTGGTGATCAAGGGGGGGGGGGGCTTGCCTGGTTGCTCAGACAAGAAGGAGGGGTCGTCACCACCGTAGTCGAACGGGACAGCATCGGCTTTGGTCTCGTAGTCTACCGGAGAGAAGAGGGGGAAGACACAATAAATATAATGCAAACATAAGCATGACGACGCATGACAAGACTACGAGCGGTGCTAGGTGTGCCCTAACGCGGTAGTAGGTGACATCGGCGAAGGGGGGAAACATCTGGGGAAGTATCCCCGGTGTTTAGCGTTTTCGGACAGATGAACTGGAGGGGGAAAGTTGCGTGTTCGCTATGCTAGGGATGTGTGGCAGACGAACGGGCTGCACATTCGGATTCGCCTCGTCGTTCTGAGCAACTTTCATGTAGAAAGTATTTTCATCTGAGCTACGGTTTATTTTATATTAATTTTGAAAGATTTAAATCATTTTTAGGATTTATTTAATTAATTTAATTCAACATTACCCAGAATAGTGTTTGCTGACGTCATCATGACGTCAGCAGTCAACAGTGCGTTGACTGGGTCAAACTGACGTGGGGGTCCCGCATGTCATACACTGCTAACTAATTGACCAATTTAATTAGTTTAATTAACATGTTAGTTAGGTTAGTTAATTAATTAGGTTAATTAAACAGGATTAATTAAGTTAATTAATTAGTTAATTAATTTTATTTATATTATTTTTATTTTTATTTTCACTTTTTTTATCGTTCTGGGTGGCTGGGCCCCGACAGTCATTGGGCCAGGGCCATAGCGGGTTACGGGCGAATGTGCGTCGTCGGGGATATACCCGCAGTGTAACCCGGCCGAAAGTATAACCCGGCTGGACTTGGCAACTCACTAATGACCCGCCCTGGCTGGACGACACACCAAGTGACTCGCCCGATCTTGGCGACTTATGGGTGACCTGGCAAGCGGATCAGAGGAGCGACAAGACCCGGGGGCCCGGGAGGCTCAAGGCCCAGAAGGCCGGCTTACGTTATGGTAGGCCGGCTTAAGAGGAAAGGCGTGAGGAATATCTTCCTTACAATGAATCAAAACCCGGACTTGTGTCCGGCTTGTAGTAGAAGATAGGCTAGTCCTAATCCTATTTGGACTCCACATGTAACCCGCTCCTCTAACTTATATAAGGAGGGGAAGGGCACCCCAAAGGCAAACAAGCGACAAGAAACAATCTCTAGGGCTAGACACAAAGAGCCGGCTTACCGGTGACTCTCTCATGATCATAATGAGACCTAGCCACAAACAGCATGTAGGGTTATTACCGGATGATGTTTCCCGGGGCCCGAAGCTGTCTAAATCCTTGTCTTGCGTGTTGTGTCTCTCGTCCCGATCAACCCCTCTCAAGCTACCACATAGATGCGTTGGCCTCATGATTAAGTCCTCACACTAAGGACATCTGCCGTGACAATTCCACGACGGTTGGCGCCCATCGTGGGGCTAACGCACGGTGGTATTGAGTTCTTGGAGGGATCTCTCCCAAGGATCGAGAAGTTTGTGATATACCGGAAAAAGAAGAGAACTCGCGGAAGGATCTGCGGGCTCGACGACCAGTTGTATTGGCGTGTACGAAATTGAGATCAAGAGTTAGCATTGCATCTGTGATCCATTTAATCCGACAGCAATTGATTTTCGATGCTGCGAAGCCGCCAGGTTGAAGATTCTCTATGACTTGGTCCGAGACTAAGTGGAATCAGTTTTTTAAATCCACTCGATCCGCTAGTCGCTGTTTACACGTATATACGCAGTGTCTCGGGCGCCCGGCCACTGCTGCATATTCCACGAGTAATTTGCTGGATCAAGTACCAAGGTGTGTCGGTTGTGAAGCAACAAGGATTCGCCGCAATGAGTATTGCCGCTATTTCACGTCAATTGATTCAAGCAAGAGTACTACTCATGTGAAGACAAGGACAAGATTATTGATTGGACTTGATGGCTATTGTTTACGTGAAGGACAGAAGACCCGTACTAGATAAGCATTAGATCGGATTTGTTTTTCTACATACAGCCAAAGCATATTATCATCAGCGGTTGAAATTTACTACGAATAACAACTGGAAGGATTGGTCTCCGCCTCGGTCTTTGTTTTCGAGCCGGTCGCAAGTCACCTAGCCGTACCCTCCGACCCGCTGCTATGGCTCGGCGCCGCTGCTGGATTCACCTCTACTGCTTTGGCTGTAGCTGCCCGCCTGCCGCAGTGGCGTTCTTGTTTACGGCTGATCAAGCCTCACCTGACCCGGCTTCCCATCTACTGTTGTGCCGCCCGGTTTGCCTCGGCCGTTGACCCGTCCGTATGCTTTTGCTGCTGTACTCCGGCGCCGGCTCGTTTCTGCCGTCCGAGCCACCGTTTCTATGACCCGGACTTTGCACGGCCTCTGCTACGATCCGAACTCTGTCGTCCGTGCAAACTTACCGCTGCAGCCTCAAGCGGGACTCGCTTCTGTTGTGAGCCGCCTGACGTCTCACTTCGAGTCGCCACCCATGGTCACCATCGCGATGCTTGCTTCATCCATGCTATGCGCTGCAGCAACCCACTGACACGTCTGAAGCCACGACGCCCTTGATGCAACAGTTCGCCAAGGAAGAAAAAACAAGCAGGAAAAGCGTTGAACACACAATGGATCACAAGAGCGCATGCATTGGGGTCATGCTGGGTCACCACGGCGTCAGATATTATTACTTGTGGAGAACTGACATCCAGAGATGAAGACCAGTATTGATGCCTGAGGTCATCTGAATAAAGTATTTGTTAAGGATCAGCAAGATATAAAGGAGAAGAGCTACGACAGCATCTCGTGAGGTCCTCAAGGGGATCAAACGAAAAATCCTTTGGATAAATGTAAGGACCAAAGCAACAGTACTGAAAGGTTATCTACGGATGTCACATGCGGATCATCTGTCATACGGACAAATCAGGACGGGTATTAAAAGAAAAAGAGGTGTTGTTATACCGCGGAGGCACATTCAGCTGTGCCGCGTGGCTTCATGGGCACGCGTGTCGCGGTCCAGTTTACATCAAAACACGCCAGCTGACTCGCCCATCCGTGCCGCCTTACAACGCCACGGATGACTCGCCCGTCCACCCTCGCGGCCGGTTCACGTGTCCGCGCCGGCTTACAAACGTTGAGGCCGGTTCACCCGTGAGCGACTTCAACTCCACCTAGCGATCATCGATTTCATGGCGGGTTATTTCCGGTCTAAACGAATCAGGTGCTATACATCTAAAGTATATTTTATTAGCACGTATTATTTTTTCATCAAAGAACAATTACTTTGGTTTGTATATTTTTATGTGCAGCAAAGGTAGGGCCATGTTGTGTCTATAAAGTGTACGTCAGCACTATCACGCACCGGCGTCAGCGCTCGCTTACTGATGGAACAGGTGTGCGCAAGTCGCTGCCCGTACAGCTTAATCTATGTCAACCCGCCGGAGCCGTGTTGAGCCGCCCTTGCCGCTTTGAGCCGCCGGGGTTATATTGGGTCGCCGGCCCACTTGAGCCGCCAGAACTATGTCGAGTCGCCGGTCTGTCTGAGCTACCTCTGTCGCGATAAACGGGTCATCCGTCGTCCAAACAAATCAGGTGATATCCATCCAAGTTTGTTATTAGCACATGTTGTTTTTTGTTAAAAAACAAGTTTATCTTTGCCTTGGTCTGCAATGTTGTTTATGCAGGGCAATTATTTATGACAAAAAGTGACATTATACCACGAGATGGAGGCACGCCAACGTCTTTTGGCACAGGTGGTCGCCGTTACTCAACGGACTCCCGCGTCGGCTTACACCGCCGTGGCCGTCTCTCACGACCACGCCGACTTACAATACCGTGGCCGTCTCTCACGACCACGCCAGCTTACAACAAGGAAGATAGCTTGCCTGTCCGCACCGGCTTACAGTATCGCGGCCGGTTCATTTGTCTGTGCCGCCTCGGATGTTGCAGTCATCTTTACCGTCCGTCTCTCACGGCCGGGTCTACATCAACACATCGGGCCGCACCTGTCTGCATGAGCTGTTTATTGAGTATGAGCAAGTCACTGCTCGGGAAGCCCAGTTTTCTTCCAACAAATTGGAGGCAAATTATCATGTATTATCAGCCGTCATCTGCACTGGATGGCTCAATGGGCAGACGCACAAGTCGCCGCCACTACGGTTTGGTTAACTTCAAACAACCAGTTGGAAGGAACCATTGGCCGAGTTGCTGACACGGTTCATACGGGATCATTTATAACCCGCAGTAGTCACCTTCAACCTTCTGTGGATTCACATTGCGTTATCAACGCCAATGATATACACCTTCTGCTATGGTCAAATATGGAGAATCTCAAGCCAACTCTTCGAGTCATCTTGAGACTCGGGGGCTACAATGGTATGACTCGACAAAATTAGTCGGTTTCAATGAATTCAAGAACTCCGGGTCATTGAAGGGAAGATAACCCGGCCCTGGAGGCTACTGCTTTATTGGCAAATATTTAAAGGCCGTCAGAAAAATTTCCGGCTCAAATGAAGATTCTGGTTTAAAATACAGCTCAAGAGACATCTCTCTCCCGCAAAGCTTTGAAGCTCTCAAAACCGGTTCAACATCCGGCTCAAGGTAAATTTGTCCCTTACAAAGCTTTGAGGATCTCAATATCCGGTTTAAGAATTTCCGGTTCAAAAAAGAATTAATCTCTCGCAAGTTTGAGATCTCAGACAAATTAATGGTTACCAAAGAGAACTTGTTGTCATGATGCACGGTTGAAAACATGGGTATCCTGCCTTACGGCTTATCTTATCATGGTCACCTGGGGGCTTCCTGCTCATCGGGCATAGCTATCAGTACCCTCTTGATCGGCGCAATGCCAAAACTTATATGGTCACTTGGGGGCTTCCTGTTCAAACATAGGTCGTATTCGAACCAAAGAGAACATAGCTGTCGATACCCTTTTGATTAGCAAACTGCTGAACCTACTTGGGGGCTTCTTGATCGTATCCGAATCATAGCTCAACCCCTTTGGGAATCGACGTGGATCGTATTTGAATCAGCGTCACTAAACAACTCTTAAGGTCACTTGGGGGCTTCCTGTTCAAACATGGGTCGTATTCGAACAAAAAGAGAACATCGCTGTCGATACCCACTTTGATCGGCATCGCCAACGCCACTGGGGGCTATATGATCGTATTCGAATCTTAGCTTAACCCCTTTGGAACGGTTTACTGATCGTATTCGAATCAGAAGCCTAATTTTTTTTATCTATTTTTATACAATCGCAAGTATTTGAGTTGTGACAAGTATCATATATGCCGGCTCTTACCGAGTTGAGTTATCAACTTCACTGTCCGGGTCACATAAACCGGCGGTATCATTCAAAGGAACATAGGGATCTTGTGATCTACTTGTATACAGGATAAGACTATATTTGGGTGGTTACCTGCCCTGGCTTTTGACATTACGTCGCCAGGGCATATGTTGTTTAAACTCTGTGTAGGATTTACAGAGCTATGGCTTACATAAATGATCAAGTTCAAGCCCATCATCAAAGACTAAAATTGATGTCTCAGAAGGGTTATTAATTCTTGATTTTCTCAAAAGCTATGCGCCACCGGGTTACAATGAATGCGCATTAAGTCGTCATCAGCCAAGAGCCGCCAGGTATTTAAACTCCGGATTTACTTGTCAACCGATGAGGTATTCAAATCTTTAATAGCCAAAACTGGCTGGATTTTCATGATGATATTGAATGATTGAGGTTTTCATATCGGATTATATTGTTCAAAGCTTAATAGCCAACATGGCTAAATTTCTATTGTGATTATCAATAACCAGTGTTATGATTGAGGTTTTCAAAGACGCCTTAGCGCAACGGCTATTATTTTTATCAATGGGCATGATTTATTTTACAATGGAGGAAATAGTCCCGAGTCGCTGCAGGCTTACGACCCGGCACTTGGGGGCTGCATTGTTCAAATCAAGATTGCATCGAATATACAAGTCCCATGTCACTGTCGGCATGCACCATGGCACTTGGGGGCTAATGCAAAGTCATTTTTGCTCAACTTATTGAAGACCCGACTCATCACATTTTAAATGAGCCGGCCCTTGGGGGCTACCAATTGCTCCTGTCAACAATTCAAGGTACAAAGCTTTTTATTCATTATATTGAAGGGTCCACTGCTCAGTTGGTAAAACACAAGGCTTTTAACCTTGTGGACATGGATTCAAGCCCCATGATGGGGGTTACATCATATGATGTCATTTTTCATTGAAATATATATAAAGTCCTAGCTCAATATTATCTTACTGAGCCGACCCTTGGGGGCTACACGTTGCTGTTAAAGTTTACATGGTTATATTTACAAAGTCCCTGCTCATTATTGCATAATGACCCGGCCCTTGGGGGCTACACTAGTTGAAGTTTTTATGAGCATAAGGCAATTACAAGTCCCAGGTTTCTGCAAGCATGACAACCCGGCACTTGGGGGCTACATATGTGGAATATTCAGTTTATGACTAATGATTGAGATGAATAACCCGGATTTCTTCAAGGTTGTAACACTTATATTGAAGCAAGTCTTAAGTTATCACTATGTTCTCCTCTTAATACTTGGGGGCTACAGGTATTATGCATATAAAGAAGGAACATCTTCAAATTCTCAGCTTTGAGTAAATCAGGAAGATCAAGTACATGACCTAGTGTCAACAACAATTATGATTCAACATCATCAGTCTTTTATAACCCGGAGATTTTTGAAATTATAACTCGGCAAGATCTACATCTTTAAGCCGGTTGAAAACAAGATTGATTGTGAAGCTGGTCTATTGAACCTGATTTTCTAGAAGAAGGAAATGAAAAGGACTTAAGGATGTTCAGGTGCCAGTTTACAAGAATTCTTAACCCGGAGCACAACCTGTCAAATTTGTTCTTGTGTTTATTTTGCAGCATAAGTTTACCATGGATAAATCCAAGCTAAACTTGGGGGCTAATGTCGGGGATATACCCCGCGGTGTAACCCGGCCGAAAGTATAACCCGGCCGGACTTGGCGACTCACTAATGACCCGCCCTGGCTGGACGACACACCAAGTGACCCGCTCGATCCTGGCGACTTATGGGTGACCTGGCAAGCGGATCAGAGGAGCGACAAGACCCGGGGGCCCGGGAGGCTCAAGGCCCAGAAGGCCGGCTTACGTTATGGTAGGCCGGCTTAAGAGGAAAGGCGTGAGGAATATCTTCCTTACAATGAATCAAAACCCGGACTTGTGTCCGGCTTGTAGTAGAAGATAGGCTAGTCCTAATCCTATTTGGACTCCACATGTAACCCGCTCCTCTAACTTATATAAGGAGGGGAAGGGCACCCCAAAGGCAAACAAGCGACAAGAAACAATCTCTAGGGCTAGACACAAAGAGCCGGCTTACCGGTGACTCTCTCATGATCATAATGAGACCTAGCCACAAACAGCATGTAGGGTTATCACCGGATGATGTTTCCCGGGGCCCGAAGCTGTCTAAATCCTTGTCTTGCGTGTTGCGTCTCTCGTCCCGATCAACCCCTCTCAAGCTACCACATAGATGCGTTGGCCTCACGATTAAGTCCTGACACTAAGGACATCTGCCGTGACAATTCCACGATAGGCGTGGTTGCGGTCGCCCGACAAGGCACCCTCCCAGTCCAGCCGTGGTTGGGAGCGAGGCCGAGTGGCGTGGCCGGTGCAGCCGCAGTAGGCGAAGCAGGGGTGGTGGGAGGCGACAGGCGAGGCCAGGCAGTAGGGCGCCGCTGGATGGCGCGGGTCATGCGCGCGGGGATGCACGGGAGCGCGTCGGCGAACAGGGGTAAACGGGGCGCGGGCGTGGTGGCTGCGCGAGGCTGCTAGCTGTGGGTGCGGGGCGTGATGCACCCAGAGCGCGCGCGGGAGCGGCGAGCAGCTGCAGGGAAGCGGCAGCGGCAGGCTGCGGTGGCGGGGACGCGCGGGCCGATGGCTAGGGGTGCGGCCATGGAGCCACAGGCGCGTGCGGAGCAGCGTGCGGGCGGCGGAACGGCGCGGCGACGTGGTCGAGGGCGCGGGCGCGCGCGGAGGCGCGGGCGCGCGCGGAGGCGCGGCCGGATCCGGTGATGGTAGAGAGAGGGGGAGGGGAAGACGGCTCACGAGGCCCTGTAGATGTGCAAAGGTAAGCTAGGGGAGGGGCCGGAGATGCGTTTCCGGTGACGGGGCGGGGCGGCGCCGGCGATGCGTCGAGGAGGCGGATAGGCGGGCACCGGCGAGGGGTGGCCGGAGGCGCCGGGTGGCGACGTCGTGGTGAAGGTGTCGGGGCCCTCTGCCCCGATCCAGACGGGGGGGGGGGGGAGGGGGGAGGGGGGTTAATGTGGGTGCGTGGGGGTTGGGCCAGTCTGGGATGGTGGGCTGGCTAGCTGGGCCGTTTGGCCCAGTTGGCCAGGGGGTCTCCCTCATTTGTTTTTTTCTGTTTTGTTTTTCTTTCTCTTTTTATTTATATTTCTTTTCTGTTTTTTCTCATTTTAAATATATTGGCCTTATATAAAAACATGGTTTCTACATGACAAGTAGTTAGGGAATATTTTCAACACATCGAACATTTTAGTTTTGACTTTTGAAAACTTTAATTGTTTTAACTTTAATTCAAATTTTGAATTTGAATCTATTCCGAACTAACGCGAGATTATCAGCAGTAACCGAGATGACGTGGCATCATTAACACGGGATTACGGTAGCCTAATTATCCGGGCGTCACAACAATGGAATTGTACAAGGGGATAATTATTTTTATTGAAAAGTTTCTGTAATTAAGATTCACAAAGTTCCCATGGGCATGAACAAAGTTCAAGGACATCCCCCACTTTCACAATGCTCGTCTCTCTCACTTTCACTTTTCTTTTTGAAAAGTTTTGGGTTCCCCTCTTTATTTTTTTGATTTTAAACTATATGAAAGCACTCAACAGAAATAAATGACTCTCTAAAACTTCCGGGTTGTCTCCCTGGCAGCGCTTTCTTTAAAGCCATTAAGCTAGGCATATAGTGCTGAAGTAGTGAATCCACCCGGATCCCAAGGTATATCAAAGCCAATTTTAACTAACAATGATTTGTAATTTTGTAGTGAGCACAAAGTAACATATATCAAGCAATGACGAAGTCTAACTCTCTTCCTATGCATCGGCATGTCATAAAAGAACAATTCATGCACACATAGTAAAGGCCAATGCATAGTATAAACAGTTTCTTGCAATTTTGTCATGTGGGAAACATAGAGAGGTGGAGATATAGTTCCTCTCTCATAAATATTGCAAGTAGGAGCAGCAAGCACATGCATATTATATTTATCAAAATCATCATGTGCAACGGTAAAAGGCAACCCATCAATGTAATCCTTAATAAGTGCAAACTTCTCCGATATAGTGTTGTTGGGAGAATTCAAAAAGGTAATAGGACTATCATGCGTGGGTGCAATAACAACAATTTCATGTTTAACATAAGGAACTATAGCAAGTTCATCTCCATAAGCATAATTCATATTGGCATGTTGGCCACAAGCATAGCAAGCATCATCAAAAGGGGATATTTCAAGAGAATCAACAGGATCATAACAATCATCATAGCAATCATCCTTCTGTAAGCATGAAGGGAAATTAAACAATGTATGAGTTGGAGGGTTACTCTCATTAGAAGGTGGGCACAGGTAGCTAATCCACTCTTCCTCCTTTTGTTTTTGCTCTCCTCATCATCTTTTTCATCCAATGAGCTCACAGTTTCATCAATTTTCTTCTTCCATAGATTCCTACAAAATATTAGTCTCTTCTTGGACAGCGGAGACTTTTTTAATAAGCACATTAATATAAGAATTATATTCATAATTATCATAGCAATATTTTAGGATAGCTAAATTTTCAGGCCTATAAACATCATCATCAAAAGCTTCATACTTTTCAAACATAGATTCAATTTCATAAGCACCCTTAAAAGCAACAAATTCTTCTATTTGTTCCACATCATAGTAATCATATATACTGTTAGCATAAGAAGCTAAGGTTTCATTATCATTAAATTTGCATAAAAAGGGAAGGTGTGGAGCATTCATCCTAGAGCAACAATTATAATAATAATTCAAGCATACTTGCCGAGCATACCACTTCAATATATAAATTTGATCCCATAATACTTTCCCTTTTTGTGTCAAGTGATAATCCCTAAAGTATTCACGTTGATCCAATGTTACTCCCATTATCAAATTTAATGAGGTTTTCTCAGGATTATCAAAGTGGTACATAATATTTTGCACATATTGAGCATCGAGGGTTTTAGGAGGTTCCCCATCTCCATGAGCAGAAAGTACACCTAATTTTTTTGGTATTTCGTGTTCCATATCCATAACTAAAGATAAAGAACAACTAAGAACAACAAATAAAAATTACTTAGTGATAAAGCAAACAAGCACACACGAGAATATTCACCCCACGCTATTGCTCCCAGGCAACGGCGCCAGAAAAAGGTCTTGATAAGACACAAGTATAGGAGATCAATTGTAGCCTCTTTCGATAAGTAAGAGTGTTGAACCCAACGAGGAGCTAAAGGTAGAACAAATATTCCCTCAAGTTCTATCGACCATCGATACAACTCTACGCTAGCTTGACGTTTGCTTTACCTAGAACGAGTATGAAACTAGAAGTACTTTGTAGGTGTTTTTGGATAGGCTTGCAAGAAAATAAAGAGCGAGTAAATAAAAGCTAGGGTCTGTTTAGATAAAGACACAACTAAATTAGTTTTAGTAAAGAGTTTGTTGTCACAAGAAAGTTATTTGTCCCTAGGCAATCGATAACTAGACCGGTAATCATTATTACAATTTTATTTGAGGGAGAGGCATAAGCTAACATACTTTCTCTACTTGGATCATATGCACTTATGATTGGAACTATAGCAAGCATCCGCAACTACTAAAGATCATTAAGGTAAAACCCAACCATAGCATTAAAGTATCAAGTCCTCTTTATCCCATACGCAAACAACCTACTTACTCGGGTCTGTGCTTCTGTCACTCACGCCACCCACCATAAGCAAATCATGAACATATTGCAAACTCTACAGCGGGAATCCCTCACGCTTGCGCGACACGGAGAGCACCATAGGACAGCACCAATAATAAAACATGCAACTCAAACCAATCTTGATCATCAAATAACCCATAGGACAAAACAAATCTACTCAAACATCATAGGATAGCCATACATCATCGGGAAATAATATACAGCGTTGAGCACCATGTTTAAGTAGAGATTACAGCGGGTAAGAGAGAGGTTACACCGCTGCATAGAGGGTAGGAAGAGTTGGTGATGATGGCGGTGAAGTTGTTGGTGAAGATTGCGGTGATGATGATGGCCACGGCGGCGTTCCGGCGCCACCGGAAGAGAAGGGGAGAGGGGGCCCCTTCGTCTTCTTCTTCCTTGACCTCCTCCCTAGATGGGAGAAGGGTTTCCCTTCTGGTCCTTGGCCTCCATGGCTTGGGAGGGGTGAGAGCCCCTCCGAGATTGGATCTATTTCTCTGTTTCTCTCTGTTTCTGCGTTCTGTTCTGGTGCCCTTTCACCGTTTCGTATATATATGGAGATCCGTAACGCCGATTGGACCGAAACCTTCGCCGTGATTTTTTTCTCCGAAAATTAGCTTTCTTGCGGCCGAAGAAGGGCATCAACTGCCTTACGGGTGGCCCACAAGGGTGGAGGGTGCACCCTCCTGGTACGGGCATGGGCCCCTGCCTCGTGGCCACCTCGGACACCGTTTCGGGTCAATCTTTCTCCCAGATTTTCCAAATATTCCAAAAATAAGCTCCGTCCGTTTTTATCCCGTTTGGACTCCGTTTGATATGGATATTCTGCAAAACCAAAAACATGCAACAGATAGGAACTGGCACTGGGCACTGGATCAATATGTTAGTCCCAAAAATAGTATAAAAAGTTGCCAAAAAGTATATGAAAGTTGTAGACTATTGGCATGGAACAATAAAAAATTATAGATACGACGGAGACGTATCACACGACGGCGTGGCGACGGTGATGATGAAGTTATAGGCGCAAGGCTTCTCCTAAGCACTATGACGATATGACCGAGGTGTGTAATTATGGAGGGGGCACCGCACACGGCTAAAACATTTGATCTTGTATATTCTCGGTGCCCCCTGCCCCCGTATAAAAAGGAGGGGAGGGGAAGGCCGGCCGGCCTTGTAGGACGTGCCAAGAGAGGGGAGTCCTACTAGGACTCCAAGTCCTAGTAGGATTCCACCTGAGGAAAGGGGGAAGAAGGAAGGGAGAGGGAGAAGGTAAGGAAAGGGGGGCGCCGCCCCCTTCCACTAGTACAACGAGCTCCTAAACAAACGGTTTTTAACCCCTTTCCACGACGGCATTTGGAACCGTCGCCAAGTGAGTGTGGGTGATAGAGGGGTCCTTCCCACATGACCCAGAAACCGTTGGGGATATGCCCTCCTGGAAAACACATTCGGCAAAATGAGGTTGTGTGCGACCGGCGAGCGCTCAAATACTGAAATACATACTCTAGAGCTAAAAAATACAATTATACGGCAAAATTGTTTCCGGTCGCAAGTACATCCCACACAGTCAGTCCCCGCTAAATGTTTACGTTCGTATGTACATCCCACACAGTTGCTCCAAGGAAAATGTTTCCGTTCACGGGTACATCACACAAAGTTTTTCCCATTAAATCATTTGCGTTATTGAATATATCACACACGGTCCGTGGAAGAAACTGTGTGGCAAAGGCTGTCCATCACACACAGTTTTCACGTGGTAAACGTTTGCTCAAGGTGGCCTATCACAAACAGTTTTCAAGAGAATGTAGTGTGTGATTGTTCATTGATCCAACACGGTTTATTCCTAGAAGTTGTGTGCGTTGCCTGAGGTCATCGCCCATGGTATTTTTTCAACAACCATTTGCAATAGCAAAACCCAATTAGCAGGCTAATTCGCCATTAGCAGGCTAATTATCTGATTATTCATAATCCATTTATTAATCTAATTGACATTTCATATTAAGCACACAATATATTTCATTTTCATAATTGAAATACATCAGAGTACAACATCATATAGCTTCAGCACTCAGCTACCCCATTACACAACTACACCAGGACCAAGTTTCACATGCAACATCTATAACCTTTCGAAATTAGCATCATAGACGGTACATAGACAGATGTATCTCATCTAGAAAACTGCTGAAGCAGAAGGCGAATATTGAGCCTTCATTGATGTTGAAGGTCTTTGTAACTTTAGGCCAGTGCCTATGGATGATTGACCGTCCATCCTTCGTCCTCTTCAAGAACACTTCAATATTGAACCGTGGGTGTTGTATGAATACATTTCTCGCCTCCTGACCATACAGGTGGTTTGAGAGGTAATCATCAGTGAACTGCTTTGGAAAGGCCTGAAAACAAGGATGTGCATAAATATCTTCTCTATATTGGAAATGGGGCAAAGGAATAAAAAAGGCAAGGTATAATAGTTAGTACCATCCTATAGTGAACTGATGTCTTGTTCATTGTGCAGACAAAGATCTTGTTGTTTTTTTCGCTAATTTCTTTATCCTAACAATCTTTCTGAGTTTCTTGACTTGACTGATATTCATGGACAACTCATTTCCCCATATGCAAACAGGGTCAAATAGTGGGTCAAAACCTCTGACAGCAGGACCTACATGTGCAAGACCAAATTGTTAAAAACCTAAATATTAGAATGGTTCCTGCAATTGCACAATAATGTGCTATTAGACAAAGGACCATGCACGTGCTAACCTCGATTGTAAACCTCAGTGCTTCCCATTGTTTCCCTGCAACACATATAAGGTAGTTAGTCATCAGGTTAAGTAAGGGTTTGCATGCTATCAGTAAAATATGTTGATCAAAAATAATCACATTGCAGATTCATTAAATTAATTCAAGCCACACGGAAAACCCATTTATCCAAACCAAGCATGATTAAGAACTAGGAAATAAAGCACTTGTATATGTTTATCATGTATTAAGTGCAGCCAAATTCGATTTGTTCCTCACATGCACAACAATACAAAAATCTACCCATGACAATTGGACATCGCGTTGCAGAGTTGAACCAAGCAGTTAACTAAACACCACAACAAATGAACCAAACATTAACTGAGCACCACATTGCACAATATAACATACTCCTAATAGAAGATCAGACAGTTAACCAAACAGTTAACTATAGCCAATTTTAGCAATTGTATTTGTTTCTAATGTATTTACTACAGCCAAATTCAATTTATTCCTCACATGGTATACAATAATAGAATGCACCCACAGTTTTGTAAAGATAAATTCGATTTATTTCTCACATGGAATACAATACAAAATTGTAGCCTGAAGAATTGAACATCACATTTGTAGAATTGAACCAAACAGTTAAATGAAGATGATAACTAATTAACAAAACAGTTAATAAGTGAGCACCACACTACACGACATATAGAACATATACACTAGAGCAACAGATTGCATGGTAAAATTAGATAGCACAATTCACTAGAATTTGTGAAGGAAAGGCAGGAGCAGCACACGCAACGGGTAAACCGAGCATGCTTAACCGGCATAGATAGCAAATGACAAGGTGCTCCTTCAAGATCTAGGGGTCGGCATGAATGGCAGCCATCGCGACCTCATCCGCGTGTGCAGCTGCGATTTGCTTCTCCGCTGCCAAATGCTCCTTGAGGTCCTGACTATACTGCATGCACCATGGCTTAGGCCGACGCTTATTTGGTGGAGGGTCGGTGATTTGGGTGGAAGGTGTCGCGCTCGCACCCGCGGTAGGGGCATGTGGGATGTGGAAGGAGGAGGAGGATGGGGGTCGGGTGTGGATTACCTGCCTGGATAGGCGGGGCCAAGGAGCATGAAGGAGGGTCGTCGGCGAGGAGGCGGCGGCGCTGCAAGCAAGGAGTGAAGGTTTCAACTTGGAAAGGAAGGCGGAAAGAGGGGAAATGTGGCTTTTGGTAAGGGGGATGGGTTGGGGAGGTAGATATTTCCGCGAAAGCCAAAAATTTGGAATCGCTTCAGCCAAAAAACTCACGCGCAAAGTGTCATTAGACACGGTCCCTTATTCAGAACTGTGTACGATATGTGAACATCACAAACGATTCAGATAGCTTAACCTGTGTGTGTTGAGTTTGAACGTCAAAAATTTTGGTGCGAATTTCCCTGGTTACAGTGGTCATCCACGTCATTGCATAATTTGGGTACACAAAGGAGACTAACTTCTTAATCAAGCAAGTTCAGCAATTAAATAGAGCTAACTGACCTAAACATTACTATAACAAATTAAAGACCGTCACTCTTAATTAAACAAAACAAAGAGTACTACTACGGCTGGTGCTCGTCGATCTCCGCCGCCGCCTCCATGTCCAGCTCGCTGATACGTCTCTGTCCTATCTACTTTTCTAAACACTTTTGCCCTTGTTTTGGACTCTAACTTGCATGATTTGAATGGAACTAACCCGGACTGACGCGGTTTTCACTAGAATTGCCATAGTGTTATTTATGTGCAGAAACAAAAGTTCTCGGAATGACTTGAAACTCCACGGAACTTATTTTTGCAAAATATTAAAAATATTGGCGAAAGAATCAAGGCCAGGGAGCCCACCACCTATCCACGAGGGTGGGGGCGCGCCCTGCCTTGTGGGCCCCCTGTTGCTCCACCGACCTCTACTCCAACTCCATATATTCGTGTTCGGGGAGAAAAAAATCACAGAGAAGGATTCATCACGTTTTACGATACGGAGCCGCCGACAAGCCCTAAACTCTCTCGAGAGGGCTGATCTGGAGTCCGTTCGGGGCTTCGGAGAGGGGAATTCATCGCCATCATCATCATCAACCATCCTCCATCACCAATTTCATGATGCTCACCGCCGTGCGTGAGTAATTCCATCGTAGGCTTGCTGGACGGTGATGGGTTGGATGAGATTTATCATGTAATCGAGTTAGTTTTGTTAGGGTTTGATCCCTCGTATCCACTATGTTCTGAGATTGATGTTGCTATGACTTTGCTATGCTTAATGCTTGTCACTAGGGCCCGAGTGCCATGATTTCAGATCTGAACCTATTATGTTTTCATTAATATATGTGAGTTCTTGACCCTATCTTGCAAGTCCATAGTCACCTACTATGTGTTATGATCCGGCAACCCCGAAGTGACAATAATTGGGACCACTCCCGGTGATGACCATAGTTTAAGGAGTTCATGTATTCACTATGTGTTAATGCTTTGTTCCGATACTCTATTAAAAGGAGGCCTTAATATCTCTTAGTTTCCACTAGGACCCCGCTGCCACGGGAGGGTAGGACAAAATATGTCATGCAAGTTCTTTTCCATAAGCACGCATGACTATATTTGGAATACATGCCTACATTATATTGATGAATTGGAGCTAGTTCTTTGTCACCCTATGTTTTGACTGTTACATGATGAACCGCATCCGGCGTAATTCTCCATCACCGATCCAATGCCTACGAGCTTTTCACATATTGTTCTTCGCTTATTTACTTTTTCGTTGCTACTGTTACAATTACTACAAAACCCAAAAATATTACTTTTGCTACCGTTACTATTACTTCCATATTACTTTGCTACTAAATACTTTGCTGCAGATACTAAGTTATCTAGGTGTGGTTGAATTGACAACTCAACTCCTAATACTTGAGAATGTTCTTTGGCTCCCCATGTGTAGAATCAATAAATTTGGGTTGAACGTGGGTGGTTCTTTATTCGGAAAAACGGAACGTCCGCCCCCTCCCTCTTTATAAGCAGGGAAACAGGGGCAGTTCCTCCATCTCGCCAGTTGCTACTTCCAATCTCAGAAATCTCCGCCGCTCTCCCCTTCTTCCAAAGCCGAGAGAGAGCAGCGCTCCGCTCCCCATCGCCGCCGGCGCCACCAACGCCTTCGATCTCCCCCACCACCTCCACCATGGCTCCGAAAGCCGGTAAGGGGAAGGGCGTGAAGTCGACCGAGGCGCAGCGGCTCGAGGCGCTGCGAAAGGAGCGGGCAACTTCCCCCCCCGAGCTCGCCGCGAAGGACCTGAGGGAGTGGTACTACCTCTTCTGGTCGACGGAGATGCGAGCGCATCCGCGCACGAAGGTACTCTCTGCCGCCGCCTCGGAAAAAGCTCCTAGCGGATATCCCTTCTTCGCGTTGTTCTTCTACTGCGGGCTCTGCCCGCCCTTCTCTGAATTCTTCTGCGATATCATGAACACCTACGGGTTCCACCTCCTTGACTTCACCCCCAACGCCGTTTTGACCATGGCAGTTTTCGCACATCTCTGCGAAAACTTTGTCGGAGTCCACCCAAACGTAGCTCTTTTTCGTCACTTCTTCATGCCCCGAGTTGAGAGAGAAGAGCCTCTATCTGGCAGGATCGCCTGGATCTCGAGAACCGGCAAGAAGGAAGCTTATCTTGAGGGGGAGCTCCGCAGCAAATGGGAGGAGTGGAGAGTAGACTGGTGCTGGATCGTCGAGGAGAACCCGCAGTCGTTTACTGCCCTGCGCCAAGCCCTAGGAGTGCGCGGCAATGATTGGAGCAGCCTGGCCTCGGAAGACGATAAGTTGAAGATTGCCGTCACCCGGATCTTGCGGCTCAGGCTTGCCGGGCTCACTGTAGGTGCTGTTGGCGCAGATTTTCTTCGCCGCCGTATCGCCCCCCTGCAGGAGAGGAGGAGACCCGCCTGGGAATTCGGGGGCCCGGCGGACATCATGACGCTACGCCCGGGCCTCAACTTCAACTTCACCATCCTGGAATTGGACGCGATGCTCAAAGAGCTGTTCAAGCACGACCCTCAACATCCCGAATGGCTCAGGCTGCCGAAGGGCATCGTCCTGCTGTGCAACAATTCCTCGCTCGATCGCATCCGTGCAATGATGCCTCTGTGTGATTCGCATGGACTTGTTCCAACTTGGAAAGAGCCCGCGGACGACGTTGTGCAGGAGTTCTTCGACGGCCTGGCAGAAGTGGCGGTCCGCTCCGATGAACAGAAGAGCCTCACCCGCGACACCACCGATGCGGAGATGCGGCGCATCGCCACTAGGGCGGAAGAGGCGGCGGCAGCCGCTGCCGCGGGCGAGTTTGGACTCACCGTGGAGGAGGCAGAGGCAGCAGAGGCGGCAAGCCTTGCCGATCGAGATGAGCTTGCCGGAGAACTTGCCGGCGAGGGAGAGCTTGCCGAGCCTGAAGCCGAGTCAAGCGAGCCCGCCGAGGGTGCGAGCGGTCTGCCATCTTCAAGCAGCTTGCCGCAAGCAGAGCCACCAGCTCCACCAAGAAGGCACCTCCGCAAGGCCGGGGACGTAGCGGAGCGGCAGACGAGGCAACAGCCGCCGCGCCGCGCGGCACGCTCCGCTGCGGCAAGCACCGTTGCCACGGGGGCACACCACGCCGCTGCGGCAACTGGAGCGGGGTCCTCCTGGACCACCGCTTCTACTCCTGCCGCTTCTCACGCCGCGGCGGCGGCTGGGGCTGGGCCGTCCCAGACCACCGCCGCTACCCCCGCCAAGTGGCCAAGGGAACCTACTCCTCCGCCTCGTCGCGCCGGAGGTGGGCCGGACTTCGACCTTTCCGCGCTCAGCTCCGACGAGGAAGAAGAAGAGTAAGTTTCTTTGCTATACTTGTAGTTCTTCAACTCTTGCTGTTTTGTCTTGTATCTGACTTGCTTTACTCTGAAACTATTTCTTTTCAGGACTCTGGCCCAGAGAGCGGCGAAGAGAGCCAAGGTCCCGGTGATTGTCATCGAGGACGATCCCACCGCGACAGCGGGTGATGTGTTCGAGACTGCCTTGCCGGACCCGGCAATCATTCCCCAAAGCAGCCCCCAGCGTAAGTATATGGTTTTACTTTTGCTGTTAGGCGCGCATGGGTGCTCTTTATTTACTGACATCTGATTCTTGATTTGTGTAGGAGCAGAGCAGCCTCACCAGGAGCGCTCGGAAGCCGCCCCTGACATGCCATCTGCTTCGACTACTCCACCAAGGGAGGATTCCCCGGCAAGGGAGAACTCTCCGATAAGGGAGGAGTCTCCGGCAAGGGACAGTTCTTCGGCAAAGGACAGCACCAGCGATCCCCCGGTGGAGGAGACCGTGACTGTGGAGCCCAGTGCAGGTAATCCCCTTGCTTGAAAACTTCCCTTGGGTTCTTCTTCTTATGATTTTCTTTTTGGATTTTTGCTTGACTTTTCTCCCTTTTCCGGCCTTCAGATCCCTCTGTCACAGAGCCGATGGAGACTGAGGTCGCCGGCGAGGAGGACACGCGCGGCAACACTGACGACGCCGCTGCCACCGAAGAAGCAGCCGACGCTGAAGATCCCGCCGCCAAAGAGGCCGCCAAGGCTGCCGCTGCAGGAGTCGGCGAGGGGTCCGGCGATCGCACTAACGGCCCCGAGGCCGCAAGAGCGTCAGGCGCTACACTGACCGCCGATCCCTCCGCCGCTGCCGCAGCGTCAGGCTCCGAAGAGCCCCAGCCCGGCGCCTATCTGAAGGCCGGCGATGGTGTCTTCATCAAGCTCCCCTGAGTGTCGAGCTCCAGGGCGCCGGTGGAAGGAGAAGTTTTTGATGGAGAAGTGCTTGCCTCCGCTGGGCTGACGCTGGTTGACGCGCCAAGCAGCAGCAGCGACGAGCCTGAGGAGGAGCGGCTGCTGCGGAAGCTGGTGTCACTCTACCGCGCCTGACAAGCCAAGCTGGAATCCCGGGAAGCGCTTGTCGCGCAGGCGGGAGTGGATATTGAGAAGCATGCGGAGGAGCTCCGGAGCCGCAATCAGGAAGCCCTCCGGTCCATTGCAGAGGAGCGGGCGCAGCTCGTCGAGGCGCAGAAAGCCTTCCTCCTCGAGAAGGCTGAAGCTGAAGAGCAACAACGGCTTGCCGTCGAGGAGCTGTTTGTGCGGGAAGGCGAGCTGGCGCAGCGGAAAGGTCAATCTTGACAGCTATGAGGAGGAGCTTGCTGCGCGCGAGCAATCAATTGGCGGGGCACTCAAAGAAGCAAAGGATGCTGCCGCAGCTGCAAAGGCCGCCAAGAAGGAGCTGGAAACGAAAGTGGCGCAGCTGGAAGCCGATCTCAAGGCGAGGGGTGAAGAGCTTGCCGCGCTCAAGCATGAGCGCGAGAAGGACGCCTACAATCTTGGCAAGCTGCAGGGTCGTTTCGCCGAGAAGGGCAAGGAGCTGGACGTCGCCAAGGAATCCAACGCAGATCTTGAGTTGAAGCTGACTACTTTGACCAAGACACTGGACGACGCCAAGGAGCGGGAGGTGACCTTGAATACTCTACCCTCGAAAACTATTGAGATCCCCTATACTTGTGGGTTATCAAGACCATTTTCTGGCACTGTTGCCGAGGAGCATAGCTCTATTCTTTGAGTCACTTGGGATTTATATTTGCTGGTCACTATGAAGAACTCGAAAGACGCGAAAACAAAAATTTATCCCTCAACTACGAGGGGAGGCAAGGAACTGCCATCCAGCTCTGCACTTGATTCACCTTCTGTTTTGAGTAAGCTTGCGACATCTAAACCTGCTTCTACCATTAATTCTGATATGTCGCATATTATTGATGATGCCACTTCTGCTATGCATGATACTTATGATGAAACTACTGCTATGCTTGATACTACTGTGCCACTTGGTGAATTTCTTGACGAACAACTTGCTAGTGCTAGAGAGAGTGAAATTATTGAAACTGATAATATTGATGAAAGTGATGATGAAGGCTCTCCCAATAAATATGGATTGCATGTTGTGCCTGAGGGCTATGTTATGGATGAAGAAACTAAAAGAGACTTTCTTGCTTGCAATGATAGAAGTGATCTTAAGAAATTATTAGCTAAGCTTAAACAAAAAACTCGGAATGCTAGAATGAAATATGATCCTGCTTATGCTACTTCACCTATCTTCTTACTGATAAGGATTATGGATTCTCCATTGATCCTGATAAAATTACTTTGCTTGAATCTGATCCTTTTTATGGCTATGAATCTGAAACTGTTGTGGCACATCTTACTAAATTAAATGATATAGCCACCCTGTTCACTAATGATGAGAGAACTCGCTACTTCTATATCCTTAAAATATTTCCGTTCTCGTTAAAGGATGATGCTAAGATATGGTTTAATTCTCTTGACCCTGGTTGTGTGTGTAGTCCCCATGATATGATTTATTACTTCTCGGCTAAATACTTTCGTCCTCATAAGAAACAAGCTGCTTTAAGGGATATATACAATTTTGTGCAAATTGAAGAAGAGTGTCTCCCAAAAGCTTGGGGACACTTCTCCAGTTACTTAATGCTTTGCCTGATCATCCTCTTAAGAAAAATGAAATACTTGATATCTTTTATAACGGACTAACCGATGCTTCCAAAGGTTATCTGGATAGTTGTGCTGGTTCTTTTCAGGGAAAGAACACCGGATGAAGCTAAAAGTCTATTGAATAATATAT
Organism: Triticum aestivum; assembly: GCF_018294505.1. NCBI lineage: Eukaryota > Viridiplantae > Streptophyta > Magnoliopsida > Poales > Poaceae > Triticum > Triticum aestivum. The sequence continues at coordinate 90,192,596 of NC_057813.1, forward strand.
GACCAATGAAAATAATTGGACACTTCCTGAGCCAGCTCCTGAGCCTATTCCTAAACCAACTCCGAAGAAAAGAGGTGTTCTATTTCTCAGTCCTGAAGATATGCAAGAAGCAAAGAAATCTATGAAAGAAAAGGGTATTAAAGCTGGAGATGTTAAGAATTTACCTCCTATTGCAGAAATACATGGTCTTAATTTACCGCCTGTTAAAGAAATATATGGTCTTAATCCATCACCTATTGAAGAAACACATGGTCTTGATAACCCGACACAGGTAGTAAAGGTAAATTCTCTCTATAGATTTGATGAAGGTGATATCCCTCAATATAAGTCTACTAGACAATGCTTAGATGAGTTTGACAACTTTATTGTTAAACAAGAAAACTTAAATGCTTATTTTGGTAGACAATTAATACAAAATTCTTATATGCTTGAACACTTGGGTGATTATATGTCTAGAGTTAAGGTGAACTTAAACTCATTAGTACACATGCTTCTATGGTTACCACTCAAGTAGAACAAGTACTTAAAGCTTAGAATGATTTGCTCAATGAAATGAACAATAAGAATAATGATTATGCTGTTAGAGTGGCTACTAGAACCGGTAAAATGACTCAGGAACCTTTGTATCCTGAAGGCCACCCTAAGAGAATTGAGCAAGGTTCTCAGAGAATTAATATTGATGCACCTAGTCCTTCTAAAAAGAAGAAAAAGAAAAATGATAGGACTTTGCATGCTTCTAGTGAACCTATTGTTGACACACCTGAGAATCCAAACGATATTTCTACTTCTGATGCTGAAACACAATCTGGTAATGAACATGAAACTAGTGAAAATGTCAATGATGATGTACATATAGATGCTCAACCTAGCAATGACAATGAAGTAGAAATTGAACCTGCTATTGATCTTGATAACCCACAATCAAATAATCAACATTATGATAATAGAGACTTTGTTGCTAGGAAACACGGTAAAGAAAGAGAACCATGGGTTCAGAAACCCATGCCTTTTCCGCCCAAACCATCCAAGAAAAAGGATGATGAGGATTTTGAGCGCTTTGCTGAAATGATTAGACCTATCTTATTGCGTATGCGATTGACTGATATGCTCAAAATGAACTAGCGGAGTAACCCGCGCATTTGCGCGGCTAGATTTATGTTTGTTGTTAGAACTTTTACATCTTTTTGGCATCCATAATATGGATTTAGGTGTTGAAATAAATATTGTATATTCTAAAGCTTATTTAATGGCATTCGGAGGAAATAGGTTGATTCATGGTAACTGTGTGCTAGCATTTAAAATTCATCGTGTGCGAATGTGATTCAAATATAAGTTAAATTATAAATATATACCATTATCTCAAAAAAAAACTACCATTGATATATACACTAACTCTAATTTGATCTAAGACATAGTTCCTCCATTATTATTATTATCAATAGTAATAAATTTTTATAATACTTGTGTATTCACTTATTGGATAGGTTGTGCAAACTCATCCATGCAGAGATGTGTGTTTCTTAATTCTCATATATTTTTACTTGTTTCCACATTCCAACAAAAATACTTACTCAACCCTTTTCTTTATTTTTACGTCGGTCATCAGCCTTCGATTAGCCAATGCCATACGCAGGTGACAGCTCATCAATAGTCATCAATCTCAACTCTTTTTTATCACTTATAGTTCTCAGTACACGATTCTTCAAACCAATATTCCTTGTCATATTTGGGTTGGATATGCGACCCAGTTGTATCTTGGTTGGCATGCAGTCAGAGACCATATACTTCACAACTTTATAAATCTTGTAAGATCCTAATTATCTTTGTTCCATTTTCTTTGTATGTCGTCTCTTATTACGTATAGTGCACCATGCTTTTGCACCACCGTATATATGGTGCGTCTCTGCACATATGTATTTTTTTATAGATAATTATATATGGTCAATTGTTTTACAGAGCATGCATCATGAGCTTAGCTTTGACAGACTACTAAAGAAAACATCTCATTCACTTAAATCCTTTTTAATTAATGCATTGAATAATTATTTTGGAAAGGCCCATCTTAGTGACTTAGATTCTTTCAAATTAACGCCCTAATATGCTTCCCCGTGAATAGAATCATCCTAAAATATTTACAAAATACCATCAATTAGCCATCCAATCTAATTTAAGCATCCATTAGGACAGGCTAGTTGGGTGCAACATGAATGAAAATAGACCAATGATTATAGAGAGAGATACCTTGCTGATTAGTAGTAGCTTTTGATCCCGCAATCTTTTAATCTTTTAAATCGGGACGTGAGCGTCTCCCTCCTATAACTATTTGACTGGAAGGCAATCTATATATGTGCCCACGTATGTGTACCGATTTTTTTCTAAAGGTCAAAGTGATCCTTTGGTACGTGTATGTATTTCTTTGAGCTCGCATGCATGTGTGTGTTATGTTTATCATCCTGATGTTCTTCTTTAGGAAAACTATCCTGCTGTTATGCATAAGGCCCACATCCGTGCCATACTGTTTTTTTCATGTACGTGCAGCCATGCAAACAGTTTTTTTTCTTGTACGTAACATGATAATAGAACATAAATTATTGCATCCGCAAAAAAAGAAGAACATAAATTATTGGCACTTAGAAGCTTACAAATTTTGGGTCGTCACAGTTGTTAATTCATGATTTATCCCTTATAGTTAACATTCGATAGTAGATTCCTCAAGAAAAAAAACATCCCATTATAGACATAATTCATTATATAAAAAACTGTTTTGCCAATCTCCTTGTCCTCACTATATCTTTGATCTGTATATACGTATATCTTGGTAGAGCTATTTTTTTCTTGGAAACCCGTGTCAAGATTAAACGTGAAGCACCAAGTAGAGTTTGGAGCTTTTTTTGTCTTTTCCACATGGGCACCGTATTAGGCTAGGACTCTTATGTTTTGGCCAGCCTCTTCTATATATGTCCGACTCTTTCCTTGGTTGGCTGCCGAAACTTTTTTCTTTTTGCTACAACAACGTAAGCTATGCATGATTGTCTCGGACACCTTTTTCAATTAAAAGACTTTTCACCAAAGACATATTGTACACGTGACATGTCAAACTATTTGTACATGACTATATTCTTATGTTACGTTACATCTTTTAAATCTCAACCCTTAGTAATGAAAATTTACGGTCAAGATAATTTCAACTTTGTGGATGAACGTGATGGCTTGTTTGACTCTTGTTTTAATTATATAATAGATCCTTATGCTAAGTACATGAAAGAAATTGTTACTAATAAAAGAAAGATACCGGAAGCTGAAATTTCCACCATGCTTGCTAATTACACTTTTAAGGGTGGAATACCTAAGAAGTTAGGAGATCCAGGAGTACCCACTATACCATGCTCCATTAAAAGAAACTATGTTAAAACTGCTTTATGTGATTTTGGAGCCGGTGTTAGTGTTATGCCTCTCTCTTTATATCATAGACTTGACTTGAATAAGTTGACACCTCCTGAAATATCTTTGCAAATGGATGATAAATCAACTGCTATACCTGTTGGTATTTGTGAGGATGTGCCTGTTGTGGTTGCAAACGTTACTATTTTAACGAACTTTGTTATTCTTGATATTCCCGAGGACAATAGCATGTCTATTATTCTTAGAAGACCCTTTTTGAATACTGCAGGGGCTGTTATTGATTGCAACAAAGGCAATGTCACTTTTCATGTTAATGGTAATGAGCATACGGTACACTTCCTGAGGAAACAACCTCAAGTTCACAGTATCAATTCTATTGGAAAACTCCATCGATTATCTTTGGAGGTTTTGAATTTCCTCTTCCTACTATCAAAAAGAGATATGATATTCTTATTATTGGGGATGTGCATATCCCCGTTGAGGTAACATAGTGTTATTCGAAATTTCTCCGGTTCCATGTTAGTCGGAATGAGTTTGTTAACAGGACTTGATCAACCTTGTTAGTGGATTCCTTTTGATGAGCATGAGATGGATGAAACTAGAAAGCACAACCTTCTGTACCCTCCTTCTACTTTTTTTTATTTAGTTGAAATAAAGTAAAAATAGTATTTTTCTGTCTGTTTTCTAAATTATCCGTGCAATATAAAAATACCTCGAAAATAAAAGTTCTCCAAATGCCCCGAAATTGAAATATGATTTTTCTGGAATATTTGAGAATATGTGGCACTGAGAACACAGCAGGGGGAGCAAGCACCTGGCCACGAGGGTCCAGGGCGCGCCCACCCCTACACGGCGCGCCCTCTGCCTCGTGGGCCCATGGTGGCTCCCCTCCACTTATTCCTGCACCCACACACTTCTTCTTCCTCCCAAAAAAAATCACCAACCAGCTCAAGCACGAGTTCTAGCTGATTTTGCTGCGATTTTCGATCTCCTTGCTAAAAGCACCTCTGACAAAACTGCTTTGGGGGATTGTTCCTTGGTATGTGACTCCTCCATTGGTCCAATTAGTTTTTGCTCTAGTGCTTTATTCATTGCAAAATTGTGCTTCCTAGGTGACCATATTCTTGAGCTTGCACGTCAAATTTATATGGCTCCAAGTAGTTCTAATGCATGATATAGGCTCTAGGCACTTGTAGGAGTAGTTGCTATCAATTTGTTGAGCTTGGTTCACTTTTATTTGAAGTTACTAAAAATTTCAGAAATTTTTCAAAGGAAGAAATATGTTTAGGAAAATGTATCAAGGTGGTCCTTTAAGGAAGCAAGGACCCAGGCTTGCAATGCGTGATGCCGATGATGAACCACCAAGGAATGATCCAGTGCGGCCTTGTGAATGACCTTCAGAAGACTTTATGGATCGAGCGGGAATCAAGGAAGAATTTTACGCATATTTGCCTAAGCTGATCTTGTGAGCTTCGAGGCAGAAAAGTGCCATCAGTACCACTATCTCACTAGTTCCTTTGTGAGGAGGTTTGAATTTTCATCTTCGCGCAATTCTCAAACTGTCCTATTTGATCTTTTTGAAAATTCTTATACTATGGACTTAGAGGATTTTACCAATGCTTGCAAACTTCCGCAATGGGGTAGTACTAGTGAACCTCGCAAATCTGAATTTAGAGATTTTCTTGCTAGTATAACTGTGGGAGAATCTAGAGACATAGCACAAGCTACCATAGGGAGCATTCATTTTCCTGCTATACATTATTTTGCTCTCTTCATAGGTAGGTGCATAAATGGTAAGGATGAAGCATGTCACATGTGTGTCCCTAACCTCAGTATTCTTAGGAGTGTTGTGTTAGGGAGATAAATCTTATAATTTGGGAGCCATTGTTGCACGTAGGTTGCATCATAATAGATTTAATGGAGATTTCTTTGGTGGAATTTATGCAACCCGCATAGCTAATTTTCTTGGTGTAACCATACGCGATGATGATATTGAATTGCCTCTTACTTATCTAGACTTTAATGCTATGGTTCACCATCAGGTTGTCGAGAGGAATGAACCACCTCTCCAGTACCGACTAATCTTTGACAGGCGTCATGCTATCAATATTATTCTCCCTGCCCCTACTCTCTTTGACTTTCAGGCAAAGGGGAGACATTTCATAACAAGGGAGGAGGCGAACGAGTACGAAAGGAGGACGAGGGCAGCTCGTCTCCAAGCTGCAGCCCACGATGCGATAGCTACTGCATCTCAGTACGACCCCAACTACAACTATGGATATCCGCCAGGCCAGCGTTGGAAATAGACCAACTTAGGCCAAAAGCCTAAGCTTGGGGGATTATGTATCTCTCACCGACATTACATTTATGTTCACACACTCATTGCTAGATGTCAGTGCTCATACTTTTTCACTGTAATATCCATGCTAGTTTATTTTCTTTTTTATGCTTTCTTCTTGTGGTCTGATAAACCTTAAGAAAAACAAAAAAAATTAGTTGTAGCTTTTAGTTAGTTTACCTTTCTTGCTGTAGTAGTAATAATTAAAAATAAAACCCAAAAAGATTTCCCATTCTTCTTTTGCTTGTTGGGAGCTTTCCCGTGTAAATAGTTTTATTTCTTTTCTTTTCTTTGGGGGTCGATAGGAGAAGACCATGATTAAATTGTTAAAGTGGCTCTTATATGCATTATTGTTGATTTAACCAAGAGCCCATATTGCCTTGTCTTCTCCTATCTGTTGAATGCCCGCAGATTCTAGCTTAGTCCAAAGCACGTGCACTATTATTATTATTATTCACATCGTTCGGTCGTGCAAGTGAAAGGCAATTATGATGATATGTGATCGACTGTTTGAGATGAGAGAAGCTGGTATGAACTCGACCTCTCTTGTTTTTGTAAATATGATTAGTCCATCGTTCCTGATTCAGCCTATTATGAATAAACATTTTTGCAATGACAATTAGAGATTATAGTTGCTTATGCCATGCTTAATTAGCTAGGGGTTTATAATGGTTTACCTTGCGTGCCAACATGCTATTAAGATGGTTGTGATGTGGTATGATGGGGTGGTATCCTCCTTTGAATGATTCAAGTGACTTGACTTGGCACATGTTCACGCATGTAGTTGAAACAAAATCAACATAGCCTTCATGATATTTATGTTCATGGTGGATTATATCCTACTCATGCTTGCACTCAGTGTTCATTAATTTTAATGCATGTTCATGACTGTTGTCGCTCTCTAGTTGGTCGCTTCCCAGTCTTTTGCTAGCCTTCACTTGTACTAAGCGGGAATACTGCTTGTGCATCCAATTCCTTAAACCCCAAAGTTATTCCATATGAGTCCACTATACCTTCCTATATGCGGTATCTACCTGCCGTTCCAAGTAAATTTGTATGTGCCAAACTCTAAACCTTCAAATGAAATTTTGTTTTGTATGCTCGAATAGCTCATGTATCAACTAGGGCTGTCCTTATCTTCCATGCTTGGCGGGTTATTCTCAAGAGGAGTGGACTCCGCTCCTCACTCACGAGAAAATGGCTGGGCACCGGGATGCCCAGTCCCATGCTTTATGCAAACCAAATAAAAATAATTGCAAACAAAACTCCCCCTGGGACTGTTGTTAGTTGGAGGCACTCATTGTTTCGAGCAAGCCATGGATTGATGCTTGTAGGTGGAGGGGGAGTATAAACTTTACCATTCTGTTTGGGAACCACCTATAATGTGTGTAGCATGGAAGATATCGCCATCTCTTGGTTGTTATGTTGACAATGAAAGTATGCCGCTGTCAGGACCCCGATTCCAAGTCACATCGATCCAGCCGGTAACACCTCATATCACTTTGCGGCCTCACGCACGGTAATCCACGGGTGTAGCCTTACCATAGCCCGGGACCGTTTGCGCCTTTTGGCTCACGTATATGATAGTGTCGCTAGCATCCATATGACAGAGAACCCGGGCCGACATGGCTAGTCGTGAGCCCAAAGCGGCGCTAACCTATGGGGACAGGCATACATGAATCACATCGAGCATGTCGGTCATCAACGTATACATCCGGGCTATAGCACTGGGCTAACAGGACTCCGGTAACCCGGGCTGTAGCAGGCTAGGCAGGACTCCGGATGCCACCGCGTGACATTTCCCCGAAGGGACAGACACAGGAACGAAGTGAAACACATGCCGGCCAGTCAGGTGTCCAAGCAATAGTGCTGGGCTAGCAGGACTCCGGTGAACCGGGCTGTAGAAGACTACTATCGCTCAGAAGCACTAGACTACATTTCCCCATATGAAAGGCTGCCAAGGATAAACAACTAGATTGTCGGATCCCACACATACCAAGCATTTCAAACATACACACAATATGCTCGATATGTGCAAATACAGCATGGCATCACAACATAACTCTACGACTCAAGTATTTAATTCAATAGGCTCCGAGGAGCGAGATATTACAAACATGGGCCTCGTGACCCAACATTCAGAGCATACAAGTCAAAGCACAAGCGGAAGCTAACATGTCTGAGTACAGACATCTATAAATGAAAATTGCTGAAAGCCTGACTATCTACTAGATCCTGCCGAGGGCACAAGATCGTAGCTGAGGTATCAAGCTAAACGTCGAAGTCCATGCGGAACTACTAGCGAGACTGACGTCTCTCTGCAAAAACATAAAATAGGCAAACGTGAGTACAAATGTACTCAGCAAGACTTACATCAGAACTAACTACATATGCATCAGTATCAATAAAGGGGGTGGTGGAGTTTGACTGCAGCAAGCCAGCTTTGACTCGGTGGCTATCCTAAACTACGACTGCAAGTAACTCTTTTGAGGTGGCGCACACGAGTCCACATATTCACCATATCAATACACCATTATGGATCCGCTCCCGTCTTCCTACAAGAACGCCATCCATAGCACTCACGCTTATCTTGCGCATTTTAGAGTATCCACTTTCACTTGTCTATGAACTGTTATAGGCAACCCCGAAGTCCTTTTCTGCGGACACGGCTATTCGAATAGATCATATTAACCCTGCAGGGGTGTACTTCTTCATACATGTTTCCACCACTTAGCGTCTGCACACGACATGTGCTCGGCAGACTTCAAGCGAAAGCCGACGTGGGTGTAGACCATGACCTACCTAAACACTCAAGTCTCTAGTCCAGGTTTATCGCCTATTCGGGTTCCATCCATGAGGAGATCCGGCCGGAGTTTCGCTCACAGCCCCAAACGATGTGAACAGGGTTCCCGAGATACCTAACGGGTATCCGGTACACCGTGCCACGTACCTACCGCATCACAGCCCACCCCATGGCCAGCGCTGTCCACGGCCTCCAGTAGGCTACAAACACCAGAAACTACTTGCAACTCCTGGACAGAGAACTAGGGTGAATAAGAAGTCGAGCGGGGTCATATTTCAGGGCCCAATGTATGGTAGTAGCTGAATCATGGATCACATACACATAACTTAGTTCCTGAGGACGGCTGCAATGAGACAACCCACCATGTACTCCTACATGGCCTCTCACCGCTACCTTTACCAAATTGTGTTCACACTCTTTGCTCACACACACAGTAGGACATGTTCACACACCTCTGATTCATCCTTGATGAATCAGACCCGACTCAACTCTAAGCAGTAGCAGGCATGACAAACAAGCATGTATGAGTAGGCACAACAGGGCTCAAACAACTCCTACTCATGCTAGTGGGTTTCATCTATTTACTGTGGAATGACAGGTCATGCAAAGGATAAAGGGGTTCAGCTACCGCAGTAGGTAATAGATGAATCGTTGTTGTCCTAATACAGTAAAAGAGAGAAAGAGCGAGAGAGTGGGATTGTATCGGAATAAACAAGGGGGTTTTGCTTGCCTGACTCTTCTGAAGATAGCATTGAGTCTTCATCAGTGTCAACGATCACAACGTCGGAACATCGTCTATCGAGAGGGAACAAGTACCGGCAACAGAGAAGGAAACGCAATCAATGCAATCCACAACATGATGCATGCTCATGACATGGCAATATGAGTGTGTTGGCCTAATGCAACTACAACCAGATGGATTTGGGTCATATTGAACCAAAGGTTCAACCCCAAATTCAAATTATGAATTCAAATAGTGCCTTATCATGTTTTGCACTAGACAGCAACGTTAAGTTGTTTAAACATGCATGAAACCAGTGCATATGGATAGATTGGATTTTTCTGATCATTTTTCATATATAATTTGTTTAATTTGGAGTTACGGTTGAATTTCTATGAATTTTAGAAGTTTGTACTATTTTCTAGAATTTTCTATATAAAAATAAATCCAGAAAATAGGTTACTGCGTCAGACTGACATCATCATGACGTCAGCAGGTCAACTGGGCGCCTCCAGGGCAAACCTGACCAGTGGGGCCCATACGTGAGTGTCTCAGAGCCAGCTAGGGTCACTGACATGTGGACCCAGTCAATGGCCACGTCAGCATGGTCAACTGACGCGTGGGGCCACTAGGATTAGTTAAAAACTAAACGGAAACTAATCTATGATTAATTAGCAGGTGGGGCTCTGCTGTCAGTGTCACTAGGTGTTGACTAAGTGCGTCATTAGTCCTAATTAATCTGCCACGTCGCCCTCGCCGGAGTTACGCCGGCGGCGACCAAAACGACGGCGGAGCGTTTCGGAAAAACGCTACGGGGCTCCATTTTGAGCGCGGTTTGTTGCTACGACTTGCTGGCGTTCTTGCGCATCTAGTGGTAGCAGCGGCAGCAGCTGGGACGGCCTGAGTCGACGGCGACGAGCACTTCCGCGGCGGCCGGAGTTTGGGCACCCGCGGGTTTGGCGTTGCGGTGCGCGGGAGGGGGAGCTGGTTGGTGTGTTGGGCTCCTGGGGGCTTTATGAGCACGGTGAAGCACTCCGTTGTGGCCATGCGCGGCTATGGCCACGGCTGCGCCATGGCCGGCGGTGAGAAGCTCTCGGCCACGACGACATCGGTGTTAGAGGAAGAAAACGGGCCAGGGAAGAGGGGGAAACAGCACAGGAGCTCATAGCGGGTGCGGCGGTGGCCTCGGCGAGCTCGGGGAGGCACCGGAGCGAGCGGAGCATCGAGGGGGATTCCGGCGGCCGAGGTCGGAAACGGCGGCACTGGCAAGGCTTCAGGGCGTCCGGCGTCGGGCGGCTCGGTGAGGATGAGGAGAGGGACTAGGCGGAGCCCGTGGACACGTCGTGGAGGCTCGGGGTTGGCTCAGGGCGCGGCAGCGGCGAGCGGCGGCGTCGGTGGCTCTCGGGTGCGTGCAGGGAGAGAGCAGAGGAGGGGGGGGGCGTTCGGGAGAGAGTGAGAGAGAGGCCAGGGGTGTCGTGGCGTCTCCGTGGCGCTCTCAGAAGAGTGGCGTCGCGGTGGAAGCAGGAGCTGGCGCGCGCGCAGCGAGCACGCTCCCTGCCTACTGGCGCTGGGAGGAAGACGACAGAGGGGTGGCGGTGGTGGGCTGGGCCGCCAGGTGGGCTGCCAGATGGCCGGCTAGGCTGGACAGGAAAGCGCCAGGTAGGTCTCTACTCTGTTTTATTTTTCTGTTCTGTTTTCTATTATTCTGTAAATTTAGGGCTTTATTAAAAATGCCAGGGTATTACCAAAAATCATGAAACTGCTACATGTCACTGTTTGGAATATTTCCAACAGTAAGCATTTCAGTTTGTGATTATTTGAGCATTTAAAATATTTTTAGCAATTAAATGCCCAAATGCAAATACTATATAATTGAATTCAAAAATCCAGGAATAGCCTATAAATATGTTCATCATTTTCGGAAGGGGTTTTCACCTTTAACAGAAATCATGAACATTTCCAAAGGCATTCTGGGTTATTGAAAATATTTTTATTGAACCTAGTTAAATTTCATTTGGTGCTACGGTTTCAACAATCCCCATTTCAAATTTCTTTGGAATTTAAACATGAGGCATGGATGCTTATGCAACTATCTGCAAACAAATTCTAGGGATGTGACAACTCACCCCCACTAAACAAGAATCTCGTCCCGAGATTCAAGACGTGAGGTAAGAAGACAGAGGGGTAGAAGCTAACTCGGTCTTCACGATCCAGGTTGCACTTCAAATGGACGTTGATTCGTTCACCATCATTGTATCGAAGTCTTACTCTGAGAACCCCAACTATCACGACAACGAGAGGAAAGGAAAGACTCTAAAAAAATCGTTCTTATCGAAGGTCAAACAACTTAGGATCAACTCACGGAATGAGGCATAGCAACATCTCTCGAGCTGAGACACGAAACACACATCTAGAGGGATGGAAGAACAAACAACGAGGTTTGATTGGTGGGCAACAATTCCACGCTTAGGGAGATGGTGGATGGTGTCAAGGTGGCGAGGAAATAATTGCCATGATCCCGTAATGGGGCACCTTGAAGAAGGTGACTCGTTGAACTGATCCCTTAAGTGGCATAAAGAATTACTTTTGATCCATAGATCATCGAAACTCTCCATACCAGCTTAAGGCAATTTACGGTTGATCGATAAAAGAGCTCGAAGAAATGACATACCCAAACTAGGATGGATGATGTGGACTACCTTGTTGAAGACAACGCGATGGATGACCTTTCTTATCATCAGAAATGGATGGATCTCATGGTAAGTTCACCTTTGGGGATGCACCTGGACAACAATTACTGAGAGGGGTAGCCCATGGAAATTGGCACAATGACGATGCAAGCTGGGAACGAAATGTAGCTGTTGGAAAATTCCAACCATCATATCTGCCTGAGATTCAGATCTGGTTGGTAAGGGAATATTTCAGACAGCCTGTCTGGAAAAGAAAGTTTGCAACACAAATTGACGAGACGATGTTGCGAGATTCTCGGGAAATGAACTACGATAGCAAGCTCCAAAACATGAGCTGGTTCTGCTACAAACCCGTGAACACGCTGTCCAAGACAAGCATGACCACGTAGTAGTCTTATAATAAAACACTACCGAGTGCAGGAGGGGAACCATCATCGAGATAATGAAGTCTTGTGCATATCCGTCCGGGCCCTTCAGGATTAGCGCGTGAACTTCTTTTCCTTGAACAAATCAATCAGTGGCTTGGTGTGCTAAGGATACATATAGAATGAAGGTTGCAAGTCTCCAGACCATAGAATACTTCGCACATATGCATGACTGACTTGGGATGATTCCAGAGGAAGCAAAACAAACCTTTCTTAAATTCATGGCGGCAACTTACACCTAATGCACGTGAATTAGAGGAAGTCACTTCTTTCATCCAAGCATAAGCTTCATGAACGGAACACGGAGGCATTGCTTACAAAGTTTCCAACACTAGGTTGATGTTCAACATGAATCACGGGGGAGACAAAATGCTGCTGATGGGCTCAACAACAACTCATCGGAATTTCCATATCACTGGACTTCCACCATCATGTGAACACGGTGATAGCATTGGTCAGACCCAAAGATGTAATGGTGTATGCTCGAGGGACCAACCACGAGTAAGACAACATTACGAACATCGTTGGTTCTGATTTGACTTGATGATAGCCCATACTCAAGTCAAAGTTTTGACAAGACAATAGATCCAACAACTGATCATGAGGACCAATTGATGAAGATATCATCTTTCTTCAACACACGCACACACACAAAAGATATCCCTTAACATGAACTAAGTCAGACAAGCTTTTATCTTCCAACTCTCCAAGTTGTTGTTTAGCTTAACCAACTAGCTCAGGGTTATCCAACACGGATTCTTGGAGAAGGGGTGGTTTACAAGAAACCAACTTGATCACGAACTTAACATAGCGGTCAGGTGACAACCTGGTGATACTTCCGAGAAGATATTCAGAATATCACGAACCACCGGTATGTTACTAAGCTCGAGAACAACCTTGCTTTTGAGGGCAAGATGACATGATCAAATGAGCGAGAACTTGACAAGATCCTAACTCATCAATCGAAGAGTGCACCAGGGAAAATGGACTAGGTGGCACGATCAATCTTAGGGTGATGATGTAATAACCAACATGCTAAGAATGAGAATATTGTCCATTTACTACCAAGCAACGAGTTGCTCGAAGTATTGATTTCACACATCACAGTACACTTATCGGCATTCCGGTTACAATAACATGGAAACCGAGGAATGAACAATGATGGCAAGAAGTATTACTGCATCGAGAATTCATAAGAGGTGGTGCAATCCTCGTGACACTCTTGACATAAAGACGGTAATACTCCGGGGTGGAACAGAATCAAAAGCTGGATTAGCATTTTGATCTGCGAAGTACAATTGCTTTGACCCAATCCTGGATATGGATGAGGTACTGGAGTTTGTTTCTCCTCAGAATGACTTGACGGACCACAAGAGTAATAAGCATCGATAAACGAGTACACGCATACTCTTGACTATCAATTGATAGACGAAGGTCAGAATACAACTAAAGAGGGACAACTCAAAGGAACATATAACTTTCTGAGTTGTGGATGCATAGATTAGTAAGTTGAGCGAAGCTCAACATTTCTTCCGGATAACCCATGCGGAAAGGGTAGAACTGGCAGATTCACAATTATGAATAGAGAACTCCTCAAGAGTACTCTGGTTGTGATCTCTGGTCCAACGAGGAACTTCTGCCATAAATAGTTCATGGTATTTGGAAGAAGGATATACCACGGACCTCGAGGACTATTGCAAAGGTTACTAATAACCTAAAGGTACTAGCAAATACTAACAACATGAGGTAGGGTGAATCTCGGGTTCAAAAACCCAGGAGTAGAATGCCTACTAACAAATAACATCACGGGATGCTTTCAGGAGTAATGGCCAGAATCATCACACTGGGAACACAAAGCATGGCTAGGATACTAGGTGATATTCTAGACACCTAGGGTCATAATAATAGTTCCAACATATATGTCGAGGCAATAGAGTACCTCAACTCACCGGTCAGTGTGCTTATTCTGACCATAAAGGACATTGGGAACGGAAAGAAAGGATTTGCAAATGCATCAGACTATTTAGAAACCTGGGATGACTCGGACAGCATAACGGCTGTAAATGCTCAAAATAATTTGAGACATCCTGCAAAATGGTGGCATAACCACTCAACATCACAATATCAATGTCCTGAGATCAACTAGGAACACATGGAAGTAGTAGAAACTGAACAGAGGCTTAAAACCAACACTCTTAAAAGTCTCTGGATTAGTAACACGTCATCTTAATAGATAGATGAGAAGCCTAGTTCTTAATCCCCGTAGAAGAGAAGAGGATGACTCAGGTCAGAAGGCCATGAGGTATAAGGAGTAAAAAGAGCCTTACGTTCCCTTCCACAATCAATTCCCTTACATAACTAAAGCATCTCTAGATAGTACTTCGACTAGTTTGGCTTGGTAATCCTACAGGCAGTCAGGCTCTGATACCAAAGCTGTCAGGACCCCGATTCCAAGTCACATCGATCCAGCCGGTAACACCTCATATTACTTTGCGGCCTCACGCACGGTAATCCACGGGTGTAGCCTTACCATGGCCCGGGACCGTTTGCGCCTTTTGGCTCACGTATATGATAGTGTCGCTAGCATCCATATGACAGAGAACCCGGGCCGACATGGCTAGTCGTGAACCCAAAGCGGCGCTAACCTATGGGGACAGGCATACATGAATCACATCGAGCATGTCGGTCATCAACGTATACATCCGGGCTGTAGCACTGGGCTAACAGGACTTCGGTAACCCGGGCTGTAGCAGGCTAGGCAGGACTCCGGATGCCACCGCGTGACATTTCCCCGAAGGGACAGACACAGGAACAAAGTGAAACACATGCCGGCCAGTCAGGTGTCCAAGCAGTAGTGCTGGGATAGCAGGACTCCGGTGAACCGGGCTGTAGCAGACTACTATCGCTCAGAAGCACTAGACTACATTTCCCCATATGAAAGGCTTCAAAGGATAAACAACTAGATTGTCGGATCCCACACATACCAAGCATTTCAAACGTACACACAATATGCTCGATATGTGCAAATACAGCATGGCATCACAACATAACTCTATGACTCAAGTATTTAATTCAATAGGCTCCGAGGAGCGAGATATTACAAACATGGGTCTCGTGACCCAACATTCAGAGCATACAAGTCAAAGCACAAGCGGAAGCTAACATGTCTGAGTACAGACATCTATAAATGAAAATGGCTGAAAGCCTGACTATCTACTAGATCCTGCCGAGGGCACAAGATCGTAGCTGAGGTATCAAGCTAAACGTCGAAGTCCATGCGGAACTACTAGCGAGACTGACGTCTCTCTGCAAAAACATAAAATAGGCAAACGTGAGTACAAATGTACTCAGCAAGATTTACATCAGAACTAACTACATATGCATCAGTATCAATAAAGGGGGTGGTGGAGTTTGACTGCAGCAAGCCAGCTTTGACTCGGTGGCTATCCTAAACTACGACTGCAAGTAACTCTTTTGAGGTGGCGCACACGAGTCCACATATTCACCATATCAATACACCACTATGGATCCGCTCCCGTCTTCCTACGAGAACGCCATCCATAGCACTCACGCTTATCTTGCGCATTTTAGAGTATCCACTTTCACTTGTCTATGAACTATTATAGGCAACCCCGAAGTCCTTTTCCGCGGACACGGCTATTCGAATAGATCATATTAACCCTGCAGGGGTGTACTTCTTCATACATGTTTCCACCACTTAGCGTCTGCACACGACATGTGCTCGGCAGACTTCAAGCGAAAGCCGACGTGGGTGTAGACCACGACCTACCTAAACACTCAAGTCTCTAGTCCAGGTTTATCGCCTATTCGGGTTCCATCCATGAGGAGATCCGGCCGGAGTTTCGCTCACAGCCCCAAACGATGTGAACAGGGTTCCCGAGATACCTAACGGGTATCCGGTACACCGTGCCACGTACCTACCGCATCACAGCCCACCCCATGGTCAGCACTGTCCACGGCCTCCAGTAGGCTACAAACACCAGAAACTACTTGCAACTCCTGGACAGAGAACTAGGGTGAATAAGAAGTCGAGCGGGGTCATATTTCCGGGCCCAATGTATGGTAGTAGCTGAATCATGGATCACATACACAGAACTCAGTTCCTGAGGACGGCTACAATGAGACAACCCACCATGTACTCCTACATGGCCTGTCACCGCTACCTTTACCAAATCGTGTTCACACTCTTTGCTCACACACACAGTAGGACATGTTCACACACCTCTGATTCATCCTCGATGAATCGGACCCGACTCAACTCTAAGCAGTAGCAGGCATGACAAACAAGCATGTATGAGTAGGCACAACAGGGCTCAAACAACTCCTACTCATGCTAGTGGGTTTCATCTATTTACTGTGGAATGACAGGTCATGCAAAGGATAAAGGGGTTCAGCTACCGCAGTAGGAAACAGATGAATCGTTGTTGTCCTAATACAGTAAAAGAGAGAAAGAGCGAGAGAGTGGGATTGTATCGGAATAAACAAGGGGGTTTTGCTTGCCTGACTCTTCTGAAGATAGCATTGAGTCTTCATCAGTGTCAACGATCACAACGTCGGAACATCGTCTATCGAGAGGGAACAAGTACCGACAACAGAGAAGGAAACGCAATCAATGCAATCCACAACATGATGCATGCTCATGACATGGCAATATGAGTGTGTTGGCCTAATGCAACTACAACCAGATGGATTTGGGTCATATTGAACCAAATGTTCAACCCCAAATTCAAATTATGAATTCAAATAGTGCCTTATCATGTTTTGCACTAAACAGCAAGGTTAAGTTGTTTAAACATGCATGAAACCAGCGCAGATGGATAGATTGGATTTTTCTGATCATTTTTCATATATAATTTGTTTAATTTGGAGTTACGGTTGAATTTCTATGAATTTTAGAAGTTTGTACTATTTTCTGGAATTTTCTATATAAAAATAAATCCATAAAATAGGTTACTGCATCAGACTGACATCATCATGACGTCAGCAGGTCAACTGGGCGCCTCCAGGTCAAACCTGACCAGTGGGGACCATACGTCAGTGTCTCAGTGCCAGGTAGGGTTACTGACATGTGGACCCAGTCAATGGCCATGTTAGCATGGTCAACTGACGCGTGGGGCCACTAGGATTAGTTAAAAACTAAACAGAAACTAATCTATGATTAATTAGCAGGTGGGGCCCTGCTGTCAGTGTCACTAGGTGTTGACTAAGTGCGTCATTAGTCCTAATTAATCTGCCACGTCGCCCTCGCCGGAGTTACGCCGGCGGCGACCAAAACAACGGCGGAGCATTTCGGAAAAACGCTACGGGGCTCCATTTTGAGCGCGGTTTGTTGCTACGGCTTGCTGGCGTTCTTGCGCATCTAGTGGTAGCAGCGGCAGCAGCTGGGACGGCCTGAGTCGACGGCGACGAGCACTTCTGCGGCGGCCGGAGTTCGGGCACCCGCGGGTTTGGCATTGCGGTGCGCGGGAGGGGGAGCTGGTTGGTGTGTTGGGCTCCTGGGGGCTTTATGAGCACGGTGAAGCACTCCGTTGTGGCCATGCGCGGCTATGGCCACAGCTGCGCCATGGCCGGCGGCGAGAAGCTCTCGGCCGCGACGGCATCGGTGTTAGAGGAAGAAAACGGGCCAGGGAAGAGGGGGAAACCACACAGGAGCTCACAGCGGGTGCGGCGGTGGCCTCGGCGAGCTCGGGGAGGCACCGGAGCGAGCGGAGCATCGAGGGGGATCTCCGGGGGCCGAGGTCGGAAACGGCAGCACTGGCAAGGCTTCAGGGCGTCCGGCGTCGGGCGGCTCGGTGAGGATGAGGAGAGGGACTAGGTGGAGCCCGTGGACACGTCGGGGAGGCTCGGGGTTGGCTCAGGGCGCGGCAGCGGCGAGCGGCGGCGTCGGTGGCTCTCGGGTGCGTGCAGGTAGAGAGCAGAGGAGGGGGAGGGCGTTTGGGAGAGAGTGAGAGAGAGGCCAGGGGTGTCGTGGCGTCTCCGTGGCGCTCTCAGAAGAGTCGGGGCGTCGCGGTGGAAGCAGGAGCTGGGGCGCGCGCGGCGAGCACGCTCCCTGCCTACTGGCGCTGGGAGGAAGACGACAGAGGGGTGGCGGTGGTGGGCTGGGCCGCCAGGTGGGCTGCCAGATGGCCGGCTAGGCTGGACAGGTAAGCGCCAGGTAGGTCTCTGCTCTGTTTTATTTTTCTGTTCTGTTTTCTATTATTCTGTAAATTTAGGGCTTTATTAAAAATGCCAGGGTATTACCAAAAATCATGAAACTGCTACATGTCACTGTTTGGAATATTTCCAATAGTAAGCATTTCAGTTTGTGATTATTTGAGCATTTAAAATATTTTTAGCAATTAAATGCCCAAATGCAAATACTATATAATTTAATTCAAAAATCCAGGAATAGCCTATAAATATGTTCATCATTTTTGGAAGGGGTTTTCACCTTTAACAGAAATCATGAACATTTCCAAAGGCATTCTGGGTTATTGAAAATATTTTTGTTGAACCTAGTTAAATTTCATTTGGTGCTAGGGTTTCAACAATCCCCATTTCAAATTTCTTTGGAATTTAAACATGAGGCATGGATGCTTATGCAACTATCTGCAAACAAATTCTAGGGATGTGACAGCCGCTCAAAATATTATTTATGTCTATTTCAAAATCGAGCTCTGGCACCTCTACAAATCCCTGCTTCCCTCTACGAAGGGCCTATCCATTTACTTTTATGTTGATTCATCACCCTCTTATTAAAAGCACCAGCTGGAGAGCACCGCTGTCATTTGCATCCATTACTATTAATTTATATTGGGTATGAATATGACTGGATCTCTTTTACCATGAATTACAATGTTTAGTCAGTCCTTGATCTTTAAAGGTGCTCTGCATTTATGTTTTGCAGTCTCAGAAAGGGCTAGAGAGATACCATCTTGTTATATCATATCATGATTGTTTTGAGTAAGTGTTGTCATCTGAGATTTATTATTATTGCTCGCTAGTTGATTATGCCATTGATATGAGTAAACATGAGACCTAAATGTTATTGTGAATATGGTTAGTCATAAATCTTTGCTGGAAACTTGAATGCTGGCTTTACATATTTACAACAACAAGAGCCAATAGAGTTTGTAAATTTTTTTCCTTATCACTTTCAGTTTATCAACTGAATTGCTTGAGGACAAGCAAAGGTTTAAGCTTGGGGGAGTTGATACGTCTCCGTCGTATCTACTTTTCCAAACACTTTTGCCCTTGTTTTGGACTCTAACTTGCATGATTTGAACGGAACTAACCCGGACTGACGCTGTCTTCAGCAGAATTGCCATGGTGTTATTTATGTGCAGAAACAAAATTCTCGGAATGACCTAAAACTCCACTGAACTTATTTTTGGAAAATATTAAAAATATTGGCAAAAGAATCAAGGCCAGGGGCCCACCACCTATCCACGAGGGTGGGGGGCGCGCCTGCCCCCTGGGTGCGACCCCTGCCTCATGGGCCCCCTGTTGATCCACTGACCTCAACTCCAACTCCATATATTCGTGTTCGGGGAGAAAAAAAAATCAGAGAGAAGGATTCATCGCGTTTTATGATACGGAGCCGCCGCCAAGCCCTAAACTCTCTCGGGAGGGCTGATCTGGAGTCCGTTCGGGGCTCCGGAGAGGGGAATTCGTCGCCATTGTCATCATCAACCATCCTCCATCACCAATTTCATGACCGCCGTGCATGAGTAATTCCATCGTAGGCTTGCTGGACGGTGATGGGTTGGATGAGATTTATCATGTAATCGAGTTAGTTCTGTTAGGGTTTGATCCCTAGTATCCACTATGTTCTGAGATTGATGTTGCTATGACTTTGCTATGCTTAATGCTTGTCACTAGGGCCCGAGTGCCATGATTTCAGATATGAACCTATTATATTTTCATGAATATATATGAGTTCTTGATCCTATCTTGCAAGTCTATCGTCACCTACTACGTGTTATGAATTTGGGTTGAATACTCTACCCTCGAAAACTGTTGCGATCCCCTATAATTGTGGGTTATCAAGACTATTTTCTGGCGCCGTTGCCAGGGAGCATAGCTCTATTCTTTGAGTCACTTGGGATTTATATCTGCTGGTCACTATGAAGAACTTGAAAGACGCGAAAACAAAAATTTATCCCTCAACTACGAGGGGAGGTAAGGAACTGCCATCTAGTTCTACACTTGATTCACCTTCTGTTTTGAGTTAGCTTGCGACACCTAAACCTGGTTCTGCCATTAATTCTGATATGTCGCATATTATTGATGATGCCACTTCTGCTATGCATGATACTTATGATGAAACTACTTCTATGCTTGATACTACTGTGCCACTTGGTGAATTTCTTGATGAACAACTTGCTAGGGCTAGAGAGAATGAAATTATTGAAACTGATAATATTGATGAAAGTGATGATGAAGGCTCTCCCAATAAATATGAATTTTCTGTTGTGCCTGAGGGCTATGTTATGGATGAAGAAACTAAAAGAGACTTTCTTGCTTGCAATGATAGAAGTGATCTTAAGAAATTATTAGCTAAGCTTAAACTAAAAACTCTGAATGCTAGAATGAAATATGATCCTGCTTATGCTACTTTACCTATCTTCGTTACTGATAAGGATTATGGATTCTCTATTGATCCTGATATAATTACTTTGGTTGAATCTGATCCTTTTTATGGCTATGAATCTGAAACTGTTGTGGCACATCTTACTAAACTAATGATATAGCCACCCTATTCACTAATGATGAGAGAACCGCTACTTATATATCCTTAAAATATTTCCGTTCTCATTAAAGGGTGATGCTAAGATATGGATTAATTCTCTTGATCCTGGTTGTGTGCGTAGTCCCCAGGATATGATTTATTACTTCTCTGCTAAATACTTCCCTGCTCATAAGAAACAAGCTGCTTTAAGGGATATATATAATTTTGTGCAAATTGAAGAAGAGTGTCTCCCACAAGTTTGGGGGAGACTTCTCCAGTTACTTAATGCTTTGCCTGATCATCCCCTTAAGAAAAATGAAATACTTGATATCTTTTATAATGGACTAACCGATGCTTCCAGAGATTACCTGGATAGTTGTGCTGGTTCTGTTTTCAGGGAAAGAACATCAGATGAAGCTGAAATTCTATTGAATAATATGTTGACCAATGAAAATAATTGGACACTTCCTGAGCCAGCTCCTGAGCCTATTCCTAAACCAACTCCGAAGAAAAGAGGTGTTCTATTTCTCAGTCCTGAGGATATGCAAGAGGCAAAGAAATCTATGAAAGAAAAGGGTATTAAAGCTGGAGATGTTAAGAATTTACCTCCTATTGCAGAAATACATGGTCTTAATTTACCGCCTGTTGAAGAAATATATGGTCTTAATCCATCACCTATTGAAGAAACACATGGTCTTGATAACCCGACACAGGTAGTAAAGGTTTTCTCTCTATAGATCTGATGAAGGTGATATCCCTCAATATAAGTCTACTAGACAATGCTTAGATGAGTTTGACAACTTTATTGTTAAACAAGAAAACTTCAATTCTTATTTTGGAAGACAATTAAAACAAAATTCTTATATGCTTGAACACTTGGGTGATTATATGTAGAGTTAAAGGTGAACTTAAACTCATTAGTAAACATGCTTCTATGGTTACCACTCAAGTAGAACAAGTACTTAAAGCTCAGAATGATTTTCTCAATGAAATGAACAATAAGAATAATGATTATGCTATTAGAGTGGCTACTAGAACCGGTAAAATGACTCAGGAACCTTTGTATCCTGAAGGCCACCCTAAGAGAATTGAGCAAGGTTCCCAGAGAATTAATATTGACGCACCTAGTCCTTCTAAAAAGAAGAAAAAGAAAAATGATAGGACTTTGCATGCTTCTTGTCGGTGTACTAGAGTAGGGGTACCCTAGTATCCCGAACTTGTGCACGGACAGTTGCAGCGTCCCGCGGCAAGGCTTGCCGGGTGACCGCCAAGGTCCTCCATGGTTCCTTTGGAGCCATTCAAGAACAAAGTGTTCAAGCTAAGGAGACAAGACCCCGGCAAGAGGAGCTTGCCGGGAAGGCCAACCAAGGCACCTCAAGGAACTTGCCGCGACGCGCCCCGCGTCCCGGCAAGGCTCGGTGAGCGACAAGCTTCCGGGCGAGACAAGTCAACAATCGCGACAAGACAACATCAGCGGCAAGGCGCTTGCCGCGGCGAGCTACCACTTTGTACCTGCGCTCCAGCTCATCCGCCAACGTGTCGCCACGGGACCTTCCCAAGCGCGCGTGGCGGGAAGCTGTGCAGCCAGCGGTACGCGGTGATAAGCGGCGCTGACAAGGTCGCCATCGTGGCGAATGGTGGCGTCCCTGGCGGTCACTTTTTGCACTGTTTGGGCGACTCAGACGGGCATTTAATGCCCTTGTCCCCTGCCGTCAGGGTTAGGTAGATTACACTGTACAAGTAGCTGTACCAACCACAACTCTTTTTCCATTTTTGCCCTTGTCTATGTTGCCACCTGTTGGTGACCCCTTTAGCATATAAAAGGAGGCCCATGAGCAACGTAGAGGGGGGTTCGAAACCTTGGAAAGCCAGAACATACATGCGCTCGGTCTTGTAGCTCTCACGCTCCGGAGCAAGAACTCAATACAACCACAAAGCAGCAGTAGGAGTATTATCTCTCCAGAGAGCTCCGAAGCTGGGTAAACTGCTCGTGTGCTTCGCCTCGATCTTCTCTTTGTGCGATCTCTGCCCCCCGCCGAACCGAAAGGGGGTCCGGTCCCATAGGTGTCCGTGGACCAGTCTACCACGACATCTTTGGCGCGCCAGGTAGGGGGCGTCGAGGTTGTGTGAACCTGATCCGGCGTTCACACGAGCCAGATCTTCATCATCTTCATCGACATGCCACCGAAGAAGCAGGCTTCGGGGGTGGCCTCTCCGTCCGCGTCGAACCCACCGCCACCAGAGCCAGTGGGTGATGGGGTAGACGTCGGCGGAGGAACAGGCGTCGACGAGGGAGCTCAAGGTGTTGCCAAGTCCAAGGACAAGGCTGCACAAACCTCGACGACCGGACAAGCACCGCGTCCATCTCAGGAGGCGCGGGGCCGGCAGCGTCATGGCACTCACGGTGCCATACATTTGCTGGATCAAGATCGAGCTGGTGGATCTCGAGATGCTCAAGACCAGCTTGCACTCCAACATGCTGGTACGAGCATGGCACGGTTGCCTGGACGAGATACTGCTCCATCTAACGTAGTTAGAAGTTCGAGCACGTCTCGCTCCTCCCACCGTTCGCCACTGCCACCCACCACTCCAGCAGAAGCTTTGGCGAGAGCTCAACTGCTCCTAGACTTCCCTCCTACGCCGGACAAGATCGACGAATGGTGGGCCACCATCCATAGTCTCATCGGCTTCGCCAACGGCGACACTCCGCGGCAGCCGAGCGCATCGCAGCCGCGGCAAGACCACCAAGCACAAGCCGATGGCGACAGAACCGGTGGGGGTGCAACCATCGTGCACTCTCCGCCCCGAAGGCCAAGATCGCCGACTCGCCGGGTCAACCTCCACAGCGACTCTACTGCATCGTCAGATCCACGAGCTCGTCGCGATCAGCGCCAAGTTCTTCAAGAATGACGGCAAGAAGACGCTCGTACTCACATCGCGCGCCGAAGAGAAGCGCGGCGTCAATCAGACCAGCGCGCTGGGCCCACTATCGATATGCATG
Source organism: Triticum aestivum (assembly GCF_018294505.1). Lineage (NCBI taxonomy): Eukaryota > Viridiplantae > Streptophyta > Magnoliopsida > Poales > Poaceae > Triticum > Triticum aestivum. The sequence goes on from NC_057813.1 coordinate 90,216,707, forward strand.
CGCCAGGGGAACCAGGAGACTTGCCGTACGCGGTAGCTTGCCCTGCGTTTACTCATGAGCTGCGGCAAGTCCAGTGGCCCAGTACAAAGAATTTCAAGCCTGAAGTACCGAAGAAGTACGACGGCAAGTCGCATCCGTCGGAGTTCCTCAGCATCTACACCATTGCGGTGCAAGCTGCCGGGGGACGAGACGACAAGATCCTTGCCAACTACTTCTCGCTGGTGCTCAAGTCCAACGTCAGATCTTGGCTCATGCACTTGCCGGACAACTCCATATCCTCCTGGGCAGATCTGTGCCACCAGTTTGTCGGTGCCTTTACAGGCGGCCACAAACCTCATGGCCAAGAGAGCGACCTTCATCTGCTCGTCCAGAAGGAAGGAGAGTCCCTGCGCAAGTACATTCAGAGATTCAGCCGTGTACATTACAACATCCCAGATATCCACCCCGCCGCGGTCATCAGCGCGTTCCATCAGAACGTGCGAAATCGTAGGATGCGGGAGGAGATGGCGATGTGCAAGATCAAGGACGTCAGCGAGCTATATGCCCTGGCCGACAAGTGTGCACGTGCTGAGGAAGGGAGGCGACTCCCCGGAGAGACTGTAGGAGCAGGAGGATCTGACAGCGAAGATGCCGCCCCGGCAAGGAAAAACCGGCGGCGGAACAATAGAAAGAAGAAGGGCAAAGATGTGCTAGTTGTCGAGCAGTCCGGCAACGGAGGTGGCGCCAAGGAAGCCAAAGTTGGTAGCTCCGGCAAGGAGACTGCCACATGCACCAACTGCCAGGCTGTGGCGGCCGCCGACAAGCAGGACGGCACCAACAAGCAATACTGCAAGATCCACCGCACCAAGGGCCATGATCTCCAGAGCTGCAAGAAGGTCGAGCAGCTTGTCGAGCTGCAAAAAGCTGAGTACGAGCGACGCGACAAGGAGAAGGCCCAAGGAGCTGATGGAGGATCCGGCAAGAAGCGCCCTGGCCGGGGAGGACGCCGCGGCAAGGCCAAGCAGCGGCAAGGAGACCGACCTCCCCGCGGCCGCGACAAGGATGAAGAAGAAGATGAAGATGAGGATATGGATGATGAGGAGACCAGTGAGCAGGAGTTCCAGAAAGCCACAGAGGTCCTGTGCGTTGACGGCGGTGCTTCTCTGCATACTTCACACCACCAACTCAAGCAGTGGGCGCGGGAAGTCAATGCGGCAGAACCACCCGTAGAGTCACGCAAGCCTCTGAAGTGGTCCAGCACGCCTATCATCTTTGATATTGAGGATCACCCTGATCGCATAACTGCGGTCGGGTGCTTGCCGATGTTGGTTTCACCAACCATCCGCAACCTCAAGGTCACCAAGATGCTAGTTGACGGCGGGGCCGACTTGAACCTAATCTCCTCCGCTGTACTCCAGAAGCTCTAGATCCCTGACAGCGAGCTCTAAGAGACCGGCACATTCCAAGGAATCAATCCGGGAAGGAGCAAGCCGAAGGGAAATATCACGTTGCCGGTAACATTTGGCAGCAAGATGAACTTCAGGACTGAGAGGGTCACTTTTGACGTTGCTGATTTTCCATTGCCATACAATGGGATACTCGGCCGTCCAACACTCGCCAAGTTCATGGCAGCCTCTCACTATGCATACAACATGCTCAAGATGCCCGGCCCGATAAGTGTCATCTTTGTCCCCGGCGACAAGAAAGATGCTCTTATCTACGCCGACAAGATTTACCGGGACGCAGCAGCCGCAGTAGATCGCAAGACACTTGCTGCTGAAGCTCCCGAGGGGAAGAAGAAGGCCAAGTCCGGCAAGAGCTCTGATGCCCACTCCGGCAAGCGCACCTCTTTGGAGTGCTGCGCTACCGTCGAGGATGCACCATCGAGCTCCACCGGCAAGTGTAAGAAGTCAATGGCAGCTCCACCAGAGACCAAGAAGGTGTCCGCCAAGGAGGACGGCACTGGTGGTACCTTCACCATCAGTGCCACTCTCGATCCTAAATAGGAGCGCGCTCGTTGCTTTCCTACGGGCGAATGTCGACGTGTTTGCATGGCAACCGTCTGACATCCCCGGTGTTCCCAGGAAAGTAATTGAGCACCATCTTGCCGTCTGTCCTTGAGGGAGTCCTGGACTAGGGAGTGTCCGGACAGCCGGACTATCATTATCCGCCGGACTCCAAGACTACAAAGATACAAGATTGAAGACTCCGGCTCGTGTCCGGAAGGTACTTTCCTTGGCGTGGAAGGCAAGCTTGGCAATACGGATATGTAGATCTCCTACCATTGTAACCGACTCTGTGTAACCCTAGCCCTCTCTGGTGTCTATATAAACCGGAGGGCTTTAGTCCGTAGGACAACATACATTACGACAATCATACCATAGGCTAACTTCTAGGGTTTAGCCTCCTTGATCTCGTGGTAGATCTACTCTTGTACTACCCATATCATCAATATTAATCGAGCAGGACGTAGGGTTTTACCTCCATCGAGAGGGCCTGAACCTGGGTAAAAACATTGTGTCCCTTGTCTCCTGTTACCATCCGCCTAGACGCACAGTTCGGGACCCCCTACCCGAGATCCGCCGGTTTTGCATTGAGAGTTCCCCTGTGTCGTCACCGATAGGGCGGATGTCTCCACCCGTCTTCAAAGACGGAGTGTTCGCCGGAGGGGTCTTGGCCGCCGGCCAAACCATCCGGCTCGGTGGTTTTCTCATGACCGCTTGTCCGGCGGCCGCTTCGGCAATGACTTCTCAAGTCGTCGGAAGTAATCTTTGGGTCAGCCCTAAAGCTGCCGAACAGTTAGATCCAATAGAGCTCTCATCTGTTAACGAGCTCTTGGATCGCATCGCCGCCCTGGGAGTCGCTACGGACTATAACCAGATTGGGCTTAAAACCGATCTGAGAGAGGTTAACTCTCCCCAGGCCACCCACCACGTCACAGTGGTAGAGGAGCAATACGGCAATTCTTTGCCAGTGTTGAAAACAATTCATGTCCGGATTCCCGAACCCTCCATGCCAGATTCCCGCGGAGGGACGGACTTTGATCGAGCATTGAAACTAAAATCATGCATCGCCCTGGACTCGCTGGATTGTCTCCAGCAAACCAAGCTTCCGAATTTGGAAGCCCCTCGTCCTTCGAGCCCCAAGATGGGCAGGGATCCGGATTTTATTCCACCCACCCGCCCAGACATATGCGATCTATCACTAATACAGCAAGAGCCTTCAGAAACAGTACATCATTACTGGGCCAGATTCCTCCTGGTTATGGACAGGATAAAGGACTGCCGAGAGGAAAACGCAATCTCAATATTCTGCAATAACTGCACGGACAAGGGAATCCTGAACGACATTGATCGTCGCAAGATTACGCGCTTCACCGATCTGGCGTCCATAGTACGAAAGTACTGTGCGATGGAAAGTTTTCGGAAAACTGAAAATCGATTTTGGGATAATCCGGCCCCAAACCCAGTCCGCAGCAAAAGGGAGCTTTACACTCACGCCCCAGATGCAAAAACCAAAAAACAGAAACCCGATAAGGGAAACGGAACCGTACTGGAGGGATGGCTCAATGGACCCTGTAAACTTCATAGTGCAGAGGGAGCCGTCCCAACACACAGCCTTAGAGCATGTTGGATATTGCGGCAGGTGGCCAAAAGTGGCGAGGAACTTCTTGCTCCGGGAAACCACTCCAACAATACCAGCACGGTGTCAACAGTCTTCGAGACCTTCGCATCAAACAATATGCGAAAGCGAACAATCCGCGGACTCACCAAAGTCTACCAAGTAGCAACAGCAAACCCATGGAGCGACACAGCTATTACTTTCAACGCCAGCGATGAGCCTAAATTCTGAACAACCAGAGCACCAGCTGCACTGGTACTTAGTCCCATAGTGGACGGCTTTCGACTGACAAAAGTCCTCATGGACGGAGGCAGCGGACTAAACCTCATTTACGAGGAAACTTTGCGAAAAATGGAAATCGATTGGAGCCGTATTGAGCGAAGCAGCACAACCTTTACAGGAATAATCCCCAGCCGGGAAGCACGCTGCACTGGAAAAATCACACTCGATGTGGTGTTCGGCTCTCCGGACAATTACAGAGCCAAAGAAGTCACGTTCCAGGTGGCCCCGTTCAGCAGCGGGTATCATGCTATATTAGGGCGAGAGGCATTCACAATTTTTCAAGCAGTACCTCATTACGGGTACATGAAGCTCAAAATGCCTGGGCCTAGCGGAATAATCACTCTCGCTAGTGATCCGGACATAGCACTCCGCGCCGAAAACAAGACGGCCGCACTAGCCCTCGAGGCACTATCCGAAGCCTTAGCGGCAGAAGAACTCACCGCGCTGCGCTCTACGGTGAACCGGGACGATGTGATACTCGATAAAAGATCCAAGTCCACCTCCTTAAAACCAGCAGATGAAATAATAAAATTCCAGGTCCATCCAACGGACCCAACAAAGACGGCCTCCATCGGGGCACAACTGAACCCCGAAGTAGACGCCGCACTACGCGAGTTCCTTCAGGAAAATTGGGATATCTTCGCCTGGCATCCTTCAGACATGCCCGGAATCCCACGCAGGTTGGCAGAACACAGCCTAAACATCCTAAAAGGATTTAAGCCAGTCAAACAGGCTCTTTGGCGATTTTCCGAACCCAAAAGACAGGCAATGGGAGAAGAGCTAGCCAAACTATTGGAAGCCGGATTCATTAGAGACATCAAACATCCGGACTGGCTAGCAAATCTGGTGATGGTACCAAAGAAGGATAAATCCTGGCGCCTCTGTGTCGACTTTAAAGACCTCAATAAGGCTTGACCAAAGGATCCTTTCCCTCTCCCCCGCATCGATCAAATTATCGATGCCACAGTAGGGCACGATTCATTGTGCTACCTGGACGCATACTCTAGCCATCGTCAAATCAAGATGGCGAAAGCAGATCAAGCCGCAACGGCATTCATCACTCCATATGGACCATTCTGCTTCAACACGATGCCCTTTAGACTTAAAAATGCCAGCGCAACATATCAGCGCATGATTCAAACATGGCTGGCCACCCAGATCGGCAAAACAGTCGAGGCATACGTAGACGACGTAGTCGTCAACACAAAACACGTCGAAACTCTAGTAGACGATTTGAGGTTCACATTCGAAAACCTCAAAGCATATGAAATCAAGCTAAATCCGGAAAAATGCGTTTTCGGCGTACCAGCCGGAAAGCTGCTGGGCTTCATTGTATCCGGTAGAGGAATTGAAGCAAATCCGGCCAAAATCCGAGCTCTGTCACAGTTGGATATTCCAAAGGACCTCAAACAAATACAAAAATTAACAGGATGCGTGGCAGCCTTAAGCCGCTTTATCTCCCGTCTAGGAGAAAAGGCATTGCCCCTTTATCGCCTCCTCAGGCGCACCGAACACTTCGAGTGGACGGATGCTGCCACTGCCGGACTCGAAGAAATAAAGTCCATACTGGCAACAAATCCGGTCCTGGCGGCGCCCACTTTGGGCGAACCAATGTTGTTATACATCGCAGCAACACATCAAGTTGTAAGCGCGGTCCTCATCGTCGAACGAGCGACAGCAGGGCATAAATTCCCTCTTCAAAAACCAGTGTATTATGTATCCACTGTGTTAACCCCCTGCAAATCCCATTACCCGCACTATCAGAAGATAGCATACGCGGTGTTCATGGCGTCTCGGAAGCTCCGACACTACTTTCAAGAGTGTTCGATAACAGTGGCCTCTGAAGTGCCACTCAATGACATTATAAATAACCGCGACGCAACGGGCAGGATTGCAAAATGGGCCATTGAGCTCTTCCCATTCGACATAACTTACAAACCTCGACGAGCTATAAAGTCACAAGTTTTGGCTGACTTCGTCGCCGAATGGACTGAAGCCGAACTCCCTAAAGAGTACGGCGCATACTCCAATTGGACTATGCATTTCGACGGCTCCAAAATGTTGGCCGGACTGGGGGCCGGCGTCGTACTGACGTCCCCAACCGGAGACACAGTCCAGTATGTACTACAAATAATGTACATGGACTCCAACAACGCAGCCGAATACGAGGCCCTGTTACATGGTCTCCGGATGGCGGTCTCCATGGGCATTCAACGCCTAGAGGTGCGCGGGGATTCAAACATTGCAATATCGCAAATAAATGGAGACTTTGACGCCAAGGATCCGAAAATGGCAGCATATCACAATGTTGTTCTGAAAATGTTAGCTCGGTTTGAAGGACTCAAATTCCATCACATAGCCCGAGATAATAACCAAGCGGCTGATGTTCTGGCTCGCATCGGTGCAAAACGTGATGCTGTCCCTCCAAATATCTTCCTGGAACGGCTCTTCAAGCCATCCGTATTATGGGAAGAGGAGCCTGGTAGCGATAAACCGGAAAGAACCGCATCAATCGATGATTCAGCAGATGACATAACACCTTCAGCCCACGCTATAATGGCAATAATCGCCGCGTGGACAGAACCTTTCCTAGCCTACTTGCTTAGGCAGGAACTTCCCGAAGACCAAAACGAGGCCCGCTGCATAGTCCGGCAATCAAAAGCCTACAAGGTCCATGAGGGAGAACTTTATAAGAAAAGTACAACCGGAGTCCCTCAGAGATGTATCTCCGAAGAGGAAGGGCGAAACCTTCTGGCTGAAATTCACGCCGGACTAGGCGGACACCACGCAGCAGCCCGGGCCCTTGAAGGAAAGGCATTCCGTACAGGATTTTATTGGCCGACGGCTCGGGCGGACGCACAGGACTTAGTCCAGCGATGCGTTGGTTGTCAGCTCTTTGCTAATCAGAGCCATATGCCACCCACCGCCCTCAAAACCATACCCATTACCTAGCCGTTCGCGGTCTGGGGGCTTGACATGGTTGGACCCCTTAAAGGGGGAACCCACAAGCAAAGGTACCTATTGGTCATGGTTGATAAATTCACCAAATGGATAGAGGACAAACCGGTCAAAACGGCAGAGTCCGGACCAGTGATAAACTTTACATCAGAGGTGGTACACCGCTACGGAGTCCCCCACAGCATCATCACCGACAATGGCACGAACTTCACAGCCGATGAGGTTAAGTCATGGTGTAAAAATATGGGCATCAAGCTCGATTATGCTTCAGTTTATCACCCTCAAACCAATGGTCAAGTGGAAAGAGTAAATGGTCTAATAATGAGCGGCATTAAACCCAGACTAGTAAGGTCACTTACTAAATCCGACACACAATGGGTCGAGGAGCTCGACTCCGTACTCTGGGGGCTGCGGACAACACCCAACCGCACTACCGGATTCACACCATTTTTTATGGTATACGGCGTAGAGGCAGTCTTGCCCTGTGACATTATTCATGACTCACCTCGAGTGCGCATGTACGAGGAAAGAGAAGCCGAGCTCGATCAGCAGGACAGCTTGGACACATTGGAGGAAGAACGTGACGTCGCGAAGGCTCGTTCCGCATTTTATCAGCAGCAGGCCCGAAGATATCAAAGCAGATAAGTACGGGCCAAGACTTACAACGTTGGCGAACTAGTTCTACGCCTGCCGGACAAGAAAAAGGATAAGCTCAAGCCTAAATGGGAGGGCCCCTTCATTATCGATCAAGTACTGACCGGCGGAGCATACCGTCTACGAAATGCGTCGGACAACCGACTCGAGCCGAACCCATGGAACGCAGCCCGCCTCCGACGATTCTACGCCTAGCGCCGGATTAAGAGTTCGTCCCCTTCCCCCGTCCAAACTTTTACACTTCGGCTGTCTTTTTGTTTCTCTTTTTCTATCCTTTTTTATTCGAAAGACCTTACGGGCCTATTTCCGCATCCTTTGCATACACATGATGTGCCATCCGCACTTTGTATTCCTGGGGGCTTCTTTTACAGAAGCTTAATTATACGGGTTTCATACCCTACACATGTGTCAAGCTTCTACATGTACCTTTTACTCACCATTATATGCATCGATATGACTTAAGTTTTGGCCAAGCTGGGTTGCCTGGCTCCTGTGCTTACCCCTACGTTCCCGATTGTTCGGCTAGGAGGTAAAGGGAGCACCTCTGCGATTGTTACTGCCGGGTCAGCCGGATGTGTACCTCAGACTGGGTGAAGCCGAAAGCTAGCGTTCTTAAGGGAATATTCGGTCGGTGATTTAAAAGATGAATTTTTACCTATTTTATCCGTCTGCCCCTAGATGTTTTACTGCTTTTTTTTTGCAGTCTGGACATGCACTTTAGGGCATGCCTCCCAGCGAAAGGAACCCTTAACGGAACTATTCTCCCTGGAAGATGTTTCTTACTAACCATGTAATATAACATAACTAGTTGGGCACTTGTCTGATAAAGCACTAATGACCCCTACGCCTGGTCTCCATGCATACCACGGTTGCGTCTCAACCAAAGAGGTATTCGGACACACTCCGGACTCTAGGGTCCCAAGGTTGAAGCGAAAAGGTCGGCAAAGACAAACAATCTACAATCCGGCTAGAAGGCATTTCACATGTCATTTTAAAGGATAACATACATTGTCAAATTTACTGATTGTATTCCTCCTCAATCCCGTCTAACAGGCGGTCTAGTTTACAGTCCCGCTGGGACAATTTGGTAGCCAACTCTACTTGGCTGTATACTAAACTCACAGGGATCTCCTTCCCATCGGGCCCCACCGGTCCAACTTCGGCCATGTGGTTGGGATCCGCCTTCCTGTACCGCGTCTTCACCATGGCCCAAGCCTCCCTGGCACCCTGATGGCAAGCTGATATCTTCCATAAACGGAAGCGCTGCTGTACTCCCTGCAGCTTCTCTGCAAGCTCCCCGAGGCCCTCGGGTAGGGTGAGGGCTGGCCACAAGGCCTGAACGACGCCGCTCATTGCCTGCCGAACTCGTTCGAGTAGCTGCAACAGTTTGGGAAGTTGATCACCCGTTGATACAGGCATCTCCTCTGCAGGACGACCCGTGAGTACACCTACAAGACAAATCATGTCAAAATACTTCCTCGCCGAACTCTTCTTTTCAAAGGAGTCCGCTCAAGCACTTACTATAAATGCCGCGACGAAGCCGCTGATTCTCCTTAACGGAGCCGGACAGCTCGGCCTGAACGCCTTTCAGCTCTTCTCCGAGCTTGGCGTTGGCATCCTGGAGCTTGTTCCTTTCCTGCTGAACCCTATTCAGCACACTCTCGCCGGCCTTTAGCTGGCGTAGCAATGCTTGCCTGTCCGGATCTTGTCCAACGGTACCTGCAATGTCATTATTAGACTTACGCGCACGCCGCACAGCGCTTATGTTCATTAATAAAAATGTGTTACCAGGAGGGGTCTTTGCATCTCCTCCTGCGGCAGCAAGTGCGGCCTCCAGTTGGGCCTTGCAATCTCGCAGCTCCCGGGACAGCCGGGCGTTCTTCTCGGTAAGTGCCTGCATTTCCAAATGATCCTTAAATCAGTTTGCATAAACTACTTTAAGTCTCGGGGGCTACTGGTATATAACCATTGAAATTTCCTTACCCGTGTGTCTTTCACATACTGCTCCGCGGCTCTGGTAAAACCATCTTGAGCGGCACGGAGATGTGCGTCCCCTGCGTTAAAGGCATCCAATGCCTCAGGGGAAAAGCACGCTTCACGAAATACTGTCCGGCGGCGCCTATGGTTCATGGCGCTCTCCACCTCAGACTTGGTGGCGGACAGTCTGTCGGTATCCTCCGTTGGAGAAGGATCCGGCTCGCGTCTTGCGCGTGCCTCTCCCTCCAGGCCGGGCGCTGGAGCCTGGCCGGTGTTGGTCGGATCGGCAATTCCTGCGCTCGCAGTCCGGCGAGCGCTTTTTCTCCTACAAAAATCATGAGCACTCAGTTGTTTCCTCGGAACGTTGATCTGAAAATTCGAATACGAGCTATACCTTTGTGGCGACGTTTCCGTCCGCACTGTGCTCCTTTTTCGCCTGCTGGTTTGGACTGGCCTTTGTTGGTCAGCCGCCGCGGGCTCGGCTTCCTGCCGTAGAGGTGCTTCCTGCAAAATACCATCGTTCGCGAAGGTCAGAAATGGGCAGAGAAGAGATAACGGCGTCCAGACTTCGGGTGCGGTCACCTGGGAAGCCGGATTTAGTCCGGGGTAGTCCGCCGTGATGGCAACCAGAGCAATGTCTATGCTGAGCTGGTGATACACCCCGTCGATCAGCTCCACCTCGATGTTCGGATCCTCTTCGGAGGCCGGATCCAGGGACCCTTCTGGATCCTCAGGTTGCGGAGTAGGACTCACCATGTCCTCCACAGTCCGGCGTAGATCCTGCGCCGAAGACATAATATAAGAAGCTTAAACTTCGAAAGCATGGGTAGAGCCCTGCAAAGTGTTCACTTACCCATCCTCTAGGGTTGATCATGGAAAACCCATTCAAAGGGTTTGTCCGAAGGAAGTCCTCCTTCTCCCCCTTGTACAAACCGGACAGGATCTTTACCAGGTCCTCGGTTGAGTCCGGCCCTTTGCGGCCATACCGGGTGGCATCGTCCTCCCCGTTGAAATCCCACATGGGGTGGCCTCTGTATTGTAGTGGCTGCACCCCTCGCTTGATGCAGGTCGCCATGACTCCGATCATGGTCAAACCGGAATGAGCCATTAATCTTATCCGGCCCATCAAATAATGGACGCTCTTGTCTTCCTCCAATCGGGGGCTCCGCGGGCGCCAGCTGAGGCGTTTCTTTAAAGGAGCAGCACTAAACTCCGGGAGGCCGATCCGGACTGGGTCTGGCAGCGGAGCGTCCCCAATATAAAACCACTCCGAGGGCCAGTCTTCGGACGCCTTCTTGGGAGTGCCGGATAGGTATCCGGTCCCAGCGACGCGCCATATTTCGGCGCCGCCCACTTGATATATGGACCCCTCATGAGAGCGGGGCACGAGGCAAAACAGCCTCTTCCACAAAGCAAAATGGGGCTCGATGCCCAAGAATAGCTCACAAAGAGCTACGAAGCCCGCGATATGCAGCACAGAAGCGGGCGTGAGGTGGTGGAGCTGGAGTCTGTAGAACTTCAGGAGCCCGCGGAGGAACGGATGTATTGGAAATCCGAGCCCCCTTATCAGATAGGGGACGAAGCACACTCGCTCCTCCTTATTGGGGCTTGGAGTGTCCTCCGCCTGCCTCCCACCTTGATAAGTAACCAGTCCGGCCCGGACTGGAACCATGAAGGCCGGAGGGAGAAACCCCTCCGTTTGGAGCTTCGCTAGCTCATTGTGCGAAATAGAGCACCTCCTCCAATTCCCCGGCGGTGGGCTGGGAGCACGTGAAGAAGAGCCGCGTTGACGATCCATGGTGGAATGGGTTTCTAGGTCAGAGGTGCTTCGAGTATACGCGGGAGGAAGATGGTGCGGTTTGGATCTAGATTCCTGCCTCTTTTATAGGCGGACGGCTCGCACAATTAGGGGGTGAAATGCAAAAGACACCCTGGCTTTTCGCATTCGGGCGACGCGTGGAAGTGGGCCATTATTTGGCGTAGAAGCCGAGGAGCACAGTATTCAAGATAAAGCCGGACACTATTCGGCTGGTACATGGAATTTGAAGGGAGAACCCGCCTTGCAAAGCCGAAGACTATGAACGCGCTGGACTTATCGTCATTGAAGCCTGGTTCGGGGGCTACTGAGGGAGTCCTAGACTAGGGGGTGTCCGGACAGCCGGACTATCATTATCCGCTGGACTCCAAGACTACGAAGATACAAGATTGAAGACTCTGGCTCGTGTCCGGAAAGTACTTTCCTTGGCGTGGAAGGCAAGCTTGGCAATACGGATATGTAGATCTCCTACCATTGTAACCGACTCTGTGTAACCCTAGCCCTCTCCGGTGTCTATATAAACCGGAGGGCTTTAGTCCGTAGGACAACATACATTACGACAATCATACCATAGGCTAACTTCTAGGGTTTAGCCTCCTTGATCTCGTGGTAGATCTACTCTTGTACTACCCATATCATCAATATTAATCGAGCAGGACGTAGGGTTTTACCTCCATCGAGAGGGCCCGAACCTGGGTAAAAACATTGTGTCCCTTGTCTCCTGTTACCATCCGCCTAGACGCACAGTTCGGGACCCCCTACCCGAGATTTGCCGGTTTTGACACCGACAGTCCTCATGCGCGGCCCGTCAAGCAAAAAGTCAGGAAGCAAGCAGTGGAGCGCCAAGAATTCATTGCAGAAGAAATCAAGAAGTTGGAAGCAGCAGGCCTTGTCGGAGGAGTGCTCCATCCTACATGGTTGGCCAATCCTGTAGTCGTGCGTAAGGCAAACGGGAAATGGAGGCTTTGTATAGACTTTACCGATGTTAATAAAGCTTGTCCCAAAGACCCATTTCCCTTGCCGCGCATTGACCAGATTGTTGACTCCACGGTCGGATGTGATTTGCTTTCATTTTTTGACGCATATTCAGGATATCATCAGATCTTCATGGCAGAAGAGGATGAGGAGAAAACCGCATTCATTACTCCATGTGGCACGTACTGTTTCATACGGATGCCTTTTGGTTTAAAGAATGCCGGTTCAACATTTGCAAGGGTAGTCCGCGAAGCTTTTGAGCCACAGATGCACAGAAATGTGGAAGCCTACATGGATGACATAGTGGTCAAGAGCGAGGACAAGGCAACTCTGATTCAAGATTTGGACGAGACCTTTGCAAATCTGTGCAAGATCAACCTCAAGCTTAACCCCGAGAAGTGTGTGTTTGGAGTGCCCTCCGGCAAGCTTCTCGGGTTCTTTGTATCTCAGCGGGGAATTGAAGCCAATCTCGACAAGATCAAGGCCATTGAGCAGATTGAAGCACCAAAGCGCGTCAAGGATGTACGAAGACTTGCCGGTTGCGTGGCTGCTCTCAGCAGGTTTATCTCTAGATCTGCTGAGCGCGCCCTGCCGTTTTTCAAAATTTTGAAAAAAGGCAGGTCCAATGAAATGGACTCCGGAAGCGGAGGCTGCGCTGCAGGACTTGAAGAGATACCTGTCCTCCACTCCAACACTTGTCGCACCTAAGCCACAAAAAAAGTTGCTGCTGTACTTAGCGGCAACCAATCAAGTGGTTAGTGCTGCGTTAGTAGCGGAGAGGGAGGTAGATGATGAGCCGGCAACCACGGCAGATGCATCCAGCAACAAGCAGGGGGCTTCACCGACAAGCTCTGGTCCCGACAAGTAGGAGGTGCAGAAGAGAATGGTGCAGCGCCCAATTTACTTTGCCAGTTCCCTTCTGCAGGGGGCTAGGTCAAGGTACTCTGATGTGCAGAAATTGCTTTTCGGCCTTCTCATGGCCTCGAGAAAGCTGCGCCATTACTTCCAAGCACATGATATCACAGTTGTCACTCACTTTCCGTTGAAGAGGATACTGCAGAATCCGGAAGCAACAGGCAGGATTGTCAAGTGGGCACTGGAACTGTCAAGCTTTGGCCTCAAGTTTGAAACACTTCAACTATCCAGAGCAGAGCTTTGGCAGAATTCATAGCAGAGTGGACGCCAACACCAGATGAGGAAATTCCAGAAACGAGCATCCCCGTCAAGGAAGCAAGCAAAGAGTGGCCGATGTACTTTGATGGTGCCTTCTCGCTGCAAGGCACCGGTGCGGGCGTGCTGCTTATCGCGCCCACCGGAGAGCACCTCAAGTACGTAGTCCAAATGCACTTTCCCAGGGAGCAAGCAACAAACAATACTGCAGAGTATGAGGGTTTGCTTGTCGGTCTCAGGATCGCGGCAGACCTTGGGATCAAGAAGCTCATTGTCAGGGGTGACTCGCAGCTTGTCGTCCGCCAAGTGAACAAGAATTATTAGAGTCCGTTGATGGAAGCTTATGTTGATGAAGTGAGAAAGCTAGAAGAGCACTTTGACGGCCTACAGATGGAACACGTTCCAAGAGCTGAGAACGACATTGCAGATGGCCTGTCGAAGTGCGCCGCACTTAAGTTACCTGTGGAACCAGGGATCTTTGTGCTCAAGCTGACTCAACCGTCTGTGACACCATCAACTGGACAGAGCAAGAAGAGGAAGTTGATTTCTGGTGAATATTTTCCGGCAGAGCTACCTGAAGCCGCCGCCAAGAAGGTCCCCAAGATCAACGCCAAGAGTGCTGAGGAGCAGTCTGCTCCGGCAAGTCCTAGGGTTTGTTCCGTCGAAGCAAACACTCCCGACAAGTTTTGCTCCGGCAAGCTTGCCGGGGAACATCAAGCTCCGGCTGAACCGCAGGTTTTTGCCGTAGAAGCGGATGTTCCCGCAGCAACAGATTTGCCTTTAGTCCTTATTGTCGAGCCACAAGCTCCAGCATGGGCACAGAAAATTGTCCGTTTCCTTCAGACAGGAGAACTTCCCGAAGAGCAAGAAGAAGCGGAAAGAGTAGCCCGGCAGTCAAGTATGTACCAGTTCGTTGACAACACACTGTGCAGAAGAAGACTCAACGGTGTGAAATTGAAGTGTATACCCCGGGAAGACGGACAAAAGCTGTTGGCAGAGATACATGGAGGCATATGTGGTCACCACATTGGCGCAAGAGCACTTGCCGGCAAAGCTTCCCTGCAAGGTTTCTTTTGGCCGACAGCCCTCCAGGATGCAACTGCACAAGTAACTAAGTGTGAAGCGTGCCAGTTCCATTCCAAGCAGATACACCAGCCAGCTCAAGCTCTCCAGACGATCCCTTTATCCTGGCCATTTTCGGTCTGGGGGCTCGATATCCTCGGCCCCTTTCCCCGAGCAATCGGGGGCTTTGAGTACTTGTACGTTGCAATCGACAAGTTCACAAAGTGGCCGGAAGTGGAAGCAGTGAGGAAGGTGACAGCACAGTCAGCAGTCAAGTTCTTCAGGTCGATTGTTTGCCGCTTCGGGATCCCCAACAGGATCATCACCGACAACGGCACACAATTCACGAGCCGCACCTTCATGCAATACGTCCAAGACCTTGGCGCCAAGGTCTGCTTCTCTTCTGTTGCTCACCCGAGAAGCAACGGTCAAGCGGAGAGGGAATATGCTGAAGTGCTGCGTGGACTCAAGACCAGAACTTTCGACAGGCTGCGCAAGTGCGGAAGAAACTGGATCGAGGAGCTGCCGGTGGTTCTTTGGTCGATCAGGACGACGCCAAATCGAGCCACTGGCCAGACACCTTTCGCTCTAGTTTATGGAGCAGAGGCAGTTCTCCCCACGGAACTCGTATACGGGTCACCTCGAGTGCTCGCTTATGATGAGCTTGAGCAAGAGCAGCTGCGACAAGATGACGCGCTGCTCCTTGAGGAAGACCGTCTTCAGGTTGTTGTATGAGCTGCTCCATACCAGCAAGCTTTGCGCCACTACCATAGCCGCAAAGTTAATGCCAGAAGTCTCGAGGAAGGCGACCTTGTTCTTCGGCACGTTCAGTCCGCCAAGAATTCAGACAAGTTGACGCCGAAGTGGGAAGGCCCTTAACGGGTGAAACGAGTCACTAGGCCTGGCGCTGTCCGCCTTGAGACCGAAGATGGCACTCCGGTGAGCAACTCCTAGAATATTGAGCATCTTCGTAAGTTTTACCAGTAGGGAGCGGTTGTCGGAACCTGTTCCGGCAACCACCTTTTGTACAAGTCTTGCCGCTGTTGCATGTAATCCTTTGTACAAAGCCAGGCACGGACCCCGTGCGTAAATAAAGCTCATGTGCTCCGCACACCCTGTCAATTCCATGCTTTATATATTTTGCATGTATTATCTAACACTTTGTGCAGTGCCTACCCCCGGTAAGCAATAACGAGCCATAAGGCTCCATATCTTTATTTTCTCTTCTTTCTTTTTCTCAAAAGGAAGGTTCCCTCGCCCACAAGTTTACCGGGGGGGAAGGAGAAGATAATGGTGTTGACCAGGCGTCGTTCAAGAAAGTTTCGCCTTACCGGGAAGCAAACGTCAGAAAAGCTAAGTTGCCAAAGTTTGAGCATTTAGTTTTAATTTTTTTTAATAAGTTATCTTCCTTGAACGACCGCACTTTGTATGGAAAACCTGTGCGCGGAGGAACCTACTCGTAGCTAGTTGCGCCCTTACTTTGTTTCGAGTCCGCTCAACAACTTAAGTGAGCTGCGACTAGTTGCGACAAGGTTTCTTGCCAGCTGCGGCACCGCGCAGGCTGCTGACGTCCCGCACTCAGCACTCGCGGTTAAGGTGCCTGCACCGGCAAGTTCCCTAAAAGCGTAGGGTAAAAACATACAAAGGAAGGAATCAAGTAAAGGAAATAACATAGCAATCGATGACCTAAGATAGAGTTATATTACAAAATAACTTGTCGCAGCTCTAACAGATTGTTCTCATAACATGATCAGCAACGACAAGAAAAGAAGAAAAACGGGTGGCCTAATCTACGCGGTCGCCATCAACCCTCTTGACCCCGCTCACCCTGTCCACAATGGGCGCGACAAGGGTCTTGAGCGCTTCCAGATCAGCTTCGGGCGGCAAGGTCCTGAGGACGTTGGTGAGGATGAGGCCTGGGTTGCGGAAGGCCACCTTCATCAACACCTTTTGAAAGGCTACTGCGCAGATCTCGCGCGACTCGTCGGCCAGCTGCTTCGGGATCCTCTCCTGGAGCCGCTGGAGGGCCGTCGCCATGCCTTTGAAGAACAAAGTGAGCTTGGCGCTGGGTTGGAGGTTCTCATCAGAGGGATACCCGAGATCCTCCATCCCCAGCTGCGCCAACTCCTTGTCGATGGATGCGGCAATATCCACAAGCCCCTCCGTCCAGAGCTCCACATTCCCTCTAAAGGCGTTCTGGGTCTCAGCAGCCCTCGCCAGCAGCGCCTCATTGTCCTTGATCTCCTTCCTTAGGGTCACCTCCCGCTCCTTGGCGTCGTCCAACGTCTTGGTTAAAGTAGTCAGCTTCAACTCAAGATCTGCGTTGGATTCCTTGGCGGCGTTCAGCTCCTTGCCCTTCTCGGCGAAACGACCCTGCAGCTCGCCAAGAGTGTAGGCGTCCTTTTCGCGCTCATGCTTGAGCGCGGTAATCTCTTCACCCCTCGCCTTGAGATCGGCTTCCAGCTGCACCACTTTTGTTTCCAGCTCCTTCTTGGCGGCCTCTGCAGATGCGGCAGCATCCTTTACTTCCTTGAGGGCCCCACCAATTGATTGCTCGCGCGCAGCGAGCTCCTCCTCATAGCTGTCGAGGTTGACCTTCTGCTGCGTCAACTCTCCTTCTCGCGCAAACAGCTCCTCGCCGGCAAGCCGCTATTGCTCTTCAGCTTCAGCCTTCTCAAGGATGAAGCCTTTCCGCGCCTCGTCGAGCTGCGCCCGCTCCTCTGCAATGGACCGGAGGGCTTCCTGATTGCGGCTCCGGAGCTCCTCTGCATGCTTCTCAATATCCACTCCCGCCTGTGCGACAAGTGCTTCCCGGGATTCCAGCTTGGCTTGTCGGGCGCGGTAGAGTGACACCAGCTTCCGCAGCAGTTTCTCCTCCTCAGGCTCGTCGCTGCTGCTGCTTGGCGCATCAACCAGCGTCAGCCCAGCGGAGGCGAGCACTTCTCCATCAAAAGCTTCTCCTTCCACCGGCGCCCTGGAGCTTGACGCCCAGGGGAGCTTGATGAAGACGCCATCGCCGGCCTTCAGATAGGCGCTGGGCTGGGGCTCTTCGGAGCCCGATGCTGCGGCAGTGGCAGAGGGATCGGCGGTCGGTGTAGCGCCTGACGCTCCTGCGGCCTCAGGGCCGTCAGTACGATCGCCAGACCCCTCGACGGCTCCTGCAGCGGCAGCCTTGGCGGCCTCTTTAGCGGCGGGATCTTCAGCGCCGGCTGCTTCTTCGGTGGCAGCGGCGTCGTCAGTGTTGCCGCGCGCGTCCTCCTTGCCGGCGACATGAGTCTCCATCGGCTCTGTGACAGAGGGATCTGACAGTCGGAAGAGGGAGAAAAGTCAAGCAAATATCCAAAAAAGAAAATCAGAAGAAAAAGAACACAAGGGGAGTTTTCAAGCAAAGGGGTTACCTACGCTAGGCTCCACAATCACGGTCTCCTCCACCGGGGGGTCATTGGCGTCGTCCCTTGCCAGAGAACCGTCCCTTGCCGGAGAATTCTCCCTTGCCGGAGAATGCTCCCTTGCCTGGGAAGCCTCCCTTGGCGGAGTAGTCGCAGCAGATGGCATATCAGGGGCTGCTTCCGAGAGTTCCTGGTGGGGCTGCTCTGCTCCTACACAAATCAAGAATCAAGATATCAGCAAATAAAGAGTACCCATGCACGCCTAACAGCAAAAGTAAACCATATACTTACGCTGGGGGCTGCGCTGGGGGCTGCTTTGGGGCACGATTGCCGGGTCCGGCAAGATAGTCTCGGGCACGTCACCCGCTGTCGCGGTGGGATCGTCCTCGATGACAATCACCGGGGCCTTGGCTCTCTTCGCCGCTCTCTTGGCCAGAGTCCTGAAAGAGATAGGTTCAAAGCAAAGCAAGTCAGAAACAAGACAAAACAGCAAGAGTTGAAGAACTACAAGTAAAGCAAAGAATCTTACTCTTCTTCTTCCTCGTCGGAGCTGAGGGCGGAAAGGTCGAAGTCCGGCCCACCTCCGGCGCGACGAGGCGGAGGAGTAGGTTCCCTTGACCGCTTGGCGGGGGCAGCGGCGGTGGTCTGGGACGGCCCAGCCCCAGCCGCCGCCGCGGCGTGAGAAGCGGCAGGAGCAGAAGCAGTGGTCCGGGAGGACCCCGCTCCAGTTGCCGCAGCGGCGTGGTGTGCTCCCGCGGCAACGGTGCTTGCCGTGGCGGAGCGTGCCGCGCGGCGCAGCGGCTGTTGCCTCGTCTGCCGCTCCGCTGCGTCCCCGGGCTTGCGGAGGCGCCTTCTTGGCGGCGCTGGGGGCTGCGCTGGGGGCTCCACCCGCGGCAAGCTGCTTGAAGATGGCTGGCCGCTCGTACCCTCGGAGGGCTCACTTGACTCGGCTTCAGGCTCGGCAGGCTCTCCCTCGCCGGCAAGTTCTCCGGCAAGCTCATCTCGATCGGCAAGACTTGCCGCCTCTGCTGCCTCTGCCTCCTCCACCGTGAACCCAAATTCGCCCGCGGCAGTGGCTGCCGCCGCTTCTTCTGCCCAAGTGGCGATGTATCGCACCTCCGCATCAGTGGTGTCGCGGGTGAGGCTCTTCTGTTCATCAGAGCGGACTGCCACTTCTGCCAGGCCGTCGAAGAACTCCTGCACAACATCGTCCGCGGGCTCTTGCCAAGTTGGAACAATTCCATGCGAATCGCACAGAGGCATCATTGCACGGATGCGATCGAGCGAGGAATTGTTGCACAGCGGGACGACGCCCTGCGGCAGCCTGAACCATTCGGGATGTTCAGGGTCGTGCTTGAACTGCTCTCTAAGGATTCCGTCCAACTCTAGGATGGTGAAGTTAAAGTTGAGGCCTGGACGCAGCCTCATGATGTCCGCCGGGCCCCCGAACTCCCAGGCGGGTCTCCCCCTCTTCTGCAGGGGGGCGATGCGGCGGCGAAGAAAGTCTGCGCCAACAGCTCCTACAGTGAGCCCAGCAAGCCTGAGCCGCAAGATCCGGGTGATGGCAATCTTCAACTTATCGTCATCTAGGGCCAGGCTGCTCCAATCATTGTCGCGCACTGCTGGCTGTGTCCAGCACCATTCTGCTCTCCATTCATCCCATTTGCTGCGGAGCTCCCCATTAAGATAAGCTTCCTTCTTGCCGGTCCTCGAGATCCAGGCGATTCCACCGGATAGAGGCTCTCCTCTCTCAACTCGGGGGATGAAGAAGTGGCGGAAAAGAGCTACGTTTGGGTGGACTCCGACAAAATTTTCGCACAGATGCGTGAAAACAGCCATGGTCAGAACGGCGTTGGGGGTGAAGTCAAGGAGATGGAACTCGTAGGTGTTCATGATATTACAGAAGAATTCAGAGAAAGGCGGGCAGAGCCTGCAGTAGAAGAACAGCGCGAAGACCGGATATCCGCACGGAGCTTTTTCCGAGGCGGCGGTGGAGATTACCTTCGTGCGCGGATGCGCTCGCGCCTCCTTCGACCAGAAGAGGTAGAACCACTCCCTCAGCTCCTTCGTGGTGAGCGCAGGGGGGAAGGTTGCTTGCTCCTTTCGCAGCGCCTCGAGCCACTGCGCCTCGGTCGACTTCACGCCCTTCCCCTTGCCGGCTTTCGGAGCCATGGTGGAGGTGGTGGAGGAGATCGAAGGCGTTGGCGGCACTGGCGGCGATGGGGAGCGGAGCGCTGCTCTCTCTCTGCTTTGGAAGAAGGGGGAGCGGCGGAGATTTCTGAGATTGGAAGTAGCAACGGGCAAGGCGGAGGAACTGCCCCTGTTTCCCCTGCTTATAAAGAGGGAGGGGGCGGACGTTCCGCTTTTCCGAATAAAGAACCACCCACGATCTCTCCCACGATGCCGCATTCGACGCGTGCCGTTAGGGGAGGGCACGGTTGATACGGAGTAAGATACGACGTAAACCTGGCCGCGCGTGCCCGTGCACTGTTTTGGGCCTGGCCCAACAGCGCTCGGCACCGTGTATGGCCCAGGCCCGGGGGCTCCTGTCGGTGTACTAGAGTAGGGGTACCCTAGTATCCCGAACTTGTGCACAGACAGTAGCAGCGTCCCGCGGCAAGGCTTGCCGGGTGACCGCCAAGGTCCTCCATGGTTCCTTTGGATCCATTCAAGAACAAAGTGTTCAAGCTAAGGAGACAAGACCCCGGCAAGAGGAGCTTGCCGGGAAGGCCAACCAAGGCACCTCAAGGAACTTGCCGCGACGCGCCCCGCGTCCCGGCAAGGCTCGGCGAGCGACAAGCTTCTGGGCGAGACAAGTCAACAATCGCGACAAGACAACATCAGCAGCAAGGAGCTTGCCGCGGCGAGCTACCACTCTGTACCTGCGCTCCAGCTCATCCGCCAACGTGTCGCCACGGGACCTTCCCAAGCGCGCGTGGCGGGAAGCTGTGGAGCCAGCGGTACACGGTGATAAGCGGCGCTGACAAGGTCGCCATCGTGGCGAATGGTGGCGTCCCTGGCGGTCACTTTTTGCACTGTTTGGGCAACTCAGACGGTCATTTAATGCCCGTGTCCCCTGCCGCCAGGGTTAGGTAGAATACACTGTACAAGTAGTTGTACCAACCACAACTCTTTTTCCATTTTTGCCCTTGTCTATGTTGCCACCTGTTGGTGACCCCTTTAGCATATAAAAGGAGGCCCATGAGCAACGTAGAGGGGGGTTCGAAACCTTGGAAAGCCAGAACATACACGAGCTCGGTCTTGTAGCTCTCACGCTCCCGAGCAAGAACTCAATACAACCACAAAGCAGCAGTAGGAGTATTATCTCTCCGGAGAGCTCCGAAGCTGGGTAAACTGCTCGTGTGCTTCGCCTCGATCTGCTCTTTGTGCGATCTCCGCCCCCCGCCGAACCGAAAGGGGCTCCGGTCCCATAGGTGTCCGTGGACCAGTCTACCACGACACTTCTAGTGAACCTATTGTTGACACACCCGAGAATCCAAACGATATTTCTATTTCTGATGCTGAAACACAATCTGGTAATGAACATGAAAGTAGTGAAAACATCAACGATGATGTACATATGGATGCTCAACCTAGCAATTACAATGAAGTAGAAATTGAACCTGCTGTTGATCTTGATAACCCACAATCAAAGAATCAATTTTATGATAAGAGAGACTTTGTTGCTAGGAAAGACGGTAAAGAAAGAGAACCATGGGTTCAGAAACCCATGCCTTTTTCGCCCAAACCATCCAAGAAAAAGGATGATGAGGATTTTGAGCGCTTTGCTGAAATGATTAGACCTATCTTATTGCATATGCGATTGACTGATATGCTCAAAATGAATCCTTATGCTAAGTACATGAAAGAAATTGTTACTAATAAAAGAAAGATACCGGAAGCTGAAATTTTCACCATGCTTGCTAATTACACTTTTAAGGGTGGAATACCTAAGAAGTTAGGAGATCCAGGAGTACCCACTATACCATGCTCCATTAAAAGAAACTATGTTAAAACTGCTTTATGTGATCTTGGAGCCAGTGTTAGTGTTATGCCTCTCTCTTTATATTGTAGACTTGACTTTAATAAGTTGACACCTACTGAAATATCTTTGCAAATGGCTGATAAATCAACTGCTATACCTGTCGGTATTTTTGAGGATGTGTCTGTTGTGGTTGCAAACGTTACTATTTTAACGGACTTTGTTATTCTTGATATTCCCGAGGACGATAGTATGTCTATTATTCTTGGAAGACCCTTTTTGAATACTGCAGGGGTTGTTATTCGTTGCAACAAAGGCAATGTCACTTTTCATGTTAATAGTAATGAGCATACGGTGCACTTCCCGAGGAAACAACCTCAAGTTCACAGTATCAATTCTATTGGAAAAATTCCATCAATTATTTTTGGAGGTTTTGAATTTCCTCTTCCTACTGTCAAAAAGACATATGATATTCTTATTATTGGGGATGTGCATATCCCCGTTGAGGTAACATAGTGTTATTCGAAATTTCTCCGGTTCCATGTTAGTCGGAATGAGTTTGTTAATAGGACTTGATCAACCTTGTTAGTGGATTCCTTTTGATGAGCATGAGATGGATGAAACTAGAAAGCACAACCTTATGTACCCTCCTTCTACTTTCTGTTATTTAGTTGAAATAAAGTAAAAATAGTATTTTTCCGTCTATTTTTCGAATTATCCGTGCAATATAAAAATAACTCGAAAATAAAAGTTCTCCAAATGCCCCGAAATTGAAATATGATTTTTTCTGGAATATTTGAGAACATCTGGCATTGAGAACATGGCAGGGGGAGCAAGCACCTGGCCACGAGGGTCCAGGGCGCGCCCACGCCTACACGGCGCGCCCCCTATAGGGCGATTCCTTCCACTTATTCCTGCACCCACACACTTCTTCTTCCTCCCAAAAAATCACCAACCAGCTCAAGCACGAGTTCATGAATATATGTGAGTTCTTGATCCTATCTTGCAAATCTATAGTCACCTACTATGTGTTATGATCCGGCAACCCCGAAGTGACAATAATCGGGACCACTCCTGGTGATGACCATAGTTTGAGGAGTTCATGTATTCACAATGTGTTAATGCTTTGGACCGGTACTCTATTAAAAGGAGGCCTTAATATCTCTTAGTTTCCACTAGGACCCCGCTGCCACGGGAGGGTAGGACAAAAGATGTGATGCAAGTTCTTTTCCATAAGCACGTATGACTATATTCAGAATTCATGCCTACATTATATTGAGGAATTGGAGCTAGTTCTGTGTCACCCTATGTTATGACTGTTACATGATGAACCGCATCCGGCATAATTCTCCATCACCGATCCAATGCCTATGAGCTTTTCACATATTAGTCTTCGCTTATTTACTTTTCCATTGCTACTGTTACAATTACTACAAAACCCAAAAATATTACTTTTGCTACCGTTACTGTTACTTCACTACAAAAAGAATACACTTCTGTGATGATACGTGTTTGTCACAGTAGGTCGCTTATTTTGTCATGCATGTACATCCATGACCAATTTATGACAGAATCAAGATAGTCATACCCGTGCTGTCGTAGAAGTGTTCCATGACATTACCAAAGTTATCATCACGGAAGTGTCCAGTTCCAACGATAAATCGCGCGTCACAGAAGTGCTTTCGTCAAGGGTGACCGAAACGTGGCATCCACCGTAACGGAATGCCGTTAAGCTATCGGGTCGGGTTTTGGATCCGATAACCCGTTAACAGCCCCGACCAATGGGAAATTTCCACGTGTAAAATTCTTATTGGCCGGACGAAACACGTGTCAGCTCGTCAGTGGGTCAGATAGGCGCCTATGATACGTCAACATGTGGCACGACCCAACAGAGGCTCATTCCTGTGAAAAGGCCGGCCCGTTTGACTTGGTCAAAAGCTGGCGGGCCGGCCCATGGAAGTCATGTTAACGGCCTATTCGCATATAGCCCATTTACAGCCCGCTAACCCAAGGCCCGTTACGCCCTATCCGAATTAGGCCCAGTAGCGTCATCTGGGCCATCCAATATGATTCCAGCCCGTTTTCACTTCTGGCCCATGTATGGCCCATGACGTCTTTCGGCCCATATGAGGCCCTATGTAACTCTTGGCCTATTAAACAGCCCGTGGTGAAACTGGCCCGTAATGAATAGCGTATCACTTTACACCCATTAACGGCCCGTGGTGAAACTGGCCCGTAATGAACAGTGTATGACTTTATACCCATTAACGGCCCATTATTCCGTTGGGCCGTTTCCAGCCCATGTTATCTTTCGGCCTTCTCAGAGCCCATTTATTCTTGGGCTCATTTCCAGCATTCGTTTACTTACGGCCCGTTACTGTCATTTTCTACTTGTGGGCCAAATTCAGCCCGTGGTTACAGTCGGCCCGTTTGTGGTCCGTTAATTCGTTGGGCCGTTTTCATAGCGTCATCAAATACGACCTATTAACGATGGCCTGTTATGGTCGGCCCATGAACAAACGATTCCAACTCTAGCCCGTTTACGGCCATAATGAGGCCTGTTATTGGCCCATGTTTGGCCAATCGATCATACGGCCCGTATAAGGCCCATTGATGATACGACCCGTAGAAGGCCCATTGTTTCTACGGCCCGTAGAAGGCCTACTGTTTCTAAAGCCCGTAGAAGGCCCACTGTTTCTACGGCCCGTAGGAGGCCCAGTGTCACTACAGTAAATATTAGCCCATGGTTATTGTGGCCTAGTTTTAAAAAATAGGTTATTGTAGCCAGTAGCAAACCGCGGAAAAAGAACTGCATTGACTACAAGCAAACAAATAAACAAGACAACAAGGAAATAAATAAGCAAGCAACTTATGCTAGGCTATCACGGCTATTACACGTATTATATCCACTGGGCATCAAAGTTCGCCACCAGTGCAAATATAGGGAACACAGCAGCATATAAACGCCGCAGAAAAACAAGTCCAGAACCGAAACCACTTCAGAAGAGCTCAAGAAACAATATCCTGGGTACCCACAATGCTGGCAAGAAGCTTAGCAAGCTTATTAACTTTCTCTTGTTTGGCACTTAAATCCTCCAGCGCTTGCTGTTGCACAAGAAAGTACGCATCTGAATTCTGCAGGGACTTCCTCAGTCCTTCGGCTTCTTGCCGCAGCACAGCTGACTGATGCCTTTCAGCTTGTAGCTGAGATTGAAGAAGCCGAAGTGATTCAGGCAGCAAGTTCGAAGAGCTTGTGCCAGCGGTACTGGCCAGTAACTCGAACACTACATCAACGCAGGACTGTGGGGTTTTCTCACTGTCTACAAGATCGTTTTTATCACCTTTCTTGGAGACTAACAGGGTTGTCTCACTATCTTGAACCTTATCTGCATTACTTTCTCTACCATTGCATAGTGGGTTGCTCTTCTCCAATATTCTGTTTGCATACTACAAGAGAAACAAGCAGACACATCACAGGTTTAGCTTGTAGTATATGAAACTCATTTTGGTAAACCGGTTCAGTAGTAAGGTGGACAGGATAACAGCATGAAACAAACATACATCTATGTACTATGGTCATCGTATTGCCCATATCATTCTAGTTTATGTTCCCTAATCAAGATAGAGACACAGTTCAACTCATATATTTTTAAGACACAGCAGCATAGACAGAATATAAGTGTGAGATACTACACAACATTGGCAGCACTTGTAATATGCATCACATGATAACATAACTGTTTATGCAACTTAAACTGAAATCAACATAGAGCAAGTTAGAATAGCAATCCAGTTAAAGAAATAGGTTTAAAACATACCTGTTGCGCCATTGGAGTTTCAATTGGATCCTTCAAATTCGAAAGTAGTTGGTATGAGTAAATACAGTGATGCAACAGCAAAGGAGTATGGACCATAGCTACGGAATCTGACCTGAGAATAGTTGCTATTCTATTTTAAACGTGTAGTTAGGGTTAGGTGTGGTGGTCTTCGTGCTTTAGGAACTGCAGTAGCTTTACAAACTGCTCGTGTGGGGGTACTCTATGGTGGACATGGTGCTTTGTCAACTATAAGTGGGTTACTATCCGCTGGGGTTGCGGTTAGATGGGTGGTAGCTGGTTCTCTACCCAACGGTGTAAGTGTGCAATTGTCAGGACCCCGACTCAATGCCACATCGATCTAGCATGTAAGAGCTCATATCACTTTGCGGCCTCACGCACGGTATTCCCACGGGTGTCGCCTTACCTTTGCCCGGGACCGTTTGCGCCTTTTGGCACACATATATGATAGTGTCGCTAGCATCCATATGATAAGGAGCCCGGGCTGACATGGCTAGTCGTAAACCCAAAGTGGCACAAACTTACAGGGACAGGCATCCATGACCCAGCATCGAACGTGTCGGTCATCAGCGAGTGAATCCAGGCTGTAGCATTGGGCAAGCAGGACTCCGGTGAACCGGGCTGTAGCGGGCTAACAGGACTCCGGTATTCATCGCGTGACATTTCCTCGAAGGGACAGACACAGGAACAAAGAAGGACACATGCCGGCCAGGCTAAGTGTTCTGGAGCAGTAGCAAGCTACCATGGCTCAGTGGAAGCACTAGGAGACATTTCCCGGTAAGATAGGCTACTAAGGATAAACAACTAGATAGTCAGATCCCACACATACCAAGCATTTCAATAACATACACACAATATGCTCGATATGTGCGAATACAACATGGCATCACAACATGACTCTATGACTCAAGTATTTTATTCAATAGGCTCCGAGGAGCGAGATATTACAAACATGGGTCTCACGACCCAACATTCAGAGCATACAAGTCAAGCACAAACGGAAGCTAATATGTCTAAGTACAGACATCTACAAATGAAAAAGGCTTAGAAGCCTGACTATCTACCAGATCCTGCCGAGGGCACAAGATCGTAGCTGAGGTAACAAGCTAAACGTCAAAGTCCATGTGGAACTACTAGCGAGACTGAAGTCTCTCTGCAAAAACATAAAATAGGCAAACGTGAGTACAAATGTACCCGGCAAGACTTACATCAGAACTAACTACATATGCATCATTATCAACAAAAGGGGATGGTGGGGTTTAACTGCAGCAAGCCAGCTTTGACTCGGTGGCTATCCTAAACTATGACTGCAAGTAATTCTTTTGAGGTGGCGCACATGAGTCCACATATTCACCATATCAATACACCACTATGGATCCGCTACCGTCTCCCTACGAGAACGCCATCCATAGCACTCACGCTTATCTTGCGTATTTTAGAGTATCCACTTTCACTTATCTATGAACTGTTATAGGCAACCCAGAAGTCCTTTACCGCGGACACGGCTATTCGAATAGATGATGTTAACCCTGCAGGGGTGTACTTCTTCATACATGTTTCCACCACTTAGCGTCTGCACACGACATGTGCTCGGCAGACTTCAAGCGAAAGCCGACGTGGGTGTAGACCACGACCTACCTAAACACTCAAGTCTCTAGTCCAGGTTTATCGCCTATTCGGGTTCCATCCATGAGGAGATCCGGCCGGAGTTTCGCTCACAGCCCCAAATGATGTGTGCAGGGTTCCCGAGACACCAAACGGGCGCCCGGTACACCGTGCCACGTGCCTACCGCATCACAGCCCACCCCTTCGGTCAGCGCTGCGCACGGCCTCCAGCATACTACAAACACCAGAAACTACTTGCAACTCCTGGACAGAGGACAAGGGTGATTAAGAAGTCGAGCGGGGTCATATTTCAGGGCCCAATGCATGGTAGTAGCTGAATCATGGATCACAAACACAGAACTCAGTTCATGAGGACGGCTTCAATGAGACAACCCACCATGTACTCCTACATGGCCTCTCACCGATACCTTTACCAAATCGTGTTCACACACTTAGCTCTCAACAGTAGGATGTGTTCACACACCATTCCAATTCATCCCCGATGAATCAGACCTGACCCAACTCTAAGCAGTAGCAGACATGACAAACAAGCATGAATGAGTAGGCACAACAGGGCTCAAACAACTCCTACTCATGCTAGTGGGTTCCATCTATTTACTGTGGAATGACAGGTCATGCAAAGGATAAAGGGGTTCAGCTACCGCATCAAGTAACAGATGAATCGTTGTTGTCCTAATGTAGTAAAAGAGAGCTGGAGCGAGAGTGTGGGATTATATCGGAATGAACAAGGGGATTTTGCTTGCCTGGCACTTTTGAAGATAATATAGTTCTTCATCGGTGTCATCGAACTCGTCGTCGGAACCACGTCTATCGAAAGGGGATAAATACCGGCAAACAAGGAAGAACACAATCAATGCTATGCAACAATATGATGCGTGAGCATGACATGACAATATGCTGTTGATTGAGCTAATGCAACTAACAACCATATTAAATGAAGTGGGTTTGAACCAAGGGTTCAAATTCAAACTTCATGTGAGGCATTTCAAATGCCATTTATTCAAATTGTCTTAAACAGCAGCTTTAAGTTGTTCAAACATGCATGAAAATGGTACAGATGGATAGATTAGATTACATCAGCAGTGCGTCAAGGTGACGTCACCAGGTCAACTGGGCGCCTCCAGGTCAAACCTGACCAGTGGGACCCACTGGTCAGTGTCTCAGTGCCAGTTAGGGACACTGACATGTGGACCCAGTCAATGGCCACGTCAGTATGGTCAACGCTGACGCGTGGGGCCACTAAGATTAGTTAAAACTAAACAGAAACTAATCTATGTTTAATTAGCAAGTGGGGCCCTGCTGTCAGTGTCACTAGGTGTTGACTAAGTGCGTCATTAGCCTAAACTAATCTGCCATGTCACCATCGCCGGAGTTAGGCCGCCGGCGACCATTCCGAGCAGCGGCGTCGCTCGTCCCAGCGATTCCGGTGACGAGAGGAGACGGGGTTGGGCTCGTTGGAACGCCCACGCTGCGGCGCGTCCAATGATGGTCGCAGCTGGAGCCGGGGTGAAGCGAGTCGGCGATAACGATGGGAGACGCGGCTGCCGGAGCACGGGCAACGGGGGAAGTGGCGTCGCAGCACGCTAACAAGCGAGGTTAGGCGTTGGGGGGGCTCTACGGGTCGTGGCGAGCTTAATGGGTGCACGTCCGTGACCAAATGGTCACCGGGGCCATGCCGGCGATGAGGCCAGGCGGCGGCACGATTCGGTCGGCAAGGGGGCGATGGCTACAGGGCGTAAATGATCTCGGGGAAAGGGGGTTATGACACGGAAGCTCACGGTGGTTGCAGAGGTCATCGAAGCGGGCTTGAGGAAGGCTTGACGGCGTCGGAATCCCGACGGCGATCTCCTGTGGCCGAGGAAGAAGATGGGGTCGAGGGTGATGTTGCAGAGCTCCAGCAGTCGAACGGGTTGGCATAGACGATGCAGGGGCCGACGACGGTTCTTCTGGGCGCATCGACAGGGCGAGGCGTGGCCGGTGGCCATGGTGGTTCTCGTCGGCGGCGGCGGGCGTGTTCGGTGGTCGCGTGGGAGAGAAACAGAGGAGGGGAGAGAGGACGGGGATGAGCGGTCGGGTTCGGGAACGTGCGTGGCGTCTCCAGGGAAAGCCAGGGCGCCGAGGTAGCACGCAGGCAGGGAGGAGGTGGCCTGCGTGTGGCCAGCAGGCGGCAAGCACGCGCCCCTGTCCTTCTGTCCAAGGAGGAAGACGACAGGGGGCAGCGGCGGTGGGCTGGGCCGCCAGCTAC
Source organism: Triticum aestivum (assembly GCF_018294505.1). Taxonomy (NCBI): domain Eukaryota; kingdom Viridiplantae; phylum Streptophyta; class Magnoliopsida; order Poales; family Poaceae; genus Triticum; species Triticum aestivum. The sequence goes on from NC_057813.1 coordinate 90,246,279, forward strand.
AAAACTGGGCCAGTTGGTGGGCGCCACGTAAGCTTCTGCCAGGTAAGTCCTCTGCCTCTCTTATTCGTTTCTGTTTTCTATTTTACTTTTCTCTTTTTGATTTAGTAATAATACTAAACCATTTTTTAAACTCCTGAGAAAATTTGTGGGCACTTTTAAAATGTTTACTAACAGCCCTCAAATGTTTTCAGAATTATTGAAGCATTTAAATTTATTTATAGAATTTAAATGCCCCAAATCAAATACATATGATTTAATTCAAAAATCCAGGATGACCTAAAATATGTCCATCATTGTTGGCAGAGGTTTTCACCTTTATCAAAAATCATGAACATTTTCAAAGGCATTTTGGATTCATTGAAAATGATTTTTATTTGAACCTAGTTGAATTCTTTCTGATGCTAGGGTTTGATCAATCCCCATTTCAATTTAAATAGAATTTAAACATGATGCAACACTCTAATGCAAGCACTAAGCATTACCAGAACTAGGGATGTGACAACTCGCCCCCACTAAACAAGAATCTCGTCCCGAGATTCAAGACGTGAGATAAGAAGAAAGGAGGTCACAAACTATCATGGTCTCCTCGATCCAACTGCCCTTCTCGAAGAAGTAGCTTCATTGCATCATATTGATCTTGACGTCTTTGCTTTCGAGATCTTCATCCAACACGATGGCGATAGGAAGAAACTCTATAGAAGACGATCTCTTCGAAGATCGAGCACTCAAGATCAACTCATGGAATGAGATGTTGAAACATATCGAGTTGAGACACAAACACATCGAGAGGGATGGAAGAACAAACAACGAGGTTTGATTTGGTGGGCAACAATTCCACGCTTAGAGAGATGGTGGATGGTGTCAAGGTGGTGAGGAAATAATTGCCATGATCCCGTAACGGGGCACCTTGGAAAAGGGTGACTCGTTGAACTAATCCCTTAGGTGGCAAAAAGAATTACTTTTGATTCAGAGATCATTGAAACTCTTTAAACCAGCCTAAAGCAATCACAACCGATCGTTTGACGGGGTTCAAAGGAATGACATATCCGGAATCGAATGGATGATGTGGACTACCTTGTTGAAGACAACGTAATGGATGATTTTACTTAACATCGGAAAGGGATGGGACCCATGGTAGGGCCACTGTTGAAGATGATCCTAAACAGTAGTTACTGAGGAACAAGCTGGAAACAAAATGCAAATGCTGGGAATGATCCAACCATCATATCTGCCTGAGATTCAGATCTGGTTGGTGTTAGGACATTTCAGACTCATCAGGTCTAGAAAGAGAAATGAAAGTTTGCAACACAAATCGATGAGATGACGTTGCGAGATTCTCAGGAAATGAACTACGATAGCAAGCTCCAAAACATGAGCTGGTTCTGCTACAAACCCGTGAACACGCTGTCCGAGACAAGCATGACCACGTAGTAGTCTTATAATAAAACACTACCAAGTTCAGGTGGGGAACCATCATCGAGGATATCGAAGTCCTTGCGTAAGTCTAGCTCTTAAGAAGAAACTTCTTCTCCTTGAACAATTCAATCAGTGGCTTGGTGTGCTAGGAACACATATGGAGTGGAGGCGGCCAACCTATCAAACCATAGGGCACTTTGCACGTGCATGACTAACTTGGGATGATTCCAGGGGAAGCAAAAACAAACTTTCTCGAATTCACGGCGGCAACTTACATCTAATGCACGTGAATTAGAGGAAGTCACTTCTTCCATCCAAGCATAAGCTTCATGTACGGAACACAAAGACATTGCTTACAAAGTTTTCAACACTAGGTTGATGTTCACCATGAATCATGGGGGAGACAAAATGCTGCTGATGGGCTCAACGGAAACTCATCGGAATTTCCATATCACTGGACTTCCACCATCATGTGAACACGGTGATAGCATTGATCAGACCAAAAGATGTAATGGTGTATGCTCGAGGGATCAACCACGAGTAAGACAACATTATGAACATCGTTGGTTCTAGTTTGACTTGATGATAGCCCATACTCAAGTCAAAGTTTTGACAAGGCAATAGGTCCAACAACTGATCATGAGGACCAATCAATGGAGATATCAATCTTCTTCAACACACACACACACACACAAAAGATATCCCTTAGAGATGAACTAAGTTTAGCGAAGCTTTATCTTCCAACTCTCCAAGTTGTTGTCTAGCTCAACCAACTAGCTCAGGGATATCCAACACAGATTCTTGGGGAGGAGGTGGTTTACAAGGAAACCAACTTGATCACGAACTCAACATAGCGGTCAGATGACAACCTGGTGATACTTCCGAGAAGATATTCAGAATATCACGAACCACCGGTATGTTACTAAGCTCGAGAACAACCTTGCTTTTCAAGGCAGGACTACATGATCAGAAGAGTGAGGGATTGACACAGTCCTAACTCATTGATCGAGGAGTGCACCGGAAATAAGGACTAGGTAGCACAGTCTATCTAAGAATGATGATTCAATAATCAGCATGCTAAGAATGAGGTTGTTGTCCATTTAACTACCAAGCAACGGAGTTGCTAGGCGTATAGATTTCACACATCACGATTCACTTGTCGGCATTCTGGTTGCAACAACACAGAACCGAGGAACGGGTAATGATGGCGAGAGGTATCACTACATCAAGAATTCACAAGAGTTGGTGCAATTCTGATGAAAATCCTGACATAAAGACGGTAATACTTCAGGGTAGAACAAAATCAAAAGCTGGGTTGGCATTTTGATCTGCGGAGTACAACTGCTTTGACCCAATCCTGGATATGGATGGGGTTCTGGAGTTTGTTTCTCCTAGTCACTCTGGAATAGAATGGCTTGACGGACCAGAAGAGTAATAAGCATCGATAACACGGATGCACAATTACTCCTGACTATCAATTGATAGACGATGGTCGGAAAACATCTAAGGAGGAACAACTCAAGGAACATATAATTTTTTGAGTTGTGGATGCATAGGTTAGTATGTCGAATCAAGTTCAACAGGTTTCTTTCGGATAACCCATGCAGAAAAGTAGAACTGGCAGAGTCGCAATATAGAATGGAGAACTCCTCAAGAGTACTCTGATTGTGATCTTTTGATCCAACAACCATCTGTCGTAAATGGTTCATAGTATTTGGAAGAAGGAAATACCACGGACCTCGAAGACTAATGCAAAGATTACTAATTTCCTAAAGGAACTAGCAAACACTATCAACATGAAATAAGTAGTGTGAATCTCGGGTTCAGAAACCCAGAAGTAGAATACCTACTACTCAGTGGCATCACGGGATGCTTTCGAGAATAAAGGCCAGAATCATCACACTGGGACACAAATCATGGCTAGATTATTAGATGACTCCCTAAAGACCTAGGTTCATATTAATAGCTCCAACATATATACCGAGGCAATAGAGTACCTCAACTGACCGGTTCGTGTGCTTATTCTGACCAAAAGGACATTGGAAATGGAAAGAAAGGATTTGCAAATGCATCAGACTATTAGAAACCTGGGATGACTCGGACAGCATAACAGCTGTAAATGCTCAAAATGATTTGAGACATCCTGCAAAATAGCGGCATGACCACTCAAAATCACAATATCGAGGTTCTCAGACCAGTTATGAACATACAGAAGTAGTAGAAACTGAACTGAGATTTGAGACTAACAATTCTATAAGTCTATGGATTAGTAACACGTCATCCTAATAGATAGATGAGAAGGCCTAGTTCTTAATCCCCGTAGAAGAGAAGAGGATGACTCAGATCAGAAGGCCATGAGGTATAAGGAGTAAAAAGAGCCTTACGCCTTCCCTTCCCCAATCAATTCCCTTACATAACTAAAGCATTTCTAGACACAACTTCGACCAGTTTGGCTTGGTAATCCTACAGGCAGTCAGGCTCTGATACCAAAGCTGTCAGGACCCCGACTCAATGCCACATCGATCTAGCATGTAACACCTCATATCACTTTGCGGCCTCACGCACGGTATTCCCACGGGTGTCACCTCACCTTTGCCTGGGACCGTTTGCGCCTTTTGGCACACGTATATGATAGTGTCGCTAGCGTCCATATGATAAGGAGCCCGGGCTGACATGGCTAGTCGTAAACCCAAAGTGGCACAAACTTACAGGGACAGGCATCCATGACCCAGCATCGAACGTGTCGGTCATCAGCGAGTGAATCCAGGCTGTAGCACTGGGCTAGCAGGACTCCGGTGAACCGGGCTGTAGCGGGGTAACAGGACTTCGGTATTCATCGCGTGACATTTCCCCGAAGGGAAAGACACATGAACGAAGAAAGACACATGCCGGCCAGCCTAACTGTTCCGGAGCACTAGCAAGCTACCATGGCTCAGTGGAAGCACTAGGAGACATTTCTCGGTAAGAGAGGCTACTAAGGATAAACAACTAGATAGTCAGATCCCGCACATACCAAGCATTTCAATAACATACACACAATATGGTCGATATGTGCGAATACAACATGGCATCACAACATGACTCTACGACTCAAGTATTTTATTCAATAGGCTCCGAGGAGCGAGATATTACAAACATGGGTCTCACGACCCAACATTTAGAGCATACAAGTCAAGCACAAACGGAAGCTAATATGTCTGAGTACAGACATCTACAAATGAAAAAGGCTTAGAAGCCTGACTATCTACCAGATCCTGCCGAGGGCACAAGATCGTAGCTGAGGTAACAAGCTAAACATCGAAGTCCATGTGGAACTACTAGCGAGACTGAAGTCTCTCTGCAAAAACATAAAATAGGCAAACGTGAGTACAAATGTACCCAGCAAGACTTACATCAGAACTAACTACATATGCATCATTATCAACAAAAGGGGATGGTGGGGTTTAACTGCAGCAAGCCAGCTTTGACTCGGTGGCTATCCTAAACTACGACTGCAAGTAACTCTTTTGAGGTGGCGCACACGAGTCCACATATTCACCATATCAATACACCACTATGGATCCGCTACCGTCTCCCTACGAGAACGCCATCCATAGCACTCACGCTTATCTTGCGTATTTTAGAGTATCCACTTTCACTTATCTATGAACTGTTATAGGCAACCCAGAAGTCCTTTACCGCGGACACGGCTATTCGAATAGATGATGTTAACCCTGCAGGGGTGTACTTCTTCATACATGTTTCCACCACTTAGCGTCTGCACACGACATGTGCTCGGCAGACTTCAAGCGAAAGCCGACGTGGGTGTAGACCACGACCTACCTAAACACTCAAGTCTCTAGTCCAGGTTTATCGCCTATTCGGGTTCCATCCATGAGGAGATCCGGCCGGAGTTTCGCTCACAGCCCCAAACGATGTGTGCAGGGTTCCCGAGACACCAAACGGGCGCCCGGTACACCATGCCACGTGCCTACCGCATCACAGCCCACCCCTTCGGTTAGCGCTGCGCACGGCCTCCAGCATACTACAAACACCAGAAACTACTTGCAACTCCTGGATAGAGGACAAGGGTGAGTAAGAAGTCGAGCGGGGTCATATTTCAGGGCCCAATGCATGGTAGTAGCTGAATCATGGATCACAAACACAGAACTCAGTTCCTGAGGACAGCTTCAATGAGACAACCCACCATGTACTCCTACATGGCCTCTCACCGATACCTTTACCAAATCGTGTTCACACGCTTAGCTCTCAACAGTAGGATGTGTTCACACACCATTCCAATTCATCCCCGATGAATCAGACCTGACCCAACTCTAAGCAGTAGCAGGCATGACAAACAAGCATGAATGAGTAGGCACAACAGGGCTCAAACAACTCCTACTCATGCTAGTGGGTTTCATCTATTTACTGTGGAATGACAGGTCATGCAAAGGATAAAGGGGTTCAGCTACCGCAGCAAGTAACAGATGAATCGTTGTTGTCCTAATGCAGTAAAAGAGAGCAAGAGCGATAGTGTGGGATTATATCGGAATGAACAAGGGGATTTTGCTTGCCTGGCATTTCTGAAGATAATATAGTTCTTCATCGGTGTCATCGAACTCGTCGTCGGAACCACGTCTATCGAAAGGGGATAAATACCGGCAAACAAGGAAGAACACAATCAATGCTATGCAACAATATGATGCATGAGCATGACATGACAATATGCTGTTGATTGAGCTAATGCAACTAACAACCATATTAAATGAAGTGGGTTTGAACCAAGGGTTCAAATTCAAACTTCATGTGAGGCATTTCAAATGCCATTTATTCAAATTGTCTTAAACAGCAGCTTTAAGTTGTTCAAACATGCATGAAAATGGTACAGATGGATAGATTAGATTTTTCTGATCATTTGTCATATATAATTTATTTCCATCTGAGCTATAGATTATTTTCTATGAATTTTTGAAGTTTGCAACAATTCTGGAATTTTCTATATAAAAATAAATCCAGAAATTAGATACTGCATCAGCAGTGCGTCAAGGTGACGTCAGCAGGTCAACTGAGCGCCTCCAGGTCAAACCTGACCAGTGGGACCCACTGGTCAGTGTCTCAGTGCCAGTTAGGGACACTGACATGTGGACCCAGTCAATGGCCACGTCAGCATGGTCAACGCTGACGCGTGGGGCCACTAATATTAGTTAAAACTAAACAGAAACTAATCTATGTTTAATTAGCAGGTGGGGCCCTGCTGTCAGTGTCACTAGGTGTTGACTAAGTGCGTCATTAGCCTAAACTAATCTGCCATGTCACCATCGCCAGAGTTAGGCCGCCAGCGACCATTCTGAGCGGCGTCGTCGCTCGTCCCGGCGATTCTGGCGATGAGAGGAGACGGGGTTAGGCTCGTTGGAACGCCCGCGCTGCGGCGCGTCCAACGATGGCCGCAGCTGGAGCCGGGGTGAAGCGAGTCGGCGATAACGACGGGAGAGGCGGCTGCCGGAGCACGGGCAACAGCGGAAATAGCGTCGCAGCACGCTAACAAGCGAGGTTAGGCGCTGGGGGGCTCTACGGGTCGTGGCGAGCTCAATGGGTGCACGTCCTTGACCAAATGGTCACCGGGGCCACGCCGGCGACGAGGCCAGGCGGCGGCGCGATTCGGTCGGCAAGGGGGCGATGGCTACAGGGCGTAAATGATCTCGGGGAAAGGGGGTTACGACACGGAAGCTCATGGTGGTTGCAGAGGTCGTCGAAGCGGGCTCGGGGAAGGCTTGACGGCGTCGGAATCCCGGCGGCGATCTCCTGTGGCTGAGGAAGAAGATGGGGTTGAGGGTGACGTTGCAGAGCTCCCGCAGTCGAACGGGTTGGTGTAGACGATGCAGGGGCCGACGACGGTTCTTCTGGGCGCATCGACAGGGCGAGGCGTGGCCGGTGGCCACGGTGGTTCTCGTCGGCGGCGGCGGGCGCGTTCGGTGGTCGCGTGGGAGAGAAACAGAGGAGGGGGGAGAGGACGAGGGTGAGCGGTCGGGTTCGGGAACGTGCGTGGCGTCTCCAGGGAAAGCCAGGGAGCCGAGGTAGCACGCAGGCAGGGAGGAGGTGGCCTGCATGTGGCCAACAGGCGGCGAGCACGCGCCCCTGTCCTTCTGTCCAAGGAGGAAGACGACAGGGGGCAGCGGCGGTGGGCTGGGCCGCCAGCTACAAAACTGGGCCAGTTGGTGGGCGCCAGGTAAGCTTCTGCCAGGTAAGTCCTCTGCCTCTCTTATTCGTTTCTGTTTTCTATTTTACTTTTCTGTTTTTGATTTAGTAATAATACTAAACCATTTTTAAAACTCCTGAGAAAATTTGTGGGCACTTTTAAAATGTTTACTAACAACCCTCAAATGTTTTCAGAATTATTGAAGCATTTAAATTTATTTATAGAATTTAAATGCCCCAAATCAAATACATATGATTTAATTCAAAAATCCAGGATGACCTAAAATATGTCCATCATTGTTGGCAGAGGTTTTCACCTTTATCAAAAATCATGAACATTTTCAAAGGCATTTTGGATTCATTGAAAATGATTTTTATTTGATCCTAGTTGAATTCTTTCTGATGCTAGGGTTTGATCAATCCCCATTTCAATTTAAATAGAATTTAAACATGATGCAACACTCTAATGCAAGCACTAAGCATTACCAGAACTAGGGATGTGACAGCAATCTGGAAGAGTCTCGATTATGTGTGGTGGGGCTAGTTTGTGGGCCAGTACAACCATGGTTCTATCTGCATCAACGGGTAGCACTGTCTTTTGTGAAGAACGGGTTTTTGCTCCCTTAGATACTGCCATCACCCCCTCCAATTCAAATGGCTGATAAACAAGAAAAGAAATTGAACGTACAGACATTGTATGATAGACAGATGTGGTAATTCACATGTATGTTGTCTAACCAAACAGGACAGCATGACACAATTTCACATATATGATGCCTAACTAAATAGGATAGCATGACACAGTTTCAGATATATGATGGATAACTTAACAGGATATAATGGCATAATTCAACATATGATGAGTACCTAAACAGGATGACATGACAAAACTATATGATGTCTTTCTAAAATAGGTTGGGATGAAATAATTCACATACATGTTGTCTAAGTATACAGGATGGCATGATATAATTGACATAATTGATTCATATACTAAGCAACTGGCACTCGCATGTATGATCTCTAAACTAAGCAGATAGAATTCAATAGTGTGCATATGATGTCTAAACTAAGCAATGCAAGACACCATATGCATCATATGAGAAATATAAACATTGCAACTTAGAGCATACACCTCAGGTGGGATATAGGACTGGTCATCTGTCTCTGAATCCTCCTCCGAGGAGCTCCCTGTAACCATCGAGATATATGCTTCAACAGGTACCATTGCCTGCTCTGAAGACCTTGTTTTCACTCTAGATTTTTCCATAACCGGCTCAAATGGCTGATACACATGAAGAGTAGTTCAATATACATAGATTGTCGACAAATGGAATACGTAATGGAAAAAAAAGATGGCATGAGATAATTCACGTATATGATGCCTGGCTCCATGGCGGCGCATAATTCACATATATGATAACTGGCTGAAAAACATGGCATTGCATAATTCACATATCTGATATAGAAAGCAAACAAGAGGCATTCACACAAAGCATGTCTAATCTAAGCAGATGGCATGGCAATGCAAGATATGAAAGATATGAGCAATATAACCAACCAAGTTAGAGCATGCACCTCGGGGGGGGGGGGGGAATACGACTGGTCATCTCTCTCTGAATCCTCCTCTGAGGAGCTATCTGTAACCAGCAAGAAATCTGCATCGACAGGTAGCACTGACTGCTCAGAAGACCTTGTTTTCACTCCAGATTTTCCCATGACCGACTCAAATGGCTGATGCCCAGGAAGAGTAGATGAATGTATAAACATTGTTGACAAATGGAATACATTATGGAAAAAAATATGGCACGATACAATTCACATATACGATGACTGGCTAAACAGGATGGCATTGCATGATTCACGTATATGATGCCTGGCTAAAGAAGATGGCATTGCATAATTCCCATATACTCCCTCCATTCCTAAATATTTGTCTTTTTAGATATTTCAAATGGACTACCACATACGGATGTATAAAGACATATTTTAGAGTGTAGATTCACTCATTTTATTCCGTATGTAGTCACTTGTTGAAATCTCGAAAAAGATAAATATTTAGGAATGGTGGGAGTATTATATAGAAACCAAACAGGTGGCATTCACACAAAGCAAATCTAAACTAAGCTGATGACATATAAGATGTATAATGTAAGCAATGCAAGGCGCCATATGCATGATATGACCAACATCTGCATGCCAAGTTAGAGCAAACACCTCAGGTGGTAAACAGGCGTGGTCGGCTCCTTCTGAATCTCCATCTGAACAGTTATCTTCCTCTGGAATACAATCTGGAAATGCAGGAGGGGGGCACTTCGCCCACCATGGAGCGGCGTCTGCATGACATTATATTCGCATGCAACGGTCTTCTCTTTTTCTCTACATGTTCAGTACGATTGTGTACAATATCTGACATGCATAATAAAAAAATAGTTAGATTTTGTAAGGCCTAAGGGGTGCATGAAAAAATCAAGACTGATGTTAGCAAACGGGTGGATGGATCCAAAACTAATGATACCAGGTAGATTATAGCTTCAGTTTAAAAAGATAGACAATGGATCATCTATTGTTTGTTGCCTACCCAACATGAACCACATAGAAGACCCCAGATGAACCAGATAGTAGACAGATACTATTCGTTGCTGGCTCGATATGAGACCCATGGGCAATTCAAAACTCAAGATTGAACGATAAAGTAGCAGGTAATAATAACCGATGTATAACGTAAGCAAACACGAAAGACTGCGACCTCTCTTTCGGAACTGTGTAGTCCTTAGGTTCATCTGCCCAGTCGGTGATGGTAATGCGGTTGGCGTGGCTACCGGGAACGGGGAAGATGATCTGAGGCGGCGAAAGGAAGTCTGCAGGGGGATCTCTACTACAGTGAACGCTTCTGTCGATGGTGCACCTTAGGTGGGGTGGATGACGGCACGGCAGGAGCAGGACATAACACACAGAGTTTTCTTTGACGCCTATCTGAAAATGAAGTAAATCTGTAAGGGCTCCTTAGAATTGGAGGATTCTATAAACGCAGGGAAAGGAAAAACACAGGAACAGAATAGGAATGCATGTGCAAAACAGAGCATTAGGAAACATAGGATTTCAGTCAACCTGTGTGTTTGGCTCACATGAATTGGAAGAACAGAGGAATGGAGAAACAACGTGATGCGACGAGTGTACAACCTCTTTGGCATAGCCTTGTGGACCTCAGCATCATTGGGTTAGACGTGGAGGATGGTGATGATGCTGGTGTGACTGTCGGAGCCGGGGAAGAAGATCCGAGGCCTCTAGAAAAGGCGCCGAGGGTACTGCTCCGCTGTGATGGACGGTTCCGTCGTTGGAGCAGCTCCGCTAAGGTGTACGGCGACGAGGCTGAAGCATGACAAGACATACAACGGTAATCTAAAGTGGGAGCCTAATATCATCTGCAATAGATGATGTAAAATACATCACCAAAAAGTGCTAGATGTAAAACGCATCAGCCGCGCCACGGCTGCTCCGACATATGCTGTAAGTACTATTCACTCTGAACTTAACTAAAGAAAATGAACTTCACAGTCGAAACTGAATTTAACAGTCGAAACGGATTGAACTAGTAATAGAGCATTGCAATAGATGTTTAGGGCGTTCGAGCACTAGTAGCAGAGAAGCAGTGATCTAAATCAGCAGACGCTCGAGCAAGGAACGCACTAGCAAAGAGCAAGTCGTGCAGTAGCATCGCGAGCGAGTGCTAAAGCAGCAACTCCTGTAGCTGCCGGAGGTCGTGCAGCAGCAACAGCGCAAGCGAGAGCAAGAGAAGAGCAGCAGCATGAACGAAAGCAGGAGCAATGCAACAGCGTGACCGACAGCAAGAACAGAGCCGCAGCGTGAGCGAGAGCCGGAGCAGCTGCAGCTAGTGCCGTTGTGGAAGTCACCACCGAGGAAGCAACGACATGGGGGAGAGACGCCGTGGATGATGTGGCCGGCGACGGCGCCGTCGATGGGGAAACGCCATGTCTGCTCAGTATCGAGCACTTGCAGCCCCGTGAGATCAAATAAAAGATAAAATGCAGCGGTGAGTGCAAATCCTCCTTGGTTGCGCCGAGTTGGCCTCGGCTTCATCAGAGAAATTGGTGAGGGTGCTGTGGTTCCTGTGGGGCAGGTCAAGACGGCATTGTGGGGATTGAGGTGGCGCGATAGACGAGGCGAACATCGGGGTAGCTCCTTGGAGGCGGAGGACGGGGCAGTTGATCCGGTGGGACGACGAGATCGACAACGGATCCTCGTCCGGTGCGGTGGATGAGGGACGGCGAGCTGTTGCGGTGGACGATGTAGTCGGGGAAGAGTCTCCGGCTGGGCGACGGTCGGGAGGCCGATGGAGGAGTGTGGGGTTTCGCGGGTTTTGGCGGCCTCGGTGTACGAATGGGGGGGGGCGAAGGGGGAGGGGGGAGCCAAGCTTAGGGACGTCGCTTGTCTGAAATGTAGGGTAAGTTACCAGCGTACCCCCACCGTTTTTGACACCGCGACGTGGAGCTTCATTTCCGGCTGAGGGGTAGAAGGGGGATTTCGCGTGTCTGGGCTGCGGGAGCGATTTCGGATGAGGAGGGAGTTCTCGCGCGCGTCCAATTTTCGGGATAACAAGGCGCGGCGCGGGTTGAAGAAGCGGGAGTTTCAAAGCAGGTGAGACAAAAGATACTCGAGCTTGAAAATTTCGGGATAACAAGGTGCGGATTCCTTGTTCGGCAGAATAAACTTAACGTGTAAAAAAACAATTCATACAAGACACAAGAGAGTCATGTCCCCTTTTACTATATTGCTATAGATGCCATTGAAAAAACTACAAGAAAAATGTAAAAAATCAGGAAAACAAGATTACCCTGCACAGTACCAAATCGATTCGCACTTCCCTCAACAAGAACAAAAAACAAATCAATTCCCACCAAAGAAAGAGTAATGTCCCTTTTTATATGATTACAGATGCCATGATCTTGAATTTCAATTTTTGAATCCACGTTATGTTGAATTCGAATATATCGTTAGGTGACCTTGCGGTTTATAATTGATGTAGTCGTACATTTTGATCTTACATCATATATGAACATTTTACTCCACCATGTGAACATATATATTGTCGTCTACCTTATGGACTAAATTTGAATCAATTTTCCTTATTTGAATACGATTGTTGTCAAGTTATACAATAATTTAAATATTATCTTGATAACAAAAAACATACATATAGCACTAATCATATTTCACTGTGAACTACATGTACCATATGCTCTCCGATTCAAATATTTGTATCCATTTTATGTTGAATTCAAATCATAGTACATTATTGGTCTAGGTAGCGAGATGTTTGGAATAATCTAAACCCTGTTTTCATACGTATAATTTTTGGCTGAATTGGGGCAAGTTTTCGTATAAGCCTCTTGCAAAACCGGAGATTCTCTCAACAAGCCTCGTGGTTCTGAGAGGGAACGTGTCACCTGTGTGCGAAACGATATACGCTGCCCCCCTGATTTTATTTACAGAGGCAACATAGAACTATATGAGTGCCCTGTTGAATTTTGGAATTTTTTCGGGTTCATTTGGCCTTTTTATACATTAATTGAGTTTTTGGACTTTTAATGTGCATAATCTAAATATGAATTGCATGCACAGGCTCCGGTGCACCAAAGTGGGTTGAAAAATCACATGTGTGTCCTTGGTTGAATTTCTAGGTCCCATGGAAGAAATGAGAATGAAATTCAAACAACTGGGCGTCATGACTCGGCCGAGAACATCGAGAAACTTTGATTTTAAATTCATGTAAATCCAAAACTCGCCTGGAAATCATGAAACTTGGCATGGTGTCATCTCATGGCACTAACATGTTGTGGTAAAAAATTGGGCCGATTTGGAAGCTCGTGGTTCTAAGAGGGAACGTGCCACCTTTGAGTGTGAAACGATATACGCTTCCCCCCCCCCCCCGCCCCCTTGAGTTTCTTAACAAAGGCAACAAAGAACTACATTAGTGCCCTGTTAAATTTTGGAATTATTCCAGGTTCGTTTGTCGTCTTTTATACATTAATTGAGTTTCCGGTCATTTAATGTGCATAAGTCAAATTTGAACTACAAGCACATGGTCTCGTACACCAAAGTTGGTTGAAAAATGACATTTGTGTCCTCGGGTGAATTTCTAGGTCCCATGCAAGAAATGAGAGTAAAATTAAAACATCTGGGCATCGTGGCTCGACCGAGAACATTGAGAAACTTGGTTTTAAAATTCTTGTAAATCCAAAACACGTCTGAAAATCATGAAACTTGGCATGGATGTCATGTCATGGTATTACCATGTTGTGGTAAAAAAATTGGCCGAATAGGAACAGATTTTGGTATAAGCTTCTTGCAAACCCAAGCTTCTCTCAAGAAGGCTCGTGGTTTTGAGAGAGAAACGATATATGTTGTCCCCCTTGAGTTTATTTACAAAGGCAACATAGAACTACATGAGTGCCCTGTTAAATTTTGGAATTATTCCGGCTTCGTTTGGCCTTATTTACACATTAATTGAGCTTTTGGTCATTTAATGTGCATAATTCAAATTTGAACTACAAGCACATGCTCCCGTGCACCAAAGTTGGTTGAAAAATCACATTTGTGTCCTCGGGTGAATTTCTATGTCCCATGCAAAAAATGAGAATCAAATTCAAACATCTGGGCATCGTGGCTCGGTCGAGAACATTGAGAAACTTGGTTTTAAAATCATGAAAGTTGGCATGGTGTCTTGTCATGGTAGTACCATGCCGTGGTAAAAAAATTGGTCGAATAGGAACAAATTTTGGTATAAGCTTCTTGCAAATCGGAGCTTCTCTCAAGAAGGCTCGTGGTTCTGGGAGGGAACGTGTCACCTTTGTGTGCATAATTCAAATTTGAAATACAAGCACATGTTCCAGTGCACCAAAGTTGGTTGAAAAATCACATGTGTGTCCTCGGGTAAATTTCTAGGTTACATGCAAGAAATGGGAATGAAATTCAAAATTCTGGGCGTCGTGGCTGGGTTGGAAAGATTAAGAAACTTAGTTTTTTAATTCCTGTAAATCCAAAACATGCATGAAAATAATGAAACTTGGCTTGGTGCCATGACATGGCACCAACATGCTGTGGTAAATTTGCAGTCTGATTTGCGAAGGCGCACACATTAACAATCAACAAAGTCATTTTGGAACAAGTGCTCTCACGTTACAATCGGAAACACAAGTATTGTTGAAACCGTAGGCGTTCTACTTACTAGTACCATTTACGTGCCGCCACGCGTCCCCATTTTTTATTAGCTAGGAGGCGCCATGCAGGGTAGCTATTTGAGTACGAGAGGCATGCGATCAGACCCCTGCGCGTGCTTATCGGGAGGAGAGCCCTTTCACCTCCATCTGCCGTCCACCTCTCTCCCAAGGTCTCCATTAATGGCGCCCGAGCCTCTGTTTAATGGCGTGGCTATGTCTCACTCGACTGAGATTTAAGAGAGAAAAAAGAAAATCTGAAAGCACGGATCTTGATGTAAGATCCGATGGACCTATATAGCATCTACTGTGACTTATAGCAAGACTGATGAATATATATGGATGATTAATTTTTTTTGATCAAAGAAGGGCTTGTCCCTTCCGATTTTCGTTACTAAAAACCACCACAATTCACAAGAAGTTCAGCACAACTCCAGCCTAACACGAAGGACTAAAAGCTACCAGATTGAAATCGCAACATCCCAAGAGGACAACAAAGGCCAAACATCCGCGCTAGAACCCAACATTTCACAACCGACGACACAATCCACATCCTAAACCGATTATTACATCAAAAGAAACCAGGAAACTGAAGGAAGCCCAGCAGCAACTAGAAGAACAGCAACGCCAGGGTCGCCACAACAAGAGTTTTCTTCATTCCAGCCTCGCAACAATGATCTTCCACAAAAAGATAAGGACGATTAATTGTCTTACATAATTAGAAAGATAATTAAAAAATCCACATGCGGCTACCCCCGAATTGCACAAGGGCAAAAGAAGAAGGAAGACAAGGATCTGGCTCGCTGATCTCTACTTTCTTGATGCGTTGCTGCAGGCCGCGGGAACTAGTCTCCGCGGCGAGCGGCGATGAGCTCTTTCGTGTCCTCAAGACGCTGCTTGAGAACATCCACGAATTTCTCCACCAGCCTTTGGCGCTCGTTGCGGAGCATGTCATTCTCGTCCATAAGTTTCTTGATGATGACACCGGTCCTCTTCAACATGGCACTGGTTTCCTCCTGCTGGTCTGCACTTCGGACGATCTTCTCCCTCAGCAGGTCGCGCTCGGCCTGGAGCCTCTCATTACCCTCCGTTAGTACGCCGATAGCCTGTCCAAACGAGGCTTTCATGTCGTCCTGCAACCTCGCCCAGCCGGAGATCTGCTCCATCTGGCTATGGACGATCGCATGCATGCGCCTATAACAGTCGTCGCCTACCCGCGAGAAATTTTCCCAGGCCACCGCGGCGCGGCGGGACATCTTTGCCGCATTCGTGGCATGGCGGGACATCTCTGCTGCTTCCGCGGCGCGGCCGGACCAGTCTGCTGCATCGACGGCACGACGGGACCTCCGTGCTGCTTCAGCAGCGCGGCGGGACCTCTGTGCTGCTACTTCCGCGCGGCGGGACATGTCGGCTGCTCTCGCAGCGAGGCGGGACATCTCTCATGCTTCCGCTTCCATGCTCGCCTCTCCTTGGTGGCAATCTCTCGACCCAGAACTCACGCTGGCCATGGCAGACGCAAGGGAAGGATGCTGAATGGCTTGTTTGTTTTTGTGGATGAGGAGTTAAGGAGGAATGCGCAGTCATCTTGGCATACTAGTATTTATAACCGAGTACTGATACGCTCCTAAGTGGGAAACCGTTTAGGTTGTGATCGGTTTGAACAGGTTTGCAATTCAATATAGCGTGGAGTAATTTGGAATGTGACGAGACGCAAGCTCAAAATTTATTGACGGTTCAAGTTTCGAAGTGCAGCACTATTCCCGGATGGAGTACTTCTTTTTCTACTCTCTCCTTTCCGGTTTTATAGGGCTTATCTCAAAATTTTAGTTTTTCCATTTTATAAGGCTCAATATGGTTGTTCCCCAACACATGTTCAGATTCCAAGGTGCATTAAATCATTGCATGCAAGTCTTAAGAGAAAATTGACCAATGCATGTACTTTATGCATGCATGCATTGCAATTAATGCATTGATAAACATAATTTTTTATCGCCACCAAGACCCACCATTTCTTAAGCTAAAGTAGACCAAGGTAATCCCTATATTAGCATATTACTAAGATAAACAGAAGGCACCGTAGAAACATTTAGGACGTGAGCTTGTCAATCTGAATGTGGAGGGACACAAGCTTAGCCCCGGCCAGCAGCTTGGGCGGAACTGTCAAGAAGGCCAGCTCCTGCACGTCGACGTCGCCGGGATCCTTGCTCCATTTCCACCTTGACGGCGTCGGTCGTGCCTTTGGGCTCCCCCGGCGGGCCGTTCGCCCACAACTTGGCCACGTAGTGCGGCAGTGGGGATGCCCCTGCTCTGATGCAGACGACCAACACGATGATAGGCGTGCCGATGTCGAGCACGCCGCCGACCAAGAAAAACGCGCGGCGGTCCTCCTCCGCGTACAGCGAGAGTCGTGGCTTCGACAGTGGCACTTGCAGCTGGAGCACCTTGCTGTACTGGATCCTGTGCACGGGCATGGGACGCGCGGTGCTGATGTGGTGGTAGAGCGCCGGCGGCGGGCCTTCGTAGCCGCAGACGGGCACGGCGCATTTGTAGGGCGCGAGCGGACACACGTTCTGGTGATCGGCGAGCTTGTGGTAAGTGACGTAGAGCCCACAGCCTTCGTGCGGGCAATCCACCCTCACCGACGAAAGGACGGAGTCCACCACCGTGTTCCGCACGTCAAGGCCACCGCCACGCTCGCACTTCTGGCATTGCCGCTGGTTCCCGGGGCGCTCGACGCGGCAGTCCGCGCAGGCCAGGTGCCCTCCCTTGCGCTGCAGAAATCAATCAAACAGCACATCAATCAAGAAACCTGCACCTTGCTCAATCAGCCGAACAGACGAGGTGTATTCGAACCTCATACACTGGAGACATCAAGGGGCGGAGGCACAAGGGGCAGTGGAGCACGGTGAGGTCCATCGAGACCTTAGAGAGCTCCATCGTCGGGTCCTGTTTGGTCTGCATGATCTCGCCCTCCTCGTGCACAACCATCTCTCGACTTGGGCCGGGGTATTACAAAGCTTTACCATCACATATTTTATACTACTTCAAGGTGCATTAAATCAACACATGCAAGTATCAAAAGGAGAGTCACGGCATGCATGCATGCGTTGTAATTAAAGCATCGATAAACGCAAATTATTGAAATATATCGAGTGCAGTGCTTTAATGTGTCGCATCAACTCGTACATCAACGAGAAGTTTGATTATCCTCCCACTCGCCGACTTAACTGCACCTGCCTTTGGCTGTATGACAGGTTGGCCACACACCTTTCGGGCCCACCTGTCATACACTCAAAGGCAGGAGCGTCCCTCCCTCGCCCATGAGCGTGGTGGCTGGCAAGACTAGGAGAAGCTTTCGCTACACGCTCTCCCTCCCGCATGCGGTGGACATGCAGCAGTTCAATCAGTGTCAGATGGCCAGAAGCGTACTGTAGTACTCCTCCAATGCAGTAGTACTCCATCATTGTTCGACTTCCCGAAGAGGCGAAGAGCCAAGCGCAGCCCGGACGCTCGTGTGGCAGTTTCATGTGTAGAGTAGTCTAGGATAGCGTGTACCGTGCCTGTAAGCTTAAAATCGTTGGGGTCGGCTCCATGCTATGTGGTCGTCTCAAAGTTTTTTTAAAAATTTAAAATAGTCTTCTGGCCCTACCTGACACACTAGTGATTGTAGTTTGCATGCTCATCTGGTCAAGACAGGAATATATATTTTAATTTGTTTTTTCTTTGAAAAGGGGGGACTCCCCAGCCTCTGCATCAGAACGATGCATACGGCCACATATATTTTAATTTGTGGTGGGTAAATGTTAGAGGTTGCAGCAAATATATTGTACACTACGGGTGTTTCAGCCAAGTTTAGAGGCAAGCATGTGGGGCGAGTGCTATGATGTGTCGCGTCAACTCGTACAACGAGGAGAAGCTTGATTTTACTACACGCCTTCTCCCTCACCCATGCGCGCGGTTGCTCGCAAACGAGGACAGGCTTTTACTTAGTAGTACTTCTACAAGCTGTCCGTCCCGCTCACGGTGGACGGACATGCAGCAGTGGATTCTACACTGTAGAAGCAGTAGTAGTAACATCATTGTTCGTATTCTTGAAGAGGCGAAGAGCCGGGCACAAACCGAACGTTGCAGTTGCGAACAATGAAGCACGCATATAGCCAGGCTCTTGCATGAGACAAAATTGCTATGTGAGCCCACTATTGTACTAGTACGTACAACTACTTGCTAGTATAGCCCTGTAAACCAGAAAGGAGTATTTGCCCTTCTAGAGATTTCAACAAGTGACTAGACTACACCGAGATGGAGTACATATGGAGCAAAATGAGTGAGTCTGCACCGTAAATAAATACGTACTAGTTCTATCGTTTTCCTCTCCGAGGTGCACAATATTGAGTATACTGACTAGTCTCTTTTTGACACGCATTTACGTTTTTTACACAGTACAGACGCAAGCACTCATATACACGCGCATACACTCACCTCTATGAACGCACACACGCATGACACTATCATCTTGAAATTTACGAAGTCACCATAGGCACCTCGTCGTCGACGGGTCCATAGGTGCTTGAATGCCAAGGAGGGAGAGGGTAGTGTCGTGGTTCTAAGTCTGACAGTAAGGTAGGGGGGTAGGAATGGAGAGGCAAGATCCTAGCTATGGAGTAGTTGTATATGCATGAGTTTTACGAGTTTAGGCCCTTCTCGGAGGAAGTGAAAGCCCTACGTCTCAGAGCCCGGAGGCGGTCGACTGGATTATGCGTGTATGAATTACAGGGGTGCGAACCCTTCTGCCTGTGGAGGGGGGTGGCTTATATAGAGTGCGCCAGGACCCCAACCAGCCCATGTAGCGAAGGGTTTAGAGTACATTAAGGCCTGGCGTTACTGGTAACGCCTTACATAAAGTGTCATCATGACCATAAAGACTACTTAATTACAGACCGTTTGGATACAGAGTGGCTCTTGAACTCCTGATGATCGAGTGAGTCTTCATGGTCGAGTGTCTCTGAGTCTGTCGAGTGGAATCCTACCAAGTCGACTGGAAGGCAGTTTCTTCTAAGGATGTCCTTGGGGAGGGTATCTTGGACAGGTCCATGACCCTACCCTAGGTACATGACTTCATCATTAACCCCCGAATGGATCGAGGTTTGAGTGAGGAAGGAGTTGATAATCTTTCCGACCTGTTTTTCGTGCTGCGAGTGTGTCTTACTCTGGATCAATGATTTTTCAGTGATGGCGTCAACTTCTCTTTCAGTCGCCTTGATCCATTCTTTACATCTGTCGAGTGAACTTTAAGAACTTGGAGATTTCCGAGTGACGGATCGAAGGAAATCTGCCGTCTGACAAGTTGCTCTGCTCTTAGCGGATTTAGCGGGATCCGAATTTCGGGAAGCGCGCGAAGCGGGGAAGGCCGCGGTACTCGGATGGGATAAGGCGAAGACGCCTCGATCTTCGCGCCACCTTTTTCGCCACGTATCGCGTGCGCGACTGTTGCGGGATTTGACAGGATTGCTCGGGCCTACCAGTCAGCCACTCGGAAGCGACTTCATATAAGGCGCCGGGTGGGGGTTTTCTGAACAGTACGCCCTCATTTTCTCCTCTCCCGTCCTCAGATTCATCTGCTGCGCCCGCGGCCTGCTCAACGCTGCTGCTCTGTGCCCGCTTCGCCGGTGACAATGGTGAAGGAGAAGATAGCGGCTTTGGATCGGGCGAAGAAGGCAACGACGAAGGCGAAGGGGAGAGCGACCAGTCGGGGCGGATCCTCATCGCGGTCCAGCCTGCCGCAAGGTTGGGTCCAGGGAGATTGGATCTGCTCGACCATCACCTAGAAGGACCTCGACGACCTGGCCAACGAAAGACCGATCCCCCACGGGTCAGCAAGGCTTCCGGGGACGGAGTTGCAGCCGCAGCCTCAGGAGGGTGAGTGTGTCCTCTTAGCCACCCATGTCGATCGCGGGTTTTCTCTACCGCCGAATCTTTTCTTTCGGGGGTTTCTGAACTTCTTTGGAGCACAACTCCATCACTTCACACCCAACTCCATTGCCTATCTCGCCGCTTTCGTGTCTTTGTGCGAAAACTTCTTGGGTTGTCGGCCGCACCGGGGCCTCTTCAAACATATATTCACTTGTCGTTCTCAGACGGTGAAAAAGGCTAGTCCGAATGACGAGAGAACCCAAGTAATCCACATGTGTGGGGGTCTTGGGGTCCAGATGAGGGGTAAGAGTGCCTTTCCTGCCATGACTCTTCCCGATTCAGTTAGAGGGTGGCAGTCGACCTGGTTCTACAGCCAAGACCAGCCGACGCCAGGGCAGTCGCCTGGACTCCCTCCTTTCTCCATGAGTCGAGTGAACAAGCCGTCCTCTCTGAAGGTGCTTCCGGAGGAGAAGGCCCAGGTTAAATTGTTGATGGAGCGCGTAGTCCAGCTCATTCGCGACGGAGTGACCGGCATGGATCTTCTGGAGGTCTTCCTTCGACGGCGCATTCAGCCACTCCAATACCGAGGCCACCCGATGTGGTTGTACTCTGGTACCGAAGACACCACTCGGATCCACCCAGAGGAGGTCGACGATGCCACACTGGAGAGGTGGATAACTGCCATCACAGGAAACAAAGATAACCCTCGTGGAGCTAGGAGGATTCCACCACTCGACCAATCTTACGAACCAGAAAAGGTATGACCACTTATCTCCGACTGTGATCCTGTTTCCTTCATTCTGTCTTGCTGCAAATCGTCCGATTGACTTTTTTCTTGTCTTGTTGTCTTCTAGGCCACCATCGAGATGTACTCGATGCCCAACGGGGCGCAAGAACAAGTCGAAGAAGAAGAAGGAAGCGGAGGCGAAAGTCAGGAGGAATGGGAGTCCGACGGTGAGGAGGACGAGGGAAATGACAGCTCTGGTGAAGAGGAGGAGGAAGAAGAGGAGGAATAAGTCGATCCTCCCCGCTCAGAAAGGCGATCCAAGCTGACACATGATCCGGCGGTCGAGCGCGGTAAGGCTATCACACCCGTTGGACAGTCGACGAAGCACCCTCGGACGACCTCTCCAGTGCCGACTGAGAAAGCGCCGAAGTAACCCCGAGCGACGTCATCAAAGCTGACGAAGGCCCTGCCCAAGATGAGGATGGCCATTCCCACCATTTCTGGGTAACAGCAGAACTTGTGTTTTCCTATTTAACGTTAGGGTACTTTTGGTCGACTCGTTGACTGATCAACTGATTTCTGAAATCCGCAGCGCTGCCACCTCCGAGACCTCGGCTAAGCACGAAGACCAGGAAATGGAACATGTCGCCACCTCCAACCTTGGTATGATCTCTGCAGTTTCGCCTTATGGTCGATTGGATTTCCGTTTTTACCTTTGAATCTTTCTTGTAGTTCCACCTCATGTCATTGATCTTCCTGATGACGACGATGAAACACCGCTGAGGAAGAGGAAGAACAAAAAGGTGCCTGCTGGCAAGGCTGCTCAAGTTGTATCAGTGCCTGAGACGCTGGTTCAAGAGGGGGGCAACACCACTCGTGCTTTTGTGTCCTTTGCTGTGCCGCTGACGAGTGTCCGGCCTTCGTCGTCGACTGCTGATCCGCCTTCCCTTTTTGCCACACACCACGTCCCGAAAGACCAAGTGAGTGCTGCTAAGGAGGCCATACGCTAGGCAGGGATCATGATGGAGCAAGTGAAGGTGGTCCGGGAAGCCAGCCAGGCGGCTTATGATGCTAGCTCAGCCCTTCAGAGCAATGTCCAAGTAAGTTGGTCGCTGCTTGTTCTGTTAGGATATGCTACCTGAAACTTCTTCTTTCTAAAGATTTTCATATCTGTACACCAAGTGGGTGGGTGTGTCGATTGAATTTTTGTACTGGTGGGGGCACGCTGAGTGCACCCACTGGGTGTAGTCCCCGAGACTATGGTGGACTGCGAGCAGTCGACTATAGTCTTTATACTTTGAACTTCTTCACTCGGTCTGGTCGGGGCATGTCGAATGGAACCTTGGAACCGGTGGGGGCACGCTTAGTGCACCCACTGGGATTAGTCCCCGAGACTATGGTGGACTGCTGGCAGTCGACTATAGTCTAAATAACTGTTTTTTTTACACGGCTGACTGCTGACAGTTAGCTATGGTTTTAGGATCATAACCTTTTGCCTCTTTCGGTCGACTGGTTGAACCGATTTGGTAAAACCAGTGGGGGCACGCTGAGTGCACCCACTGGGTGTAGTCCCCGAGACTACTGTCGAATGTTTTGATTCGGCTATAGTCTTAGAAATGCTATGATTTTTCCTTAGTCACTCGGAAGTGACCTGTCTTTGATGTTTTGTCGAATGACTCTTCGCAGAAATCTTGCAAGCTTGTGGCTCGCTATACCGAATTGGAGAACAAACAGATCCAGCTCAACCTTGACTTGAAGCTTGCTCAGGAGAACTTGCAAAAGGCGAAAGACGAAGCAAAAGGTATGGCTGGTGAGAACTTGACGACTGTCTTTGTCATTCTATCCAATCTCAACTCTGGTCTCATTGTTATTTTGCAGATAAACTGGAGGAGGCTCTGAAGAAGAAAGACCACGACCTTGCAGAAGCACAGAAGGCGGCTTTGGAGAAAACAAAGCTCGCAGAAGAGAAACTGGCCTCAGTCGGCAAACTCGAAGAGGAGAATATCAAACTGAAGGCTGCTCTCGACGCGGCCAACAAGGAGGTTAGCTGACTGAAGAATGACAAGATTGCTCTGACTGACAAGGCTGGCAAACTGGCAGGGAAGAGGAATGATCTGGATGCTTATTTGGGAGGGCTCGCCAAAAAGTTATTCCTTATGCTTGAAGGTAATCTCTCTTACCCGACTGACTTGTTATCACCGACTGATCATAGAACCGTTAGCTTGAACTCAAGTTGCATTTACAGAATTCTGTCAAAACTTCGAGGAGGAGACCAGTCGAGTGGAGACAAGCCTGGACTCCATCAACTCTCCTGTGAAGGATGAAGCCGCTATGAATATGCTCCGACTGGAGTCTCGCGTTGCTGGTGTGGTGGACTATCTTGCTCGACTGAAAGCTGCGATGTCGCGGATCGACTCAACACTCTGGCCAGACCAGACGCTTCAGAATGACCTTGAGTCCTTAATGACTCGACTGAATGAGGTTCCTAGTCGAGTGCAAGAATGGAAACAGTCTTCTGCCAGGTGTGGTGCTGATGTTGCTCTGTCTCTGGTTCGTGTCCACTGCAAGGAGGCGCGGGAGAAAAAGCTGGCACCCATCAAAGTTGCCAATACCAAGAAGTATGATTTCCAATATTTCATGGAGACTTTCATCGCCGCTGCCACCGCAAATTGCCGACGGAATCGACCTCGACCAGTTCGTTGCACCTTCTAGTCCTCCACCTGAGGAGTAAAAAACTTCTATGCTTCACCTTAAATTTGCCTCGGAATGCCGAGTGGTTTTGTAACCGATAAAATTTTATAGGCTTGACGCCTGAGCACTTTTGAATCTGTAGGACGTTTATCCGAACTTGGTTTATCATTGATCGTGCTTTCATTTGCCTTCGAGCGAACTTTGCTTTTCACTCGGAATATACTTCAATGTTTGAGCAGCATTCTTGAGGTGAAAAATCCAGTCGACTTGCGCTTCATCGATCTTGCAGGAAGGGATGGAGCACAGACTGCAACTGACCTCGTCATCCTTGCGGATCGGGACGGACCGCACGTTGTACTTGTGGCGCAGCTCCGAAGGAGAAGGTAACTGTCGAACTGTACCTTGTCGTCCTTGCGGATCTGGATGGATTTCTTACTTATGCGAGTACTGGACTACAGCTAAGCCTCCGAGTGGGTGGTTTGCTCTCCACTCGGTGGGATTTTTCAAACTTAGGCGAGTACTTGGACTGCAGCTAAGCCCCCGAGTGGGAGGTTTGCGCACCACTC
The DNA here is from genome assembly GCF_018294505.1 of Triticum aestivum. Lineage (NCBI taxonomy): Eukaryota > Viridiplantae > Streptophyta > Magnoliopsida > Poales > Poaceae > Triticum > Triticum aestivum. The sequence goes on from NC_057813.1 coordinate 90,271,001, forward strand.
GGTAGGATTTTAAACACTTAGGCAAAATGGATTCGCAGCTAAGCCCCCGAGTGGGAGGCTGGCTCGCCACTTGGTAGGATTTTAAACACTTAGGCAAAACGGATTCGCAGCTAAGCCCCCGAGTGGGAGGCTGGCTCGCCACTCGGTAGGATTTTAAAAACTTAGGCGAAACGAATTCCCAGCTAAGCCCCCGAGTGGGAGGCTGGCTCGCCACTCGGTAAGGATTTTCTTTACAAACTTAGGCGAAACGGATTCGCAGCTAAGCCACCCACTGGGGGGGGGGATTTTTAACAAAAAGTAATAACAATCACTGGGAAAATTATAACATTCTTGACTTAGATAAACAAACTACAGAGGTACTTTTATTACATCTCATCCGAGTGAGTACTTAAGTATAAAAGGGGCGGAGCAGCTCCGCATTCCAAGCTCGAGGCTCATCAATCTGGCAATCGACGTTGTAAAGATGGTATGCTCCATTGTGGAGAACTCTGGTGACGATGAAGGGACCTTCCCAAGTAGGAGCGAGCTTGTGAGGTTTCTGTTGATCCACGCGGAGGACCAAGTCTCCTTCTTGGAAGGCTCGACTTTTCACATTTCTGGCATGGAATCGACGCAAGTCTTGCTGATAGATAGTCGAGCGGATCAGGGCCATCTCCCTCTCTTCTTCCAAGAGGTCGAATGCATCCTGTTGGGCTTGTTCCGCTTCATCTTCAGAGTAGAGTTCAACTCGAGGTGCATTGTGAAGCAGGTCACTCGGCAGAACTGCTTCAGCTCCATAGACCAGAAAGAATGGAGTCCTTCCATTCGACCGATTAGGAGTGGTCCTCAATCCCCAAAGAACTGATGGAAGTTCGTCGACCCATGCTCCTGCTGCATGTTTGAGATCACGCATCAGTCGGGGTTTCAGTCCTTTGAGAATTAGACCGTTTGCGTGTTCTGCTTGTCCATTAGACTGAGGATGAGCAACTGAAGCATAGTCGACCCGTGTGCCTTGAGAGGCGCAAAAGGCTTTGAACTTGTCGGAATCGAAGTTTGACCCATTGTCAATGATGATGCTATGCGGAACTCCATATCTGAATATCAACTCTCTGACGAAACTGATAGATGTGCATGCATCGAGGTTCTTGATGGGCTTGGCTTCGATCCACTTAGTAAACTTGTCGACTGCTACTAGCAAGTGAGTGAAGCCGCTCCTGCCAGTTCTCAGTGGTCCGATCATATCCAACCCCCAAACAGCGAAGGGCCAGATGAGTGGAATGGTCTTCAAGGCTGAGGCGGGCTTGTGCGACATATTGGAATAGAACTGACATCCTTCACACTTGTCGACTATTTCCTTTGCCATTTCATTTGCTTTCGGCCAGTAAAATCCCGCTCGGTATGCTTTAGCCACAATGGTCCGAGAGGACGCATGATGGCCACAGGTCCCCCAGTGGATATCATCAAGAATTATCTAACCTTCTTCTGGCGTTATACACTTCTGGCCGACTCCAGGCGCGCTTTCTCTGTACAACTGTCCTTTGATCACTGTAAAGGCCTTGGATCGACGGACGATCTGTCGAGCCTCTTCTTCATTCTCTGGGAGCTCTTTCCTTAGAATATATGCGATGTATGGCACTGTCCAGTCAGGAGTGATGACCACAACTTCCATAATCAGGTCGACCACGGCTGGGACCTCAACTTCAGTCGGATCATTGGCACTTATTGGCTGTGGGGCTTCTTCTGTGAAAGGATCCTCTTGCACTAATGGTGCGTGGATGTGCTCCAAAACCACATTACTGGGAATGGCTTCCCTCTTGGACCCTATTTTCGCCAAATCATCAGCAGCTTGGTTTTTCAGTCGGGGTATATGATGAAGCTCTAACCCCTCAAATTTCTTCTCCGGCTTTCTTACTGCATTGCAGTAACCAGTCATGGCTGGGCTTCTGACGTCCCACTCCTTCATCACTTGATTAACAACCAGATCTGAGTCGCCATAGACCATAAGGCGACGGACGCTGAGTGAAATGGCTATACGCAACCCGTATAGGAGTGCTTCATATTCTGCTTCATTGTTGGAGGAATCAAAGTGAATCTAGAGTACATAGCTGAGCTTATCTCCTCGGGGGGAAACTAAAACTACCCTAGCACCGGAACCATTTAGCATCTTGGAACCATCAAAGAACATAGTCCATTGCTCCGAGTGAACTTGAGTCGGAAGCTGCTGTTCAATCCACTCGGCGATGAAGTCTGCTACTGCTTGGGAATTGATGGCTTTTTTTGCCTCAAACTTGATATCAAGGGGAAGGAGTTCAATCGCCCATTTCGCCACTCGACCAGTTGCATCTCTGTTATGAAGAATCTCTGACAATGGGGCGTCGCTGATGACTATAATGGAATGATCAGAGAAGTAATGAGCAACCTTCTTCGTGGTCATATAAATCCCATAAACAAGCTTCTGATAGTGAGGGTATCTTTGCTTTGATGGGGTCAACACTTTAGAAAGATAATACACTGGGCGCTGAACCTTGAAGGCTTTTCCTTCTTCTTCCCGCTCGACCGTAAGTACCGTACTGACGACTTGTCCAATGGCTGCAATGTAAAGCAGCAAAGGCTCTTTGCTGATAGGAGCAGCAAGCACCGGCTGGGTGGAGAGCAGAGCTTTTAGTTCTGCAAACGCTACATCAGCTTCTGGAGTCCACTCGAACTTGTCTGACTTCTTCATCAGTCGGTAAAGAGGCAATGCCTTTTCACCGAGGCGAGAGATGAATCGACTTATAGCGGCCAAGCATCCAGTAAGCTTCTGGACATTGTGCACACGCACAGGGCGTTTCATTCGGAGTATAGTGCCAACTTTTTCTGGGTTAGCGTTGATTCCTCATTCGGAAACAAGAAAACCGAGTAACTTTCCGCCAGGAACTCCGAATGTGCACTTTGACGGATTAAGCTTGATATCATACCTCCTGAGATTGGCAAATGTTTTAGCAAGGTCAGTCACCAGGTCGGAACCTTTTCGTGACTTGACCACTATATCATCCATGTATGCTTCCACATTCCGACTGATTTGAGTGAGCAAACACTTCTGAATCATCCTCATGAACGTGGCTCCGGCATTCTTGAGACCGAATGGCATGGTGACATAACAGAAGCACCCGAATGGAGTGATGAAAGCTGTTTTGATCTCATCGGGTCCATATAGATGGATCTGATGGTACCCGGAATAGGCGTCTAAAAAAGACAACCGCTCACATCCCGCAGTCGAGTCGACTATTTGGTCGATGCGGGGAAGAGGGAAATGATCTTTCGGGCAGGCCCGATTGATATGTTTGAAGTCGATGCACATGTGCAGCGACTTGTCCTTCTTGGGGACCATGACAACATTGGCGAGCCACTCGGAGTGGTAAATTTCTCGGATGAACTCTGCTGCTAACAGCCGAGCTACCTCCTCGCCAATGGCCTTTCTCTTCTGGACGGCGGACCATCGAAGATGTTCTTTGACAGGTTTAACTTTCAGGCCGACTCGTAGGCGATGCTCAGCTAGCCCCCTGGGAACACCCAGCATGTCAGCAGGCTTCCATGCGAAGATGTCCCAGTTCTCACGGAGGAACTGGATGAGCGCTTCTTCCTATTTGGAGTCGAGTGTTGTTGAGATGTTGGTCGGAGCAGCATTGGGATCAGTCGGGTGAATGTGAATCGGTTTCGTCTCGCCGGACGACTGAAATGCTGATTCCGTAGCGGGTTCTTGGCTCGCAACAAATCACTCGGAACTGCAGTCTTCTGATATTCTTGCAGCTCTACCACTGCCATCTGAGCATCAGCGATCTTAGAGCCTTTCTGAAAACACTCTTCTGCTTTCTTCCTATTACCAGTGACAGTGATCACACCCTTGGGGCCGGGCATCTTCAGTTTAAGGTACACATAACATGGTCGAGCCATGAAACGTGCATACACCGGCCTTCCCAGAATAGCGTGATAAGCGCTCTAGAAATCCACGACCTCAAAGGTCAACTTTTCTTTGCGGAAATGCTTCGAATCACCAAAAACCACATCGAGAGCAATTTGGCCGAGTGACTCAGCCTTCTTTCCAGGAATGACTCCATGGAAGCTCATGTTGCTGGTGCTGAGTCTGGACATCGAAATGCCCATCCCTTTCAACGTCTCTGCATACAATATGTTCAGGCCACTGCCACCATCCATCAAAACTTTGGTCAATCGAGTTCCTTCGATGACTGGGTCGACCACCAACGCTTGCCTCTCAGGGGTGGCAATGTGTGTCGGATGATCGGACTGGTCGAATGTGATGGCAGTCTGGGACCATTTTGAGATAATGGGGCGTCGCCGGAGCAACCATGTTCACTTCTCGGTTGATAACTTTCAATCCACTTTTGCTTTCAACGTCAGCAAAAATCATCAGGGTGGAATTGACCTGAGGTATCCACCATCACTATCTTCCTTATCCTCAACTTTGTCCGACTCCTTTTCCTTATCATTGGGCTGCTTCCCTTGGAACTGCTGAATCAAGAGCCGACACTGTCGAGTGGTATGCTATGGGTAAATGAGTTTACCCTCTTCATCTTTCTTCGTGTGAATGTGACATGGCAAGTCCAACACATCATTTCCATCTTGGTCTTTCACCTTCTTGGGGTTCCAAGGACCCTCGGGTTTCCCCTTGAACTTTCCTGGGGTCACAGCCAAGGCTTCTCCGGGAGCAGCTGGCTCGGCTTTGCGCTTCTGCTTCCGACTGGAGTTCCCTCCGCCGGCTTCATTAGCGGCTGACTTGTATTTACCACTCCGGAGCCGATCCTCTTCTTCACCATTGGCATACTTGGTGGCAATCTCCATCATTCGACTCAGGGTCATATCTCCGGTCTGACCGAATTTCAAACTCAACTATCTATTCTTGACACCTTCCTTGAAGGCACAGACTGCCTGGTGATCAGATACATTCTCAACTGTGTGGTGCAATGTGATCCATCTCTGGATGTAATCTCTCAAAGTTTCACTCGACTTTTGCACACATGACTGCAACTCTGTCAACCCTGCTGGTCGCTTGCAAGTCCCTTCAAATGTCCTGACAAACACTCGGGCAAGATCTTCCCAAGTGTAAATACTGCTGGGTGCTAATTGATTCAACCATGCTCTGGCCGAACCCTCCAACATAAGGGGCAAATGCTTCATAGCCACCTCATCATTGCCGCCGCCAATCTGAACAGCCACTCGGTAGTCCTCAAGCCAAGTGTCAGGCTTGGACTCACCAGTGAACTTACTGACTCTAGTTGCCAACCTGAAGTTGGGAGGAATCACCGCGGCTCTAATGGCCCTGCTGAAACACTCTGGCCCTGAGACATGAACTCTGCTACTGGTGGGTACATCTCTGTCATGGCCTTCTCGGTGAGCTCTATTCTTGTCGACCAAACCTTGAACGATAATGGATCTCGCATCAAAGCCTGGTTCTCTGGGGTCGACTGGAACCCTTCGCCCAACACTGTGTTGGCGTCTGTCATCCTGTTGCCGAGGAGCATATGATCCACCCCTTGGGGGTGGAGTGGGCACTTGACGTTGATCATTGTGATCGAATCGGTGCTCATACTGCTCGCGGCTCTTGTACTGATCATCACGCCGGCCCCCACGTTCCTCACGCCTCGGGAGCGATCTCGGACTATGGGCCGACTGGACTGAATTCGCAGCGATGGATCTGCCGTGAATCCTGTTCCGTGACTGTGATACGACTGAATTTTGATCTCCTGCCTCCCGGAGTAAATCTCTGATCTGTAGCAAACCTCTACCTGCCTCCGACTAGGAAGGCTGAATCGACTCTGCTATACGGGCTGCAGCTGCTAAATTCTGAATCAGAGTTCGATATACCTGAGTTGGTTGTGGAAAGAGCTGACGTCGACTGGATTCTGGAACCCGTTGCCGCGCGCGCTCGTCGAGTACTCGCTGGAGGTTCTCCAGTCGAGTGCGCTCAGCCAGATTGGCCAAGCGCACATCCTCCAAGGCACGAGCCTCGGGGGTTTCTCCAACGATAGGAGTCTGAAGCGCATCCATGTTCCGGCGGCGAAGTTCCTCCCTTTGCAGCGAAGTGAGGGGCTCGGGTTGGTACTCTTCATGAGCTTGTGCCGGATCGCCTCCACCGTCACCTCCGTCGGTGCGGGGGAATACAGGAGGACTGCATGGTCCGTCGACCATCAGAACCTCCACTGCCGGATCACTGCTATCGCACTCGGATGTAGTCTCTGCGGAGCCAGTCGATAGATCGAACAGGCCGTAGAGAGATTCGTCGGGCTCGATTGCCGCGACTTGGGGAGTGGCCGACTGGCGGGCCACCACGTGTCTCACCCACCGCTGAAGCCTCGACCGACCGGAGCACTTGCGCCGGCGGGAGATCGGAGAGAGGACGGCACAGGAGCCGACCGATACTAGGTCGACGGCTGTCGCATGAGGATGCCGTGGATGCATGCGCAAAAGTGCGTTGCCCCGCTGATGGGAAGCGCGTCAACATCGAGTGGAGCCTCCTGAAGCCAAGCGGAGTCATCGGCGATGAACGTGAGCATGCCGAGACGGATCTCGCGGCCCTCGACCAAAACTCCACTTGAAACCATGATGTAGGAGATCGAAAGAATCCCAACTTCTCCAACAAATCGAAAGAACACCTGCCCAAGGTGGGCGCCAACTGTCGTGGTTCTAAGTCTGACAGTAAGGTAGGGGGTAGGAATGGAGAGGCAAGATCCTAGCTATGGAGTAGTTGTATACGCACGAGTTTTACGAGTTCAGGCCCTTCTCAGAGGAAGTGAAAGCCCTACGTCTCGGAGCCCGTAGGCGGTCGACTGGATTATGTGTGTATGAATTACAGGGGTGCGAACCCTTCTGCCTGTGGAGGGGGGTGGCTTATATAGAGTGCGCCAGGACCCCAACCAGCCCACGTAGCAAAGGGTTTAAAGTACATTAAGGCCTGGCGTTACTAGTAACGCCTTACATAAAGTGTCATCATGACCATAAAGACTACTTAATTACAGACCGTTTGGATACAGAGTGGCTCTTGAACTCCTGGTGGTCGAGTGAGTCTTCATGGTTGAGTGTCTCTAAGTCTGTCGAGTGGAATCCTACCAGGTCAACTAGAAGGTAGTTTCTTCTAAGGATGTCCTTTGGGAGGGTATCTTGGACAGGTCCATGACCCTACCCTAGGTACATGACTTCATCAGGTAGCGATTCTCGAGACATTGAACGGTCAATGATACATCCTCAATTACATGCAGAGGGAATTAATTGGAGAAGCAGAATAGAGCCAGCACGATGTGATGCAACAGAGTTTGGACTCTCATATAATAAAGGCGCCCCACCACTCCAATCCATCTACTCCCAAGTCTCTACGCAGCACTGCTCACTCCAATCCAAGACCAAGTGACCGGAAGCCACAAGCACCTATGGAGGCGATGGACGCGAGCGGTAGTCGGCTGTGCCAAATCATCCAAGGCGCCGGCCTGCGGCCCCGCACCGCGCAGCGTTTCCAAACGGTGCTGGCGACCGCAGGCATCGTAGCCCTCGTAGACGATGCTGGCGACCGCAGACTTCGCCTCTCGCATGGACGACATGATGGTCAACTCCATCCGCAAGTTCACCGCCGTCAAGAAGCGCGCGGACGACCTTGCCGTACTGCTCCAGCCCGTGCACCCAGGCTCCTCATTGCCTGCCACCCTCATCGGCCTCCATGGTGATGAACTCTTTCAAGCCCTGGTGGCCCTGCAGGTGCCGGAGGTCGCGACGAAGAATGTGCACCTCGAGGCCGCGCTCGCCGCGCAGCGCCTCGCCATGCAAGAAACCATCGACCTGCACATCCACGTCTACGAGGAAATCGTCTACATTGGCCACTACAAGGCAAGCGAGGATAGAAAGACGTTGGCCTTCTTCCAGCGGTTGGAATCTTTGGATGCCATTGTTCAGAAGCACGTCGACCTGGCCACGAAAGCCGCTGCTACTTAGTGTCATTCGGTGGGCCAGCGCCCTGAGTCGAGGAGGTGGACATCGTCGATGGATGCATCTCTTCTTCTTGCCTCCTGTAACCAGCACTGCATCGCCTCGTGGCCTTAATGTTTTATTAGTATAGTACTCCCTTTGTTCCCAAATATAAGTCTTTCTAAAGATTCCAGCAAGTGACTACTACATACGGAGCAAAATGAGTGAATCTACACTCTAAACTATGTTTACATACATCTGTATGTTGTATTCCATTTGAAATAGTATCTAAAAAGGCTTATATTTATGAACGGAGGGAGCATATGGCATTTTTATTCCAGTCGTAACGTTTTCACTGTGAGGTGGGGCCGCAATTGAGCAAACCCACCCCGCCCACCGGGCATCGGCTGAGTTTAGAATTAGAAGAGAGAAACGAGGGAGGAGAGCTAGCTGTAGCACGGACGCTGTTGTCAGATGCGACTCGTGTTTATAGAATAGGATTACTGAGCACTCGTGCCTCTTTTTTTCCTTTTTGAGGGAAAAATTAGTCGTATGTCTAGTACCACTAGTTGGGTGAGTGCGACCTATAGCTGTCATCACTTTAGGTCTCCTTTTTGAACCGCGGCTACTCTTCACAGTACATATTATTTCATGCATTTATCCTCCTATATGTACTCCTAGGCTATTTCCACGTGCTCCCATTCGCCGACATGTGGGACATAGAGCATCTGGGTCGTAGTACATGCACGACTCAGAGCATATGCCGGGGTACTTTACATTTCAGACCTCACGAATTTCATGCAAACCCCCCGTAGAAGAATAAATAAATGAATGAATTACTACATGAAACCGGATTATTTTCGTGGAAACCGGAGCACGTTCATTAAATTTTGGACATAACATGTTTATAAAAAATGACCGGACCGAAACCAGTCTAAGGGCCTCTTTGATTTTTCCCGCAAAAAAGGGCCTCTTTGATTCGCAGGATACTGAAAACACAGGAATGGGGAAAGTATGATGGTGATGAACCGAGATGAGGAGAACTCTAACTCAGTTAGAGGTTAGAGTTGGATTCTAACCCTGAACTAACTCTAAACCAAAGAGGTGTATGGATGGCAGGGTTAGATTGACAATAAATGCTCTATCTCAATCATTTGATTACTTTGGACCCTATTTCCTGCCGGATTTGGAGGGTGCTTGGATACGTTTTAGTTCCATGACTAAAATTAGTGAGACTAAAACTTGCTAGCCTCACCCATGCTTGGATCCAAATACTAAAGAGACTAAAATCAAGTTAATGAGCATTTATTATCCTCCAAACCTTCCAATCCAGAACTCGCCTGTGTTAAAGGAGAGGAGTTAAATGAGGAGAGAGATGACTAATCCACATTTTAGTAGGGGTACCCCTGACTAAATTTTTTTTTAGTCTCAAGACTAGTTTTAGCCCCTCTTTAGTCAGGGGTGCTTGGAACTTTTAGCCTCTTAAAGAGACTATTTTTAGTCAGACTAAAATAAGTCCCTTGGATCCAAGCACCCTCTTGGTGTGGCCGGCTCTTCTATGGCCTCCTCCCGCTCACAATTGACATAAACGAACCATCTATACAAATCAAGCATGCAAAACATGATAATTTTTACTTTGTCCATACAAATGAGATATCCCACTTAAACATACAAGTCGTCAATCAAGCTTCACAAAATAAAAAAAAACACTTCATGAAACAAAGAATGAGCTAACTCATCACGGAAGTCATTCACGATAGGGAGGGAGCCCGGAGCCCCTCACCCACCGAGGGAGGAGCTCTCCATTGTCGCTCTGGAGGAAGGCTCTGTAGAGCCCAAGCCTCGGGAACCCCTCCGACGCCGGCCCTTGTGTCACATCCCAAATTCTGGTCTGACCTATGCCAGCTTCCATGTGTGCATCATGTTAACTTCAAGTGAAATTTGAATTGAGGAATTTTCAAAGCCTCAGAAAACCCCTAAAAATAACCAACATTTAAATCTCATCAAATGAGTCCAAGAAAATGTTCCTGTTATTCTGTGAAAATATTGGCATGAGGTGAAATTCAAACCAATATTTTTGGAGTCACAGAAATAATTTATTCGGGCCTTTGATTTAAATCAATAATATATTTGGGTTGGAATTATTTCTGTTATATATGAAATAATGTCCAAATGATCCTAAACTGAAATGTTCCATGTTGGGTTTATTCCATACAGTGAGCATGAGCAGTTTGGTGATTTTTGATAGTGCCTGGGTATTTCTAGAAAAGCCACAAACTTGAAGAATAATAGAAAACAGAAACAATAAATAAAACAGAGAGAGAGAGAGCTAGTACCTGGCCTCACCCGTGCAGCCCACCAGAGCCGGCCCAGCTCCTGTGCGGCCCAGCCCACCGCAGCCGCCACCGTCTTCAACCTCCTGCCAGTAGGCAGGAGGGCGTGTGCCCGACGCGCGCGTGCACGCGCCGGCCACCTCATGCTTGCCGCCTGCTCCTGGACGTCGCTAGTTGCGCCACGCAGCCCCCCTGGACCCCCCTCGACCGCTCCCCTCTCTCCCTACCTCGCCTCTTTCACTCTCTCTTCCGAAGCCGAGCGCTGCCGTCGCTGCCGCTTGCTGCTGCCGCGGCCACCGCTTCTCTGACCAGCCCACGAGCTCCGCCTTGGATCCGGGAAGCTCCACCACGACGCACACGACGCCGGGTGCCCTGAAGCCATGCCATCACCGCCATCTTCATCGCCATGGCCGGCGATCGCCGCCGCTCGATTCGCAGCACCAAAGACGCCCCCAAGCTCGCTGACCACCTCATCGTTCTCCCTGTGAGCTCCTGCTGCTTCCTCTTTGCTCGCCCCCTCCGTTCCCGTCCCCTAGCTCCGTCTTCCACCACGGCCGAAGCTCGCCGCCGTCGTGCCTCGTTGCCGTCGTGGCGAGAGCCACTGTGGCTCGAAGTCGGGCACACCACCGTGCTCCACACCTCACCAGGAGCACGTAGCACACACCAAAGCCTCCCCTAGCGCCCTGCATCGCCTAGCCCGCTGTTGGCCGAACTCCGGTCGCCGCCGTCGTCGTAGTTGCCGTCGCCTCCGGCCACCCCAGCTCTTTCCACTTGCCCTGCTAGATGCGCGCGAGCCCCAGCTATGCATAGGACCAAACCCCGGTCGATTTGGTCGACCGTGGGCAAAACCCGAGCCAACCCAGTGTGCCTCCACCGCGTTTCGGTCGCCGCCGGCGTAACTCCGGCGATGGTGACGTGGCCGCTTAGTTTAGGTTAATGACGCACTTAGTCAACACTTAGTTACACTGATAGCCGGGCCCCACTGCCTAACTAAACTTAGATTAGTTTCTGCTTAGTATTAACTAATCACAGCGGCCCCACGCGTCAGCGTTGACCAAGCTGATGTGGCCGTTGACTGGGTCCACATGTCAGCGACACCAATCAGCCCCAGTCAGTGACCAGTGGACCCCACTGGTCAGGTTTGACCTGAAACCGCCCTGTTGACCTGATGACGTTAGGGTGATGTCATGCTGACGCAATAAAGTATTTTCTGGATTTAAGTTTATTCAGGAAATTCCAGAAAATGCCCTAAACTTCTAAAAATCATATAAATTCAACCGTAGCTCAGAATGAAATAATTTATATATGAAAAATGATCAGAAAAATCCAATCTATCCATCTGTACTGGTTTCACGCATGTTTAAAAAACTTAACCTTGCTGTTTAGTGCAAAACATGATAAGCACTATTTAAATTCATAAGATGAGTTTGGGGTTGAACCATTGGTTCAAAACGACTCAAACCCATCTGGTTTTAGTTGCATTAGCCCAACACACTCATTTTGCCATGTCATGATCATGCATCATATTGTTGCATTGCAGTGATTGTGTTCTTTCCGTGTTTGCCGGTGCTTGTCCCCTCTCAGTAGGCGTATTCCGACGATGAGTTTGATGACACCGATGAAGAGCTATAATATCTTCAGAAGTGCCAGGCAAGCAAAACCCCCTTGTTCATTCTGATACAATCCCACTCTCTCGCTCCTGCTCTCTTTTACTGCATTGCACTACTAGGGAAAAGGCTATACACAGAATCTTAGCAGCAACGCGGTTCAAAAAACTGCGCTTGTGCTATTTAGCAGTAGCGAGCTATTAAAAACCGCGCTACAGACACAAACTTAGCAGTAGCGCCTGTTGAAAAAAGTGCTACTACTAATATTCCCATTGGTAGAAAGCTAGGCTACGCATAGCAGTAGCGAGCTTAACAGAAACGCGCTACTGCTAGAGCACAGTTAGCAGCGCTTTTCCAGGGAAGAGCGCTACTACTAACGGAAATAAAATAAGATGATAAACAAATAGAAATTTAAATGAAAATGAAAGAAATAGAAAAAGGAGAAAGGGAAAAATAAAATGTAAAGCAAAATAAACGAAAAAGTGAAAAATCGGAGGAAGGCATAGCAGCAGCGTTTGTTTGTAAGAGGCGCTATAGCTAACGTAGCTGCAGCGCGTGCCCTAGACCCCCGCTATAGAAACAGAATAGGAAATTATCTATAGCAGCAGCGCGTTTTGAGGAAAGCGCTATAGCTAACTTAGCCATAGCGCGTTTTGCGAAACGCGCTACCGCTAAGTTTGACTTAGCCAAAAAACCGTTCCCCCCCCCCCCCGGCCACCACTTCCCCCAAATCCCTCAAACCCACCCCGCGCACGCGCCGCCGTCTCCCCGATTCGTCGCCCCACACTTCGCCGCCGCCAACGACACGCACCAGCAGAGCCGTGCGCCGTCGACGACACCGGAGCCGCCCCCAACGCCACGGAGCCGCGCGGCCTCGTCAACGCCACCGGAGCCGCCATCGACGCCACCTTCCTCGCCGTCACCGGAGACGCCCCTGCCTCCCTCACCGTCACCGGAGACGCCCCTGCCTCCCTCGCCACCACACTGCCTCCGTCGCCACCACCGGAGCCATCATCTGTAAGCCCCCACCCCTCCTCTCTCTCTCATGCATAGGTTAGCCAGTTTTTAATTAGGTTAATTATCTAGGTTTTAGGGCAAAAATTTAGTTAGGGCATTGACAGAGAAGTAGTTAGGTTAACTAGTTTAATTAGGTTAATTATCTAGGTTAGTGCAAAAACTTAGTTAGGGCTTTGACAGAGAACTAGTCAGGTTAACTAGTTTAATTAGGTTAATTATCCATGTTAATTAGTGCAAAAATTTATTTTAGGCTTTGACAGAGAACTAGCTGCGTTAGCTAGTTTAATTAGGGTTAATTATCTAGGTAAACTAGATTAACTAAGTAGGTTAAATAGGTAGGTTAATTAGGTTCGTTGGATTAAGAAGCTGACGAATTTTTTAGCTTTACCGACGATCAACAGATGTTGTTGCTGGGACCGGCATCAGGGACTGAGACCGACACGCAGACCGGTGCTGAGACCGATACGCAGACCGGTGCTGAGACTGACACCGGCGCTGTGATTCAGACCGGCATCGAGATCGGCGCTGAGACCGGTGCTGCCTCGGGGAGCGGATCCGGTGTAGCACTGAAAGCGAAGAGGCAACGGGTTCCAAACAAACTCAGGACTACTAGACTGGTGGTCACGGAGGTGGACAACGGCAATTTTGAGCCAAAGGCGCCCGAGGAAGCGCGCGCGTGCTATGGCAATCAAATAGGCTACATCATACGGACAACCGCCACCATCAACGATGAGAATCTAAAGAAGATAGAAAATACGAGGAGCTCCCTCCTAAAGAAACTTCACCAGATATTCTTGTTCCCGGGCCGGAATGAGAAGGATTATGAAGATCCAGACAATGACCCGGCAATGAAGAAGATAAACAAACACGCCATGACCAAGTTTAGCAACGCATTGGCCGCCTGGAAAAATCGAGTGAAAGCAAAGATCAACGACGGGGAACCCTACTCCGAGATTGTAAAGGAAAGTCCGACAATCACGGAAGAGCAGTTTCAAATATTCAAGGAGGCTTGCGAGGCCGAAGCTGCCAAAGAAAAGTCTAAGTACATGAAGGGGCTTCAAAAGAGGAACATTGGGACCCACCACCTCGGAAGCCGTGGTTACGGCGGAAAGAGGTCCAAATGGGCCAAGGAGGACGCGGAAGCCGCGAGTCTGGGCATCCCAGACCCCTTGGTGGATTTCACCGTCCTGCAGGAGCGTGACGTCCTGAGGGCCCGCCACCGTTGGGACCCACTGAAGAAGGTTTATGAGACAACACCGGTCATTACGGAGTTCATGAGACTACTGGTAATTTTAGTTTCTGATCAATTCGACAGCACACGTTAGTCATATTTGTAAACGATCCTTGTGCCTTTTGCAGAGAGAGCAACGCCGGATTGCGGCCGAAAGCGACTCGCCGTCTGAGGCATTGGAGAGGCCCAAGTGGGACACTCCATTCAACCGGGCGTTGAACATATTGAAACGACAACCAGTGGATACTCGACCGTCGTATGGACGCGTGCACGGTGTCGGAGACGGCGCCACGTGGAAGAAGTACTACCGTGAGACCATGGAGGAGAGAAAGGAAAGACGGAGGTTAACTGAAGAAAGCATCGACAAGAAGGTTGAGATTGCGGTTGAGAAGAAATCATCTCAGACAGTCGCAACAGCGTTAGCTGCCGCAAAACAGGCGATTGCAGATATATCTACTTCCTTGGTGACGGGCGTTCACACTTGGACAAGGGAAAATCCAAAAAAAAATGCAGACGACTTTCCCCATGCTGACTTCTTGGCAGCACATGCTCCCGCACCGGCTCCCGCACCTGCTCCCGCACCTGCTCCCGCACCGGCTCCCGCACCTGCTCCCGCACCGGCTCCCGCACCAGCTGCCGCACCGGACGTGCTCGGTGGTGCCTCCTCTTTGGCTGAGCTCGATGCCCTCACGGTATCTTCCACACCGGCCCCCTTCAATATAAATGTATAATCTCCTGTTTTCGTTGCCTTTCAGATGTCTCGCGTCGCAGACTTTTATTTGCAGGCCGACAAAACCCCGTGCACCATATTGTACACCATCGGCGAACAGAAGGTGGACGTGGGGAAGGGGACGATAATGGAGCCGAAGGAACCATTGTTCCACAGCCGGTCGATCCCCCCGAACGTCTTCATGGTTTCCGTGGCCAGTGTCAAACCGGGCCACGAGAATTTGCCTCCTCTAATACTAGTGGGGGATGACGATGAGACCCCGCGGCGCCTTGGTGATTGTTGCAATGGGTGGGTCCTGTTGTGGCCAAAGAGTCTGCTTCGTCTGGAGGCGGCCGGGAGCACACCCACGAGCACGCAGCCTCAGCAAGGTATGAACACCAACAACCCACCTACCCAATTAGCGTCGGGTGTCGGGTTGGGTGATAGCGGACGGGGTAAGCAGGTGGCTCCATTAGAGGCTGATGACGTCGCCATGGATGAGGATGAGGATGACGATGGCGCTGAATAGTATGTCTATACTGGCGCCTCCTCAGGGTTTGAGCATCATGAGTCGGTGCCTGAATTACCGTCTCAACGTGTTATTGACGACCATCCGGTGGTAAAGAAGCCTAGGAAGAGAGCGAGGAAAGGCAAAAAAGCTGATTCTATGATCCAGCCGCCTCAGCAGCCTCGGCTTCGGAACCGTGTAGATATCCCCGATGCGGATAAATGGCATATCCCTGGTAAACCAATCCTACCTGAAACAACGCTACGGGCCAGATTCGGCGATCTAAGGAGACTTCATGACGATGTGCTGCGGGTAGAGAAAGGCCTCATCGCCTCGAAAGATCCAGGATACCCACTCTACGTGGTTAATGTTCCGCAGCAAATGTCATATGTCAAGGGCTTCCCCGCGGATAAGTTCTTCCTCCGATTCGATTACATATTCGACAAGTTTCACGTGAAGAAGCTGGATTTTACTTTTGTCCGCCTTTATGCCTTGCACATGAGCTACATCATTGGGGTTGAGCAGATAGCTCATATCTGTGTCGCTGACCCGTACTACATGCACGAGGCCTTCTCGGGAGTCTGTGCACAGCATCGTGAATACGCGAGGGATTACATTGTCAGTTTCATGCTCGCCAATAAGGACAAGGAGGCGATTCTCGTGCCTTATCATCCTGTGTAAGTCATCCGCACTGCTATCCTTCCTTCGATTTCAATAATTCATTTGCATGGTGGAGGCTAATTAATTTGAGGTGTACTTATTTTGCGCAGCGGCGGGCGCGCCGTCCTCATCATCCTCTACCCCCGATTCTCCCACGCTCTTTACTTGGACTCGTCGAAGAACATTCAGAAAAAGGATTACACCTACATCAAAGATGTTCTCGACAGTGCTATGTTTTACTACCAAGCAAGGGGTGGAGAGGTTAGGGAGAAGAAGAAAAGGGGTGGCAGGCACGCCTTCAGCCATAAGACCGACTTCTGCTGCATCCAGCAACCGAACGATTCTCTTAATGATGGATTCTATGTCCTACACCACATGCTGGAGTACCGACGGGATCACCAGAACCTTCACATGGCACCTAGATCTAGCGATGCCCATATTCTGCAATGGGCAAAGGACATAGGAGATATCGAGGATCATCGACTTCGAGCTGAGTTCTATAACATCCAGCGCGAACTTGCCCAAATCATCATGAATGAGGTCGTCGGAAAAACAGGGATGTTCCATGCAGAAGGACAAATGTCGCGGAAGACGTCCGAACATGGATAGCCTCTCAGCGTCTCGACATGAAGCCTTTCACAAAGCTCGATGACTATCTCCCTGACTTGGATGGATGGCACGACATGATGGAGTGATTGTCGATATATGACAATGTGTCCGTTTAGTCCATAGTTTCTTTTATGACAAAACTTTGAGTTATGCACGGTGAAACTTTATTTGTGATGTAATTAAACCGTCCTCCTCGACTAGCGAAAATCACTCTAGTTAGGTCATTTGGGTACGATGAACTTTGTTATTTATGCTTATGATATGTTGTTTCTATTTTTGCCAAGTCTGTCTCTTTGTGTTGCTCAACTATATATGTTGCATATCATCGACTCATGTGATGATGCAGGTGCATAGATCATAAATGGCGAAGAAGTGCTACGCCAGGAGTATATATACGACAAGTGGCCGGAGTGTCAGGCCCAGGTGTACCGGTTTTCGGTTTCCGAGCGACACGCAGTACTTAGTTTAGGTTCACGCTAATGCGAGAGAGGGATACGAACTCATGTACTCAAAGTGATAGCTATTCTCATGTATATCATTGTTTAGATGGATGACGATGTATTTGCAAGTAATCGAGACTTGTATCGCTATTTTCGAGATTGATGACGAGAGACCACTTTGTGTTGGATGATGATTATGATGATGACATGATTTGATGAGTCTAATTGTATGTATATGCTATGATTACATTTGTATGTGGATGATATGCTAAAGATTATTGTATAAAGCCTATTCAAATGCAAAACAAATAAAAAATAAATCTGCAGGAAAAAAAACTAATAAAACTAGTAGTAGCGAGGGGGGGATTTAGCAGTAGCGCCAACTTACTAGTAGCGCTTACACCAAAACGGCGCTGCAGATAATACCAGTAGCGTTCTTTTCTAAACAGCGCTGCAGCTATTCATGTGTAGCAGTAGCGTGTGTCAACACGCGCTACTGCTATACGTTAGCTGTAGCGCCTTATTAGTAGCGCGGGTACCCGTGCTACTGAGAGGGCCCAAACCCGCGCTGCTGCTAGGCTTTTCCCTAGTAGTGTTAGGACAACAACGTTTCAACTGTTACATGTTGCGGTAGTTGAACCCCTTTATCCTCTGCATGACCTGTCATTCCACAGTAAATAGATGAAACCCACTAGCATGAGTAGGAGTTGTTTGATCCCTGTTGTGCCTACTCGTCCATGCTTGTTTGTCATGCCTGCTATTGCTTAGAGTTGTGTCAGGTCTGATTCATCGGGAATGAATCGGAGGTGTGTGAACATGTCCTACTGTTGAGAGCTAAATGTGTGAACACGATTTGGTAAAGGTAGCGGTGAGAGGCCATGTAGGAGTACATGGTGGGTTGTCTCATTGCAGCCATCCTCAGGAACTGAGTTCTGTGTTTGTGATCCATGAACAGTTACTACCACGCATTGGAATGCTTAAATGCCCCTCTCGACTTATTAATCAACTTGATCTCTGTCCAGGAGTTGCAACTAGTTTCTGGTGTTTGTAGGTAGTGTTAGTAGTCTACCAAGTGGCACCCGGTACAGGTGGGCTTGGGACAGACTAGGCACAGTGGCGCGGTGTACCAAGTGGCACCCGATTGGTGGGCTTGGGAACCCTGCTCACATCGTTTGGGGCCGTGAGCGACACCCCGGCCGGATCTCCTTGCGGATGGAACCCGAATAGGCGATAAACCTGGACGAGAGACTTGTGTGGTTAGTCAGGTCGTGGCCGACTCCCTCGCCCGGCTTCCGCTTGAAGGTTGCCGAGGTACATGAGGGCGATAAGTGGCGAGAGCGTGTGTGAAGAAGTACACCCCTGCAGGGTTATCATTATCTATTCGAATAGCCGGATTCCTCGTATATGGAAACTTGGACCCCTTGCATAGTTCATAGACAAGTGAAAGTGGATACTCTAAAATGCGCAAGATAAGCATGAGTGCTATGGATGGCGTTCTCGTAGGAAGACGGGAGCGGATCCATAGTGGTGTATTGATATGGTGAATATGTGGACTCGTGTGCGCCACCTCAAAAGAGTTACTTGCAGTCGTAGTTCAGGATAGCCACCGAGTCAAAGCTGGCTTGCTGCAGTCAAACTCCACCACCCCTCTATTGATACCGATGCATATGTAGATAGTTCTGATGTAAGTCTTGCTGGGTACATTTGTACTCACGTTTGCTTAATTTATGTTTTTGCAGAGAGAGTTCCGTCTCGCTAGTAGTTCCGCGTGGACTTCAGCGTTTAGCTTGTTACCTCAGCTACGATCTTGTGCCCTCAGCAGGATCTGGTAGATAGTCAGGCTTCTCAGCCTTTTTCATTTGTAGATGTCTGTACTCAGACATGTTAAGCTTCCGCATGTGCTTTGAATTGTATGCTCTGAATGTTGGGTCATGAGACCCATGTTTTTAATATCTCGCTCCTCGGAGCCTAATGAATAATTACTTGAGTCGTAGAGTTATGTTGTGATGCCATGTTGTATTTACACATATCGAGCATATTGTGTGCATGTTTGAAATGCTTGGTATGTGTGGGATCCGACAATCTAGTTGTTTATCCTCGGCAGCCTCTCTTATGGGGAAATGTAGTCTAGTGCTTCTGAGCGATAGTAGTCCGCTACAGCCCGGTTCACCGCAGCCCTGCTAGCCCAGCACTACTGCTTGGACACTTGACTGGCTGGCATGTGTTTCACTTCGTTCCTGTGTCTGTCCCTTTGGGGAAATGTCACGCGGTGGCATCCGGAGTCCTGCCTAGCCTGCTACAGCCCGGGTTACCGGAGTCCTGTTAGCCCAGTGCTACAGCCCGGATGTATACGTTGATGACCGACATGCTCGATGTGATTCATGTATGCCTGTCCCCATGGGTTAGTGCCGCTTTGGGTTCACGACTAGCCATGTCGGCCCGGGTTCTCTGTCATATGGATGCTAGCGACACTATCATATACGTGAGCCAAAAGGCGCAAACGGTCCCGACCATGGTAAGGCGACACCCGTGGAATACCGTGCGTGAGGCCGCAAAGTGATATGAGGTGTTAATGGCTAGATCAATGTGACTTAGAATCGGGGTCCTGATAGCTTTGGTATCAGAGCCTGACTGCCTATAGGATTACCAAGCCATTCTGGTCGAAGTTGTGTCTAGAAATGCTTTAGTTATGTAAGGGAATTGATTGTGGGATGGAACGTAAGGCTCTTTTTACTCCTTATACCTCATGCCCTCTGATCTGAGTCATCCTCTTCTCTTCTACGGGGATTAAGAACTAGGCTTCTCATCTATCTATCAGGATGACGTGTTACTAATCCATAGACTTTTAAGATTGATGGATTTAAGCCCCAGTTCAGTTTGTATTACTCTGTATGTTCATAGCTGGTCTCAGAACCTTGATATCGTGTTGTTGAGTGGTTATGCCACCATTTTGCATGATGTCTCAATCATTTTGAACATTTACAGCCGTTATGTTGTCCGAGTCATCCCAGCTTTCTAAACTATCCGATGCATTTGCAAATTCTTCCTTCCTGTTCACAGTGTCCTTTTGGTCAAAATAAGCACACTAACCGGTGCGTTGAGGTAATTTATTGCCTTGACATATATGTTGGAGCTATTATTATGAACCTAGGTGTTTTAGGGAGTCACCTAGTAATCTAACCATGCTTTCTGTTCCCAGTGTGATGATTCTGACCGTCATTCTCAAAAGCATCCCGTGATGCCACTTAGTAGTAGGTATTCTACTTCTGGGTTTCTGAACCTGAGATTCACACTACTTATTTCATGTTGATAGTGTTTGCTAGTTCCTTTAGGAAATTAGTAATCTTTGCATTAGTCCTCGAGGTTCATGGTATTTCCTTCTTCCAAATACTATGAACCACTCACGGCAAGTGTTTGTTGGACCAAAAGATCACAACCAGAGTGCTCGTCATGAGTTCTCCATTCTATGCTGTCACTCTGCCAATCCTACCTTTCCTGCATGGGTTATCCGGAAGAAACCTGTTGAACTTTATTCGACATACTAACCTATGCATCCACAACTCAGAAAGTTATATGTTCCTCAAGTTGTTCCTCCTTAGTTGTATTCTGGCCCTCGTCTATCGATTGATAGTCAGGAGTAGTTATGTATTCGTGTTTATCGATGCCACTACTCTTGTGGCCCGTCAAGCCATTCTATTTGGGAATGACTAGGAGAAACAAACTCCAGTACCTCATCCATATCTAGGATTGGGTCAAAGCAATTGTATTCCGCAAATCAAATGCCAATCCAGCTTTTGATTCTGTTCTACCTCGGAGTATTACCCCCTTTATGTCAGGATTGTCATGAGAATTGCACCACCTCTTATGAATCCTTGACGCAGTAATACTTCTCGCCATCATTATTCATTCCTCGGTTCCGTGTTATTGCAACCGGAATGCCGACAAGTGAATCATGATGTGTGAAATCAATACTCCTAGCAACCGTGTTGCTTGGTAGTTAATGGACAATACTCTCATTCTTAGCGTGTTAGTTGTTGAATTATCATTCTAAGACTGATCGTGCTACCTAATCCATTTTTCCTGGTGCACCCTTCGATCAAGAGTTAGGATTGCATTAATCCCTCTCTTGTTTGGTCACATCGTCTTGCCCTGAAAAGCAAGATTGTTCTCGAGCTTAGTAACATATCGGTGGTTCGTGATGTTCCGAATATCTTCTCGGAAGTATTACCTGGTTATCACCTGACCGCTATGTTGAGTTCGTGATCATATTGGTTTTCCTCTAAACCACCCATTCTCCAAGAATCTGTGTTGGATATCCCTGAGCTAGTTGGTTGAGCTAGACAACAACTTGGAGAGTTGGAAGATAAAGCTTTGCTTAACTTAGTTCATCTCTAAGGGATATCTTCTGTGCGTGTGTGTGTTGAAGAAAGGTGATATCTCCATCGGTTGGTCCTCGTGATCAGTTGTTGGATCTATTGCCTTGTCAAAACTTTGACTTGAGTATGGGCTATTGTCAAGTCAAATCAGAACCAACGATGTTCGTAATGTTGTCTTACTCGTGGTTGATCCCTCGAGCATACACCATTACATCTTTTGGTCTGATCAATGCTATCGTCATGTTCACATAATGGCGGAAGTCCAGTGATATGGAAATTCCGATGAGTTGCTGTTGAGCCCATCAGCAGCATTTTGTCTCCCCCATGACTCATGTTGAACATCAACCTGGTGTTGGAAACTTTTATAAGCATTATCTTCAAGTCCCATTCGTGAAGAATATGTTGGATGAAACAAGTGACTTTCTCTGATTCACATGCATTTGGTGCAAGTTGCCGCCGTGAGTTCGAGGAAGGTTGTTTTTATTTCCTCTAGTACCATCCCAAGTCAGTCATGCATGTGCGAAGTATGCTATGGTTTGAGAGGCTCGCTACCTCCATTCCATTTGTGTTTCCTAGCACACCAAGCCACTGACTGATTTGTTGAAGGAGAAGGAGTTCCTTCATAAGAGCTAATCCGGACTTATGAAAGAACTTCGATATCCTCGTTGATTGTTCCCACCCGGTAGTGTTTTATTGTAAGACTACTATGTGGTCACGCCTGTCTGGGACAGCGTGTTCACATGTATGTAGCAGAACCAGCTCATGTTTTGGAGCTTGCTATCGTAGTTCATCTCCCGAGAATCTCACAACGCCATCTCGTCGATTTGTGTTGCAATCTTTCTTTTTCTCTCTAGACTGGATGAGTCTGGGATATCTTGACACCAACCAGATCTGAATCTCAGGCAGGTATGATGGTTGGAACATTCCCAACATCTACATCTTGTTCCCAGCTTGCACCCCATCATGCCAATTTCCATGGGCTGCCCCTCTCAGTAATCGATGTCTAGGATCATCCTCAAAAGTGGAACCGCCATGAGTCCCATCCATTTCCGGTGATAAGCAAAAGTCATCCATTGCGTTGTCCTCAACAAGGTAGTCCACATCATCCATTCTATTATGAGTATGTCCTTTATTTGAACTCTTTCAACCAGTCGATTGTGATTTGCCTTAGGCTGGTATAAAGGGTTCCAATGATCTCTGTATCAAAAGTAATTATTTTTGCCACTTAAGGGAATTTTTCTACGAGTCACCTCTCCCAAGGTGCCCCGTTATGGGATCATAGTAATTGTTTCCTCGCTACTTGAAACCCTCGTCAAATTATGTCTTCTGTCCCTCCTGATGCATGTCTTGCCTCTCAGCTCCAGAGATGTTGCTATGTCTCATTCCGTGAGTTGATCCTAAGTTGTTCGATCTTCGATAAGGTCGATCCTTCTAAAGTCTTTCTTTTTCTCTCGTTGTCATGTCAGTCGAAGTTCTCAGAGCAAGACATCGAGACAATGATGGTGATCAAATCAACGTTCTTATGAAGTGCAGCCTGGATCGTGAAGATTGTATTAGTTTGCATTTCCCCTTTCATCTTACCCTATGCTTGAATCTCGGGGCGAGATTCTTGTTTAGTGGGGGTGAGTTGTCACATCCCAAATTCTGGCCTGACCTATACTAGCTTCCATGTGTGCATCAGGTTAACTTCAAGTGAAATTTGAATTGAGGAATTTTCAAAGCCTCAGAAAACCCCTAAAAATAACCAACATTTAAATCTCATCAAATGAGTCCAAGAAAATGTTCCTGTTATTCTGTGAAAATATTGGCATGAGGTGAAATTCAAACCAATATTTTTGGAGTCATAGAAATAATTTATTCGGGCCTTTGATTTAAATCAATAATATATTTGGGTTGGAATTATTTCTGTTATATATGAAATAATGTCCAAATGATCCTAAACTGAAATGTTCCATGTTGGGTTTATTCCATACAGTGAGCATGAGCAGTTTGATAGTGCCTGGGTATTTCTAGAAAAGCCACAAACTTGAAGAATAATAGAAAACAGAAACAATAAATAAAACAGAGAGAGAGAGAGAGCTAGTACCTGGCCTCACCCGTGCAGCCCACCAGAGCCGGCCCAGCTCCTGTGCGGCCCAGCCCACCGCAGCCGCCACCGTCTTCAACCTCCTGCCAGTAGGCAGGAGGGCGTGTGCCCGACGCGCGCGTGCACGCGCCGGCCACCTCATGCTTGCCGCCTGCTCCTGGACGTCGCTAGGTGCGCCACGCAGCCCCCCTGGACCCCCCTCGACCGCTCCCCTCTCTCCCTGCCTCGCCTCTTTCGCTCTCTCTTCCGAAGCCGAGCGCTGCCGTCGCCGCCGCTTGCTGCTGCCGCGGCCACCGCCTCCCCCTCGCTTCTCTGACCAGCCCACGAGCTCCGCCTTGGATCCGGGAAGCTCCACCACGACGCACGCGACGCCGGGTGCCCTGAAGCCACGCCATCACCGCCATCTTCATCGCCATGGCCGGCGATCGCCGCCGCACGATTCGCAGCATCGAAGACGCCCCCAAGCTCGCTGACCACCTCATTGTTCTCCCTGTGAGCTCCTGTTGCTTCCTCTTTGCTCGCCCCCTCCGTTCCCGTCCCCTAGCTCCGTCTTCCACCACGGCCGAAGCTCGCCGCCGCCGTGCCTCGTCGCCGTCGTGGCCAGAGCCACGTGGCTCGAAGACGGGCACACCATCGTGCTCCACACCTCACCAGGAGCACTTAGCACACACCAAAGCCTCCCCTAGCGCCCTGCATCGCCTAGCCCGCCGTTGGCCGAACTCCGGTCACCGCCGTCGTCGTAGTTGCCGTCGCCTCCGGCCACCCCAGCTCTTTCCACTTGCCCTGCTAGATGCGCGCGAGCCCCAGCTGTGCATAGGACCAAACCCCGGTCGATTTGGTCGACCGTGGGCAAAACTCGAGCCAACCCAGTGTGCCTCCGCCGCGTTTCGGTCGCCACCGGCGTAACTCCGGCGATGGTGACGTGGCCGCTTAGTTTAGGTTAACGACGCACTTAGTCAACACTTAGTTACACTGACAACCGGGCCCCACTACCTAATTAAACTTAGATTAGTTTCTGCTTAGTATTAACTAATCACAGCGGCCCCACGCGTCAGCGTTGACCAAGCTGATGTGGCCGTTGACTGGTTCCACATGTCAGCGACAACAATCAGCCCCAGTCACTGACCAATGGACCCCACTGGTCAGGTTTGACCTGAACCCGCCCTGTTGACCTGATGACATTAGGGTGATGTCATGCTGACGCAATAAAGCATTTTCTGGATTTAAGTTTATTCAGGAAATTCCAGAAAATGCCCTAAACTTCTAAAAATCATATAAATTCAACCGTAGCTCAGAATGAAATAATTTATATATGAAAAATGATCAGAAAAATCCAATCTATCCATCTGTACTGGTTTCATGCATGTTTAAGAAACTTAACCTTGCTGTTTAGTGCAAAACATGATAAGCACTATTTAAATTCATAAGATGAGTTTGGGGTTGAACCATTGGTTCAAAACGACTCAAACCCATCTGGTTTTAGTTGCATTAGCCCAACACACTCATTTTTCCATGTCATGATCATGCATCATATTGTTGCATTGCATTGATTGTGTTCTTTCCGTGTTTGCCGCTGCTTGTCCCCTCTCAGTAGGCGTATTCCGACGATGAGTTCGATGACACCGATGAAGAGCTATAATATCTTCAGAAGTGCCAGGCAAGCAAAACCCCCTTGTTCACTCTGATACAATCCCACTCTCTCGCTCCTGCTCTCTTTTACTACATTAGGACAACAACGTTTCAATTGTTACATGCTGCGGTAGTTGAACCCCTTTATCCTCTGCATGACCTGTCATTCCACAGTAAATAGATGAAACCCACTAGCATGAGTAGGAGTTGTTTGAGCCCTGTTGTGCCTACTCGTCCATGCTTGTTTGTCATGCCTGCTATTGCTTAGAGTTGTGTCAGGTCTGATTCATCGGGAATGAATCGGAGGTGTGTGAACATGTCCTACTGTTGAGAGCTAAATGTGTGAACACGATTTGGTAAAGGTAGCGGTGAGAGGCCATGTAGGAGTACATGGTGGGTTGTCTCATTGCAGCCGTCCTCAGGAACTGAGTTCTGTGTTTGTGATCCATGAACAGTGACTACCACGCATTGGAATGCTTAAGTGCCCCTCTCGACTTATTAATCAACTTGATCTCTGTCCAGGAGTTTCAACTAGTTTCTGGTGTTTGTAGGTAGTGTTAGTAGTCTACCAAGTGGTACCCGGTACAGGTGGGCTTGGGACAGACTAGGCACAGTGGCACGGTGTACCAAGTGGCACCCGGTTGGTGGGCTTGGGAACCTTGCTCACATCGTTTGGGGCCGTGAGCGACACCCCGGCCGGATCTCCTTGCGGATGGAACCCGAATAGGCGATAAACCTGGACGAGAGACTTGTGTGGTTAGTCAGGTCGTGGCCGACTCCCTCGCCCGGCTTCCGCTTGAAGGTTGCCGAGGTACATGACGTGTTCAGGGCGATAAGTGGCGAGAGCGTGTGTGAAGAAGTACACCCCTGCAGGGTTATCATTATCTATTCGAATAGCCGGATTCCTCGGATATGGAAACTTGGACCCCTTGCATAGTTCATAGACAAGTGAAAGTGGATACTCTAAAATGCACAAGATAAGCGTGAGTGCTATGGATGGCGTTCTCGTAGGAAGACGGGAGCGGATCCATAGTGGTGTATTGATATGGTGAATATGTGGACTCGTGTGCGGCACCTCAAAAGAGTTACTTGCAGTCGTAGTTCAGGATAGCCACCGAGTCAAAGCTGGCTTGCTGCAGTCAAACTCCACCACCCCTCTATTGATACCGATGCATATGTAGATAGTTCTGATGTAAGTCTTGCTGGGTACATTTGTACTCACGTTTGCTTAATTTATGTTTTTGCAGAGAGACTTCCGTCTCGCTAGTAGTTCCGCGTGGACTTCGGCGTTTGGCTTGTTACCTCAGCTACGATCTTGTGCCCTCGGCAGGATCTGGTAGACAGTTAGGCTTCTCAGCCTTTTTCATTTGTAGATGTCTATACTCAGACATGTTAAGCTTCCGCATGTGCTTTGAATTGTATGCTCTGAATGTTGGGTCATGAGACCCATGTTTGTAATATCTCGCTCCTCGGAGCCTAATGAATAATTACTTGAGTCGTAGAGTTATGTTGTGATGCCATGTTGTATTTACACATATCGAGCATATTGTGTGCATGTTTGAAATGCTTGGTATGTGTGGGATCCGACAATCTAGTTGTTTATCCTCGGCAGCCTCTCTTATGGGGAAATGTAGTCTAGTGCTTCTGAGCGATAGTAGTCCGCTATAGCCCGGTTCACCGCAGCCCTGCTAGCCCAGCACTACTGCTTGGACACTTGACTGGCCTGCATGTGTTTCACTTCATTCCTGTGTCTGTCCCTTCGGGGAAATGTCACGTGCTGGCATCCGGAGTCCTGCCTAGCCTGCTACAGCCCGGGTTACCGGAGTCCTGTTAGCCCAGTGCTATAGCCTGGATGTATACGTTGATGACCGACATGCTCGATGTGATTCATGTATGCCTGTCCGCATGGGTTAGTGCCGCTTTGGGTTCACGACTAGCCATGTCGGCTCGGGTTCTCTGTCATATGGATGCTAGCGACACTATCATATACGTGAGCCAAAAGGCGCAAACGGTCCCGGCCATGGTAAGGCGACACCCGTGGAATACCGTGCGTGAGGCCGCAAAGTGATATGAGGTGTTAATG
This sequence comes from Triticum aestivum, assembly GCF_018294505.1. Taxonomy (NCBI): domain Eukaryota; kingdom Viridiplantae; phylum Streptophyta; class Magnoliopsida; order Poales; family Poaceae; genus Triticum; species Triticum aestivum. The sequence goes on from NC_057813.1 coordinate 90,298,218, forward strand.
GCTAGATCGATGTGACTTAGAATCGGGGTCCTGACACCTTGCGAGTTGAGGTCGACACCGACATGGGTAGCAGGGCCGCTTGCCGCCGACTGGGAACTTAATCTTTGGGCCTCTAGAAATAATGCAAGCCTGTAACTAAAATACCTGGAAAGGTGAACTGAATCTTTGGGCCTCTAGAAATAATGCAAGCCTGAAATTGAAATACCTAGAAAGGTGAACTGAATCTTTGGGCCTCTAGAAATAATGCAAGCCTGAAATTGAAATACCTAGAAAGGTGAACTGAATCTTTGGGCCTCTAGAAATAATGCAAGCCTGAAATTGAAATACCTAGAAAGGTGACCTGAATCTTTGGGCCTCTAGAAAGATTTATTACCTCCTCAAGCAGCATCAAACAATTCCATGCGTGCACCACAAATCTATACCATGTTTGATCAGGATCTACTTTTCCAAATCTGAATTAGCGCTAGAGCAAGCAAGATCACTAATATGGCCCTAAGACAGAGAAGGAACGAACAAAGTCACCCATCTTGCAACCTCCCTGGTAGATGCGCCGCCGCCGCGCATGAAAGAGGGAGAAAAACGACTGGTGAAGGGGGAGCGGGGCGACCTTCGAAGGCCGGAGGGAGAGGGCGGCCGGAGTAGGGCGGTAGAGGCCGGAAGGAGAGGGCCGCCGGAGGAGAGAGGGGGCGAGCGACCCTATGGGGAACAGAGAGGAGTCGTGTGATAGGTGGGGGGGAGCGATCTGGTGCGGGCAGGGGAGATTTTTTTAGTTCTCTTCTAGTGGGCCCGAGGATAACTAACCAAATTAGAACCTCTCCACCGGGCTAGTTTTTTTAGCTGGGTTAGAGCAAACTAGCTCAAACTAACCCCTCTTGTTTCGATAATTTGAGGCTATTTCAACCCAAACTAGCTCTAACTCAGGGATCCAAACAAAGAGGAGTGTTACTGTACTTGCTACAGTGTGGACCGTAGCACATTGTTTTTTTATGGCCATATCACCACATTGTTTTCTACTGCTGGTTCACTGGGCTACCGTGGTTCGCACTGCTGGTTCACTAGGCTACGTGGTTCGCACTCCTCCGACCTGAGTAGTACTCCCTCCGTTCCTAAATATAAGTCTTCGTAGATATTTCACTGTGGACCACATACAGATGTATATAGATGCATTTTATGTGTAGATTCACTCATTTTTCTTCGTATGTGGTCCATAGTGAAATCTCTCCAAAGACTTATATTTAGGAACAGAGGGAGTAGTATAGTACTAGTATATACCGCATCATTCTTTGCTCCTTCTTACTACTCCGACATGTGGGATAGCCAGCATCCGGGTCGACGTGTCATGCACCAGATTAGGGCGCGGAACGGAAGGGGGCATCACCCCGGTCGGAGCGCCAGTAATTCATGACTATAGTGAGTGGTCATATCACAAGTCTTTCCAGCAGTAATGCGCCGTCAAATCGCACAGCCCCACTCGCTCACCCTCCTCGCCTCTCTGTCAAACCGCCTACCTGAAAACTGCCGCACGTACTGCCCGGGAAAAGCCCCGCCCTCAACTTTTAACTACGCAAAAATAGTTCGAGCTTGTTCGTTCTATATAAATATAGTAAGTACTGTATGTTTATTCACCAGTGGGGTTGTTCAATGAATGGAGGGGCGGGGAGCACAAGTGAACAATACTATAGTACTACTAGTAGTAGTAAGTAGGAGTCGTACAGTAGTCACCTTAAATAGAGAGTTTCTTTTTTTAATGCCACGTACACAAATTGAAACGCTTGTTATGGTGAGAAAAAAGATAATCACTCCACTATATATGGACGCAGGGGCCTGAGCGCTTGCTTTACTAGGGTTGCTCTCTTCATTCTCTCATCTTCTCCAGATAGAAATAAGACAGCGGTAGCAACATTTTCTCTCTGCTCACCGCTGGTCACAGATCCAGCTGGATCCCTTCGGCCGGTGTGTGTAGAGGACAAAAAGGTGCATCGTTCACGCGGTCATTGCCGCCGAGGGAGGAAACCCACAGCTACCAGAGGGGCCCGATCCTCTGCCCATGTCATTCTCTCCGACACAGCGCCGGCTCGGGAGGTCCTCCGACCCTTCTTCCTCCCTGTCGTATTGTCTTCAGATCTGACCTGCCGCCGCTGACATCCCGGCGACCCTCAGGTATAAGTTCTTCGAAAGTGGCCTTGCTCTACTGCCCCAACTCCCCACGTGTCTGCATGTGCATCTTTTTCCACTCCCATTAGCTCTTCCAAAGCCACCGAAATTTTTAGTATTATTAGAGGTAAAGCATGCATTCGAATCTAGGGCTTTGTTCAAACAATGAGGAAAGGGGGAAAGTTGTAGCATGAATTTAGGACTTGATTCAAAGAGAAAATATATGGTGAAAGTAGTAGAGACCAGATACCCAACCGGTCTCTTGGCTGAAAAGGGAAATAATGGGAAAACGCAGTACAAACTGGATAAGGAACATATCTATTATTGGTTGAAAAAAGGATAGAAAGTGGCGGCTGGTGGACAAGTCAACAGAGTATGTCCAGGATTAGATTTTCTGCCATCACATAGTAAAAGGTCTCCAGGATTAGATTTGCTGCCCTCACATAGTAAAAGGTCTCAGGATTAGATTTGCTGCCCTCACATAGTAAAAGGTCTCAGGATTAGATTTGCTGCCCTCACATAGCAAAAGGTCTCAGGATTGGATTTGCTGCCCTCACATAGTAAAAGGTCTCCAGGATTAGATTTGCTGCCCTCACATAGTAAAAGGTCTCCAGGATTAGATTTGCTGCCCTCACATAGTACAAGGTCTCCAGGATTAGGTTTGCTGCCCTCACATAGCATGAACAAACTCGGCATCACCACTTTATGCCTCCTTGTAGGTACATTGTGCTGATGTGTCCACTGTCGCATGTCCTTATACCAACCTTTTGCTGTTGTTAATGTAAGGGTGCATGTAAAATGAAGCGATCACATTGTTACCTTAGGGACATGTCTAACCAGTGTTATTGTTAATCTAATGCCTCCAGTGATAAGATGCAATTAAACTGTGTTACAAATGGCACTCCTGCTGTTTTCCCCAGTATGATAAGTAAGTTGCTCCTTTACTCTGCTGAGTGTCCTGGTGTCCCCACGGTCCCATGCCTCTAAACCAACTCTTTAGCTGATGTTGATTTACTGTGTCTGGTAAACAAGCAATGCTACCATTAAAGTAATCCCATATTTGAGGAATCTCATTGTTGATCGTAATGCTTCTGGTAACATGAAGCATTGCTGACGTTTTAAAATTTCTACTGTCCTTGCATGATTGCCATGAACATAATTAAGATGCTTCTTTTCATTTTGTATATGTTTCATATATTCTTATTGACCAGCAACTGTTTACTTTCTATCTTTTTATGTAGATAGGGATATCCATTTCACCTTGTTGCTATTGTGACCTTTTGGTGAACTGCACAAAACACTTTTTTTTGGAATGAGTGTCTTGTGCAGTTCAACTAAAATGTCACGTGGGCAACATCTCTCAATTTTGGTGGAACTTCACAAAATGGTGATTGGAGTTTCCAAAATCTCCGTCTAGTTCTGCTGGTAATCTCGTGCAACATTTTATTAGCCTTTGCAAGATGAGCCGTCACTGTCACCACAATGGCACTTTATTTTAGTGGAACTGCACAAAAGGATAACAAAATTATAGTTGCACCTTACATGAGCCGGACAGCCAACCTTAATGTTCCTCAATTTTAGTGCAACTACTAAAGAAGAACCTGCCAGCTCACGAGAGCAAGTATTTCTTGCTAGTTGAATGATGCAATCTTTGCTTCATTTCAGGTGAACTGCAGAAAAAGGCGCATGAATTGAATCTTGGAACTCCAGGCAGGCTTCATCCGAGTGGAGCTACAGGTTGAGTAAAGGAGGCCATTACTAAAGTGAAATCATGCTCTCTTAGTTTGTGCTATGCAAACAGGAATACTCAACTACAGATGTTGTGACGGTCAAGAGCATTCGCCAAGTTCTTCGATTGTATGACATGGTTAGCGAAGATGGTTTAATCCCGATATTCACTTTATCAAAAGGCTCTAATGGGTTGGTCCTGAATCTTGCAAGCTGGGAAACAGTGAGATATGTAGGCATCTTTGTTGTACTTATTATTTGAATCTTATTTGTTGGTTCTAAATCTTGCAGGCTGGGAATCAATGAGATGTGTAGGCATCTTTGTTGTACTTATTATTTGGATCTTATTTGTTGGTTCTGAATCTTGCAAGCTGGGAATCAATGAGATGTGTAGGCATCTTTGTTGTACTTATTATTTGGATCTTATTTGTTGGTTCTGAATCTTGCAAGCTGGGGAACACGGCATGATGATGCAGAGGACAACAACCATAACAAACAGTTCAAACTTGGTAGTATTATCTTTGTGAAAGTGCGAAAAATGTGCTGATCATGTGCGTCCTGAGAGTAATAATTCTAATTGTTGTGCATGTTGATCCTGTGGCACTGATAGAACGAGCGAATGCATTGCTTGTTTTAAGTATAAATTTCTATTAGAGCTAATTAAATTTAAGTAAAGTGACCACTAACTCCTGTTATTACAGTACCAATACAGACCCGCTCGTGAACCGACGTGTGGCCGAGGGTGCGTCTTCTGCCGGGCGTGCAGCGGACGAGGGAGGGGTAGTAACTGTTGTTGCCTGTACACACTCAGCTTACTGTTGAATCCAGTTCCCCAGGAGCTGAAAAACGAACTACTGCCGCCGCCTACACACTCGTTCACTCGAAGAGACTCCAATGGCGATACGAGGGGTGAGCCTGCTGGATATGGACTTCAGCAAGGAGTTACCCTTTGAGTTCGCCGTTCAGTCCTATGGCTGCACTAAGTTGAATGTGATGTACACCAACGATACGGACTCGGTGAAGCTCTGCCTCGCCTCAGTCCTATGGCTGCACCAGGTTCTGGAGCATTCGCCCGTTTCATCGGTAGCGTAGACTGCACCTTCGCTACGGTGGAGAGAAGGAAGAACGCGACGATTCGGCCATCTGGTGCAACAAGCTTGTCGACATCGAGAAGCAATACAAGATCATCAGCAACAGGCAGGAGAAGGACTCCGTGGTTGACCTCGCTGAGACCATCACCGACCCCTGATATGCCAACATGAAAGAAGACGACCTGAACACGTGGGAGGTACCTCTGAATCTAGCTTACATAACCTACGCGGCCAAGGACGCATACGCATGCTACGACATGTACAGGCAGATCTTGGACATGAGGGCGTGTCTGCTTCCCGTAACCGACGAGTACACGGACAGCCGCAGCGTCATGATCAAGCGTGCCAGGAAGGTCTAGATGTTGTACTTTATCTGTTTATAAGCACCTTTATCATCTAAGTGTTTCATGCATTAGCCTATGTGTCGTAATTATCTGTTTTGTCTGAAATATTTCTTCTAAGAACCCATTAACCTGATTGCTTTTTTTAGTGGCTATTTGCTTATGTATGTAAACTAGTTCACTTGTCCGTAAAAAAAAACTAGCTCACTCAGCTGCCGTGCTTTGAATCTCCTTCATCCCAACATATTCCCCTCCTTAGGTGGACCCAGCAGGTCTCTGAATTTTCTCCCACTTTCTTTTTCGATGTAAACTGAGTTTTCTCCTAGTACTTTCCCCTAGAACCAACTCAACTGTCCCACGTCTAGCCTAAAAAATAATAATACCCCACGTACTATTAACTCATCAAATTAAAATGATATTTTATTTCGTAAGTTGAAATATCTTACAAAATAATAATAATAATTGTTTATATATAACTTGGCAAGTTAACTCCTAGTGATTGCGTACATAAGCTTGCAAAGATTTTACTAACGTGCAATCATGTGTTTATGTTCTTATAACATTTCTCCGTCTAGCCCAACATGATATTTTCACCCAGCCCAGCAAGTCCACGGATTTCGAGTAAAATGCAAATGGGATTTAAACGGGCTGCATAGATGCTACATCATTGTTTCACCCAGCCCACCAAATGGACTAAAAAACGTTCCCCCCGCTGGCAGGTCGGACCCACCAGATATATCTTTGCACGCAAGGAAGTGCCTCCTTATTACGCATAAAAAAATGAATACCCCCTGCTAGCTGGGACCCACCATAGTGGGAGGATGACTTGTGGACCAACAAAGTTGACGGGGACGGAGGGCTTTGTCAACTTAGTCAATATGAACGATTCTAGCTCCAGTGACCGTACGATGTCCATCCAACGGCCGTAGTGCTTCTTCAACCTCTGGTCTTCTTGCTCCAGCCGCCCAAATCAGCGCCAGTCGTGCCGCATGCTCCTGCCTCCCGTGGTCGGTTGTGCTGCCGCGGAGGCCTCACCGCCCCTACTATTCCCACCGCTGGCCAGGCCCTGCGGCGACGATAGCCTCACACGGTAGCCGAACCAGTGAACCCTCGTACTCCTCTCTGCGCGGGCTTCCACTGCCGCGTCTTCCCCAGCTCCGCATTGTCCCCTTCCTAGGCCTCGCCGTCGTCCACCGCCGTGGTGCTCTCCGCGCGGCATGGTCAACGTGGTCAAGGAACAACTTCCATCGGAAGAGTACTGTACATGGAGACGCTGACAGCTGGGTCAACGGCCACAGCCCAGTTTTTTTGTGATTTGCCAAGCAAGTCGTTTTGTCAGGCCTATTGGGCTGCAAATCTTTCAAGACGAGGAGAACTTTCATTCGGCTGGTCGAGAAAATGGCCCATCAGTAATGAGAAATGGGCTGTGCATTTTTAAAACACATCAAACCGGCAATTAGTTTCAAATATCTTTTTTTTCATTTCAAGATTTTAAATTACATTAATTTTTATGCATGGAGAATTTGTTGTATTTTATATTGATATACATTTATTTTTAAAATCAGTTTGAATGTGAGTCGAAATTTCAGGATTAAAAACAGTTCAGACCGCACCGAAATATGCAAAATTTTGTATAATTTTTTAACCGTGGCCACAATTTGGGTTGTAATGCTAACAAAAAGAATATGGGCTCAAAAAAACCTTAAGAATTAGCAAATGGGCTGAAAATTATTAGAAATAATGGCAGATGGGCTGTATGCTGTTTTCCACAGATTTGGGCCTTTCCTAAAAAAAGGTTGACGCACAAGCAGTGACTGTTGGATGTCCACCCAACGGCCGGCGTGCTTCTTCAATCTCTGCTCTTCCTGCTCCAGCCGCTCAAACAAGCACCGGCGGGACTGCCTGCTCCCTCCTCCCCGCGGTTGGCTGTGCTCCCGCGCAGGCCTCACAGCCCCACCGTACTCCCATCGCTGACCTAGCCATCCCTCTGCTCACCCACAGCTGCTGTTATTCTCCGGCGACAGCAGACGAACCAGTAAAGCCTCGTACAGTCGTACTCCCCTCCGTGTGGGAAACAACTGTCGAGTCTTCCCTGCCTCCGTGTCGTTCCCTTCCTGGGCCTCGCTGTCGTCCACCGCACTGGTGCTCTCGGCGCGGCCTGGTCAACGTGGTCAACGACCGACATGCATCTGAAGTGGACTGTACGTGGAGAGGCCGACAGCTGGGTCCACGGCAGCACGCAAGGAAATGCCTCCTTATTACGCGCAAAATAATGATTCTCCACCTGACATCAGGGACCCACCGAAAGGGCATTTGTATTTTGCGAAAAAATGTTACCGCCGCTGAAAGCTCGGACCCACTAGCTATATCTTTGCATGCAAGGAAGTGCCTCCTTATTACGCACAAAAAAATGATTACTCCCCATGTTAGCTGGGACCCACCTTGGTGGCAGGCTGACTTGTGTGCCTACTAAGTTGACGGAGACGGAGGGCCTTGTCAACTTACTCAATATGCACGATTCTAGCTCCAGTGACCGTACGATGTCCATCCAACGGCCGTAGTGCTTCTTCAACCTCTGGTCTTCTTGCTCCAGCCGCCCAAAGCAGCGCCGGTCGTGCCGCCTGCTCCTGCCTCCCGTGGCCGGCTGTGCTGCCGCGGAGGCCTCACCGCTCCCTACTATTCCCACCGCTGGCCAGGCCTTGCGGCGACAGCGGCCTCACACCGCAGCTGAACGAGTGAACCCTCATACTCCTCTCCGCGTGGGCATCCACTGCTGCGTCTTCACCGGCTCCGCGTCGTCCCCTTCCTAGGCCTCACCATCGTCCACCGCCCTGGTGCTCTCAGCGCGGTGTGGTCAACGTGGTCAAGGAACGACTTCCATTGGACATGGACTGTACGTGGAGAGGCTGACAGCTGGGTCCACGGCGGCAGCAAGGAAGTGCCTCCTTATTAGGCGGAAAATAATGATTCCTCCACCTGACAGTAGGGACCCACCGGATGGGCCACCATATTTCGCGAAAAAACGTTTCCCCCCTGACTGTTGGGACCCACGAGCTACATCTTCGCACGCAAGGAAGTGCGTCCAAAAAAAAACGATTCGCCCGCCTGACTGCTGGGACCCACCAGCCCCCCGACTGCTGGGACCCACCAGCCCCCCGACTGCTGGGACCCACCAGCTACATCTTCACACGCAAGGAAGTGCGTCCGGGCAAAAAAAATGATTTGCCCCCTGACTGCTGGGACCCACCAGCTACATCTTCGCAGGCAAGGAAGTGCCTAACAGTCGGGACGCACCTGGTCGAAGCGTACGTAGCGTTGTCATTCTGGTCGCGAACGTGTACGTACATTCTGGTCGATGTAGAGGCGCGCACGTGTCGTAGTAGAGGCGCGCACGTAGCATGTACACGTATGTACAACGGCCAGGGTGCAAGAAAGAAAATACGGCCACGTATGTGTACATACGGGTGGGGTCTCGAACACTTACTCGCGCATACGTACGGCGAGGGCTCGTTGACATGGCTGGGTCGGAACGGAGAAACAGCATCATTATCATGTTCATGGGGAGGCAACGAAATGCGTCGTGTTCATCGGGAGGCAACGCAGCTGGGTCGGAACGGAATGCGTGGTCATGTTCATCGGGAGGGCTTGGACGGAAGAGGCGATGGCAACGATGCCTGGCGTACCGCACAACGGAGGAAACGAACATCCTACAGTCGAAACGGGGGTCCTGTTGATCAGGAGGGGTGTGGCGTACCACAAAACGGAGGAAACGGACCTCCTACGGTCGAAACGGGGGTCATGTTGATCGGGAGGGGTGTGGCGTACCGCAAAACGGCGGAAACGGACCTCCTACGGTCAAAACGGGGGTCATGTTCATCGGGAGGGGTGTGGCGTACTGCAAAACGGAGGAAACGGACTTGTGTTGGAGCGCTACGGTCGAAACGGGGGTCTTGTTCATCGGGAGGGGTGTGGCGTACCGCAAAACGGGACTCCATGGGATACTGTCATCTGCACCGTCGACCCCCTCCAGCCTCCACGAGCTACTATTCATCCACCATCGACCTCCTCCAGCCTCCACCTGCGACTGTTCATCCACGGGCTCCTGTTCATCCAGCCTCCACCGCGCGCTACTCCACCGGCTACTGTTCAACCAGCCCTCTCCACGGGCTCCTGTTCAACCACCCCTCCACGGGCTACTGTTCATCCTGCCCTCCACCATCTACTATTCATCCAGCCCTCCACGGGGTGGTCCTGTTCATCCAGCCCTCCACGGGGTCCTTTTCATCCAGCCCCAACCGGCTCGATCGATCGGGGTCATGTTCATCCAGAGGCAACACCACGGGGTCCAGTTCATCCACCCCCACCGGGAACAGTTCATCCAACCCCCCCCCCCGCAACACTCACTGTTCATCCAGAGGCAGCATTCATCGGCTTCAGTTAGCAGCAGTAGCGAAGGAATTGCTCAATCGGGTTCAGTTAACAGCCATCGATTGATCGCTCGGGTTCAGTAACGCGTAGCCTGTAGTGCAATCGCTTGGGTTCATTTAGAGCCCAACACCTCGCTCGAGTTTAGTTAGAGCCAACGCCTCGCACACACACGCATACGTGTACGAGAGAAACGCGCATCGCTCGGCCCCGACCTCCCACCGTAACCGGGAACTCCCCGAAATTTTCCTCCCCCTCGCTTCTACCACGGTTTTTTCCGTCATGGACGGCCCAAAGAATGTCATGCAGCTGCGTCTCCGGCCCGCCCAGGACGAAAAGCCCATTTTCTGTCATCATTTTTTGTCATAGAAGTAGGAGCCCACCACATCTATGATGATACCGGGTTTTGTCACAATTATTGTCATAGAAGTGTCATATGTATGACAGAAAAAAATTTCGTTTGGCCCAAATTGTCACGGATGTGTCTTTTTTTGTAGTGCTTCCATATTACTTTGCTACTAAATACTTTGCTGCAGATACTAGGTTATCTAGGTGTGGTTGAATTGAATACTCAATTGCTAATACTTGAGAATATTGTTTGGCTCCCCTTGTGTCGAATCAATAAATTTGGGTTGAATACTCTACCCTCAAAAACTCTTGTGATCCCCTATACTTGTGGGGTATCACTCGCGCCTGACGGTCTCCTGGGGAATGGGCTCCATGGCATCAATTGCACCATACTCGGCAGGCATCTCGCCATCCGCACTTGCCATATCTTTGGAATAGGCCGCCATGAGCTGGGCGTGGGCGTCCGCGATCTGGGCTCTGGCGGGCTCCGTCGTGGCAAGGTATGCCTCATAGGAACGGATGGCTGCTCGAACTCTCTCGGCGATTGCCAGCTCTTCGGCCTGGGGTTGCCGACCATTGTCGGAGAAGCTTCGTTTGATTTGTGCGGTGACCGCCATGAACTGGGCGTGGACGGCCTCGACATGGTAGTGGGTGGCCTCCAGCAGGGCTAAGGCCGCCGCTGCGGAACAGACAACTGTTGTGCGACTCTCGCCAGTTGCTATCCCCGAGGCAGATGCTGCAGCCGCCGGCTGAGAAGCAACAGCGGCCGTTTGGGCTGCCTTGGCCGCCCGGACACAGACTGCGGTCGCCCTCACGAAGCTTGTTAGCACGCGCCTGGCGGTTGCGGCCGCGCTCTCGCCGGAGTGGGCCGCCGAAGTTGCCCTCACGACGTGGGTCCACGTCCCCATCTTTCACCGGTGACGAACAAACATTAAAATGATATTTGGGGAGTGAGCTAGTGTGCTTGACACGCCGGCTGTGGATTGTAGCCGACGCACCTTCTCTCATAGGCCATGGGCGTACTATACACTGACAATGCTCCAAGATATTTTGTGCTGCATCTCACACGGTTGGTGATAATAAACTATGTGCGATCTACTTGATTTATCTTCTTGGTCATTTGAATTATGTAATGGGGTCACAACTACAAAGGATGGTGTTTGAATTGTTAGAACTTTTATCTGCAGTGAACATGCAACTATAGGTGTGTCGTCTAAAAATTGGAATTATTCAGGATTCGTTTGTACATTTTTATACATTAACTGGGTTTTCCAGGCATTTTATGCGCATAATTCAAATTTGAACTACATGCACATGCTCCAGTGCATATAAACTTATAAAAAATCAAATATGTGTCCAAGGTTGCTGCTACGTCTCGAGCTAGCGTTGGTTTTCCCCGAAGAGGAGGGGGTGATGCAGCACAGTAGCGTAAGTATTTCCCTCAGTTTTTGAGAACCAAGGTATCAATCCAGTAGGAGCTCACGCGCAAGTCCTTCGTACCTGCACAAAACGGTAGCAACTCGCAACCAACGCATAGGGGTTGTCAGTCCCTTCATGGTCACTTACGAGAGTGAGATCTGATAGAGATAATATTTTTGGTATTTTTGGTATAAAGATGCAAAGTAAAAAGGTAAAGGCAAAACAAGTAAATAAAGTGATGGAGATTGATATGATGAGAATAGACCCGGGGGCCATAGGTTTCACTAGTGGCTTCTCTCAAGAGCATAAGTATTCTACGGTGGGTGAACAAATTACTGTTGAGCAATTGATAGAATTGAGCATAGTTATGAGGTATATCTAGGTATGATCATGTATATAGGCATCACGTCCGTGACAAGTAGATCGAAACGATTCTGCATCTACTACTATTACTCCACTCATCGACCGCTATCCAGCATGCATCTAGAGTATTAAGTTAAAAACAGAGTAACGCCTTAAGCAAGATGACATGATGTAGAGGAATAAATTCATGCAATATGATAAATACCCCATCTTGTTATCCTCGATGGCAACAATACAATACGTGCCTTGCAACTCTTTCTGTCACTGAGTAAGGACACCGCAAGATTGAACCCAAAGCCATGCACTTCTCCCATTGCAAGAACTACCAATCTAGTTGGCCAAACCAAACGGATAATTCGAAGAGACTTGCAAAGATAACTCAATCATACATAAAAGAATTCAGAGAAGATTCAAATATTTTCCATAGATAAGTTGGATCATAAACCCACAATTCATCGGTCTCAACAAACACACCGCAAAAAGAAGATTACATCGAATAGATCTCCATGAGAGAGGGGGAGAACATTGTATCGAGATCCAAAAAGAGAGAAGAAGCCATCTAGATACTAGCTATGGACCCGAAGGTCTGAAGTAAACTACTCACACTTTATTGGAGGGGCTATGGTGTTGATGTAGAAGCCCTTCGTGGTGGATGCCCTCTCCGGCGGAGCTCTGGAACAGGCCCCAAGATGGGATCTCATGGATACAGGAAGTTGCGGCGGTGGAATTAGGTTTTTGGCTCCGTATCTGGTCTAATGGGGGTACGTAGGTATATATAGGAGGAAGGAGTATGTTGGTGGAGCTCCGAGGGGCCCACGAGGCAGGGGGCGCGCCCAGGGGGGGCGCCCTCTACCCTCGTGACCTCCCCGGAAACTTCTTGGAGTAGGGTCCAAGTCTCCTGGATCACGTTCGGTGAGAAGATCACGTTCCCGAAGGTTTCATTCCGTTTGGACTCCGTTTGATATTCTGTTTCCTCGAAATACTGAAATAGGCAAAAAACAGCAATTCTGGGCTGGGCCTCCGGTTAATAGGTTAGTCCCAAAAATAATATAAAAGTGGAAAATAAAGCCCAATATAGTCCAAAACAGTAGATAAAGTAGCATGGAGCAATAAAAAATTATAGATACGTTGGAGACGTATCAGGCATCCCCAAGCTTAATTCCTGCTCGTCCTCGAGTAGGTAAATGATAAAAAGAGAATTTTTGATGCGGAGTGATACTTTGGCATAATTTCAATGTAAATCTTCTTAATCATGGTATGAATATTCAGATCCGAAAGATTCAAGACAAAAGTTCATATTGACATAAAAAATAATAATACTTCAAGCATACTAATCAAAGTAATTATGTCTTCTCAAAATAACATGGCCAAAGAAAGTTATCCCTACAAAATCATATAGTCTGGTTATGCTCCATCTTCCCCACACAAAGTATTTAAATCATGCACAACCCCGATGACAAGCCAAGCAATTGTTTCATACTTTAACATTTTCAAAACTTTTTCAATCTTCACGCAATACATGAGCGTGAGCCATGGATATAGCACTATATGTGGAATAGAGTGGTGGTTGTGGAGAAGACAAAAAGAGGGAAGATAGTCTCACATCAACTAGGCGTATCAACGGGCTATGGAGATGCCCATCAATAGATATCAATGTGAGTGAGTAGGGATTGCCATGCAACGGATGCACTAGAGCTATAAGTATATGAAAGCTCAACAAAAGAAACTAAGTGGGTGTGCATCCAACTCGCTTGCTCACGAAGACCTAGGGCGTTTTGAGGAAGCCCATCATTGGAATATACAAGCCACGTTCTATAATGAAAAATTCCCACTAGTATATGAATGTGACAACATAGGAGACTCTCTATCATGAAGATCATGGTGCTACTTTGAAGCACAAGTGTGGTAAAAGGATAGTAGCATTGTCCCTTCTCTCTTTTTCTCTCATTTTTTTTGTTTGGGCCTTTCCCTTTTTTTTTTGCCCTTTTTTTCTCTTTTTTTCGTCCGGAGTCTCATCCCGACTTGTGGGGGAATCATAGCCTCCATCATCCTTTCCTCACTTGGGACAATGCTCTAATAATGATGATCATCACACTTTTATTTTTCTTACAACTCAACAATTACAACTCGATACTTAGAACATAATATGACTCTATATGAATGCCTCCGGCGGTGTACCGGGATATGCAATGATTCATGAGTGACATGTATGAAAGAATTATGAAAGGTGGCTTTGCCACAAATACGATGTCAACTACATGATCATGGTAAGCAATATGACAATGATGGAGCGTGTCATAATAAATGGAACGGTGGAAAGTTGCATGGAAATATATCTCGGAATGGCTATGGAAATGCCATAATAGGTAGGTATGGTGGCTGTTTTGAGGAAGGTTTATGGTGGGTGTATGATACCGGCGAAAGGTGCGCGGTATTAGAGAGGCTAGCAATGGTGGAAGGATGGGAAAAAGTGCGTATAATCCATGGACTCAACATTAGTCATAAAGAACTCATATACTTATTGCAAAAATCTATAAGTTATCAAAGCAAAGTATTATGCGCATGCTCCTAGGGGGATAGATTGGTAGGAAAAGACCATCGCTCGTCGCCGACCACCACTCATAAGGAATACAATCAATTAATAAATCATGCTCCGAGCTCATCACATAACGGTTCACTATACGTGCATGCTACGGGAATCACAAACTTCAACACAAGTATTCTTCGAATTAACAACTACTCAACTAGCATTACTCTAATATCACCATCTTCATATCTCAAAACAATTATCAAGCATCAAACTTGTCTTAGTATTCAACGCACTCAAAAGAAAGTTTCACATATCTTGAACACCAAGTATATTAACATTAAGCAAATTACCATGCTATTAATGACTCTCAAAATAATCTAAGTGAAGCATGAGAGATCAAGTTTCTTTAAAACAAATCCACCAACGTGCTCTAAAAGATCTAAGTGAAGCACTAGAGTAAAAATTGTCACGCTCAAAAAGATATAAGTGAAGCACTATGAGCAAAACTATCAAGCTCAAAAGATATAAGTGAAGCACTATGAGCAAAACTATCAAGCTCAAAAGATATAAGTGAAGCACATAGAGTATTCTAACAAATTCCAAATCATATATGGCTCTCTCAAAAGGTGTGTACATCAAGGATGATTGTGGTAGACTAACAAGCAAAGACTCAAATAATACAAGACGCTCCAAGAAAAACACATATCATGTGGTGAATAAAAATATAGCTCCAAGTAAATTACCGATGGAAGTGGACGAAAGAGGGGATGCCTTACGGGGCATCCCCAAGCTTTGACTTTTTGGTGTCCTTGGATTATCTTGGGGGTGCCATGGGCATCCCCAAGCTTAGGCTCTTGCCACTCCTTGTTCCATAATCCGTCAAAATAATTCACCCAAAACTTGAAAACTTCACAACACAAAACTCAATAGAAATCTCGTGAGCTCCGTTAGAGAAAGAAAACAAAAGACTACTTCAAGGTATTGTAACGAACTCATTCTTTATTCGTATTGGTGTTAATCCTACTGTATTCCAAATTCTCTATGGATCATAAACTATTTTACTAGCCATAGATTCATCAAAATAAGCAAACAACACACGCAAAACAGAATCTGTCAAAAAACAGAATAGTCTGTAGTAATCTGTAACTAACACAAACTTCTAGAACCCAAAAAATTCTACCAAAATTAGAAGACCTGGTCAATTTTGTTTATTGATCAGCAGCAATTGGAATCACTATTGTATCACGTTCTGGTGATTTTTAACAATTCGGGCACTGAGCACAAAGATTCTGGAAATTACAGCAAGATCAAATAACTATCTTCCAAGAAGATCTAATAGGTTTAACTTGGCACAAACACTAATTAAAAGATAAAACCACATCTAAACAGAATCTAGATGGATTATTTATTCCTAAACAGAACCAAAAACAAAAAACACAAAATAAAATTGGGTTGCCTCCCAACAAGCGCTATCGTTTAACGCCCCTAGCTAGGCATAAAGGCAAGGATAGATCTAGGTATTGCCATCTTTGGTAGGCAATCCATAAGTGGCTCTCATGATAGATTCATATGGTAATTTTATTTTCTTTCTAGGAAAGTGTTCCATGCCCTTATTTAAGGGAAATTGGAATTTAATATTACCTTCCTTCATATCAATAATTGCACCAATCGTTCTAAGGAAAGGTTACCAAGAATAATAGGACATGAAGGATTACAATCTATATCAAGAACGATAAAATCTACGGGCACATAATTCCTATTTGTAACAATAAGAACATCATTAATTCTTCCCATAGGCTTTTTAATAGTGGAATCCGCAAGATGCAAGTTTAGAGAGAAATCATCAAAGTCACAGAAATCTAGCAAATCACACAAAGTTTTGGAAATAGTGGAGACACTAGCACCCAAATCACACAAAGCATGAAACTCATAATCTCTAATTTTAATTTTAATGGTAGGTTCCCACTCATCATGGAGTTTTCTAGGGATAGAAACTTTCAACTCAAGCTTTTCTTCATAAGATTGCATTAAGGCGTCAACAATATGTTCGGTAAGGCCTTATTTTGACTATAAGCATGAGGAGAATTTAACACGGATTGCAACAAGGAAATACAATTAATTATGGAGCAATTTTCATAGTTAAATTCCTTGAGATCCAAAATACTAGGGTTAGTAATATCTAGATTCTTATTTCTTTCAATCTCACTTTTATCAATTTCATCATCAAGATCTAGAAACTCAGAATTCTTAGAACGCCTTCTAGGTAAAGGAAGATCATAATCAGATTCATCAAGATTCACATTGCAAAACAAAGATTTAATAGGGGACACATCAATAACTTTTAGATCTTCATCTTGATTTTCATAGTTATTCGGTTTAGCGGCCATCTTATTGACTAAGGTGTCTTGCATATCCGAAATTTTAGCGGTCATTTTTTCAAGATGAGCAATTTGGGCTCTTACACCATCAAATTCTTTGGACATATCATCGAGCTCTTTATTCATATAACTCATAAAACTCTTTTGTTTCTAAAGAAATTATTATGCTCAAATTGAGAGACCATAAACTTCCTAACATTGTTTTCAATATCTTCTAGCCTTTTAAGGTGAAGATCACCAAAATTAGGTAAGGCCATCGCGACAAACAAGCAACTAACACACGAGCACACAAAAGGCAAAGGGAAAAAGAGGAGGAGATTGGGAAAGAGAGGGCGAATAAAACGGCAAGGGTGAAGTGGGGGAGAGGAAAACGAGAGGCAAATGGCAAATAATGTAATGCGAGAGATAGGGATTGTGAAGGGTACTTGGTATGTTGACTTTTGCGCAAGCCTCCCTGGCAACGGCGCCAGAAATGGCTCGTTGTCAGGAGTCCAAATCTTCACTTGACTTCATGTAAGCCTCCCCGGCGACGGCGCCAGAAATCCTTCTTGCTACGCCTCGAGCTAGCGTTGGTTTTCCCCGAAGAGGAGGGGGTGATGCAGCACAGTAGCGTAAGTATTTCCCTCAGTTTTTGAGAACCAAGGTATCAATCTAGTAGGAGGTCACGCGCAAGTCCCTCGTACCAGCACAAAACGGTAGCAACTCGCAACCAACGCTTAGGGGTTGTCAATCCCTTCACGGTCACTTACGAGAGTGAGATCTGGTAGAGATAATATTTTTGGTATTTTTGGTATAAAGATGCAAAGTAAAAAGTAAAAGCAAAACAAGTAAAATAAAGTGATGGACATTGATATGATGAGAATAGACCCGGGGGCCATAGGTTTCACTAGTGGCTTCTCTCAAAAGCATAAGTATTCTACGGTGGGTGAACAAATTACTGTTGAGCAATTGATAGAATTGAGCATAGTTATGAGGTTATCTAGGTATGATCATGTATATAGGCATCACGTCCGTGACAAGTAGGTCGAAACGATTCTGCATCTACTACTATTACTCCACTCATCGACCGCTATCCAGCATGCATCTAGAGTATTAAGTTAAAAACAGAGTAACGCCTTAAGCAAGATGACATGATGTAGAGGAATAATATCATGCAATATGATAAATACCCCATCTTGTTATCCTCGATGGCAACAATACAATACGTGCCTTGCAACCCCTTCTGTCACTAGGTAAGGACACCGCAAGATTGAACCCAAAGCTAAGCACTTCTCCCATTGCAAGAACTACCAATCTAGTTGGCCAAACCAAATGGATAATTCGAAGAGACTTGCAAAGATAACTCAATCATACATAAAAGAATTCAGAGAAGATTCAAATATTATTCATAGATAAGTTGGATCATAAACCCACAATTCATCGGTCTCAACAAACACACCGCAAAAAGATTACATCGAATAGATCTCCACGAGAGAGGAGGAGAACATTGTATTGAGATCCAAAAAGAGAGAAGAAGCCATCTAGCGACTAGCTATGGACCCGAAGGTCTGAAGTAAACTACTCACACTTCATTCGAGCGGCTATGGTGTTGATGTAGAAGCCCTCCGTGGTGGATGCCCTCTCCGCGGGAGCTCCGGAACATGCCCCAAGATGGGATCTCGTGGATATAGGAAGTTGCGGTGGTGGAATTTGGTTTTTGGCTCCGTATATGGACTAATGGGGGTACGTAGGTATATAGAGGAGGAAGGAGTACGTCGGTGGAGCTCCGAGGGGCCCACGAGGCAGGGGGGAGCGCCCAGGGGGGCGCCCTCCACCCTCGTGACCTCCCCGAAAACTTCTTGGAGTAGGGTCCAAGTCTCCTGGATCACGTTCGGTGAGAAGATCACATTCCGAAGGTTTCATTCCGTTTGGACTCTGTTTGATATTCTGTTTTTTCGAAATACTGAAATAGGCAAAAAACAACAATTCTGGGCTGGGCCAACGGTTAATAGGTTAGTCCCAAAAATAATATAAAAGTGGAAAATAAAGCCCTATATAGTCCAAAACAGTAGATAAAGTAGCATGGAGCAATAAAAAATTATAGATACATTGGAGACGTATCAGTTGCATGCTTAGGTCCCATGCAAGAAATGGGAATGAATTTCAAACACCCTATCACCGTCACTGTAACGCCCTCGATGCGGCTATATCTCCCACGTGTCGAAGCACGACTTAGAGGCATAACCGCATTGAAAGCAATGTCGCAAGTGAGGTAATCTTCACACAACCCATGTAATACATAAGGGAAAGAGATACATAGTTGGCTTACAATCGCCACTTCACGCAATACATGAGTAAAGCATTACATCATACAGATACAATCAAGGTCCGACTACGGAACCAAAATAAAGGAAGACTACGCCAAATGCTACACAGATCCCCGATCGTCCCAACTGGGCTCCACTACTGATCAACTGAAACGAAACAACACAATGAACAAGATCTTCATCGAGCTACTACTTGAGCTCGGGTGCGCCACCTGCACGGTTTCATCGGCACCTACAAACTGGTTTTGGAAGTATCTTTGAGTCACGGGGACTCAACAATCTCACACCCGCGAGATCAAGACTATTTAAGCTTATGGGTAGGAGAATCTAGTGAGGTGGAGCTGCAGCAAGCGACTAGCATATCTGGTGTCTAGCATACGCAAATGAGAGCGAGAAGAGAAAGCAAAAGCACGGTCGAACAACTATGATCAAGAAGTGATCCTAGAACAACCTACGTCAAGCATAACTCCAACACCGTGTTCACCTTCCGGACTCCGCCGAGAAGAGACCATCACGGTTACACACGCGGTTGGTGTATTTTAATTAAGATCAACTTTGGGTTTTCTACAACCGGACATTAACAAATTCCCATCTGCCTCATAACTGCGGGCACGACTTTCGAAAGATAATACCCTGCAGGGGTGTCCCAACTTAGCCCATTATAAGCTCTCATGGTCAACGAAGGATATTCCTCCTACCGGGAAGACCCGATCAGTCTTGGAATCCCGGTTTACAAGACATTTCGACAATGGTAAAACAAGACCAGCAAGACCACCCGCTGTGCCGACAAATCCCGATAGGAGCTGCACATATCTCGTTCTCAGGGCACACCGGATAAGCTAAGCGTACAGGTACCGACGTAATCCAAGTTGCCAAGGAATGGTCCCGCACGGTGCTCTAGTTTAGACCAACACTCGGAGGAGCACTGGCCCGGGGGTAAAAATAAAGATGACCCTTGAGTCTGCAGAACCCAAGGGAAAAAGGCTTAGGTGGCAAATGGTAAAACCAAGGTTGGGCCTTGCTGGAGGAGTCTTATTCAAAGCGAACTGTCAAGGGGGTCCCATAAATCACCCAACCGTGTAAGGAACGCAATATCAAGGAACATAACAGCGGTATGACGGAAACTAGGGCGGCAAGAGTGGAACAAAACACCAGGCATAATGCCGAGCCTTCCACCCTTTACCAAGTATATAGTTGCATTAATTAAATAAGAGATATTGTGATATGCCAACATAAACATGTTCCAACATGGAGCAATCTTCAACTTCACCTGCAACTAGCAACGCTATAAGAGGGGGTGAGCAAAGCGGTAACATAGCCAAACAACGGTTTGCTAGGAAAGGTGGGTTAGAGGCTTGACATGGCAACATAGGAGGCATGATATAGCAAGTGATATGCATGGTAGCATAGGCATAGCAAAAGAGCGAGCAACTAGCAAGCAAAGATAGAAGTGATTTCGAGGGTATGGTCATCTTGCCTGAAATCCCGCAAGGACGAAGAACGAGACCATGAAGAATAAAAATGGACGTAGTCGAACGGATCCTCACAACTCCGGAACGAAACCGAAGCTAACGAGAGAAGCAACCCGGAAACAAACAAACAACATAGTAAACCAACAAGCACAAACATGGCATGATGCACAACCAAGTATGATGCATGTCCGGTTTAAATAGCATGGCATGGCAATATGCACAAACAAAACTACAAGTTAAATGGAGCCCAATATGCAACGAGTTGCATATTGACGAAACACCACATCAATTATTTAGTTCTCTCTCGGTTATGTACCCAACAATATTAAATATTTGCTAACATGGCAAGTGGTGAAGCATAACAAAACTATACCATCTAAACAATTTAAATGGGGCCGGATATAAAAACAACAAATCCGGTAAATCCCCATATGCATTTAGCAATTTATTGCAACAACAATTTTAAACATTTAAATGTTGTTATCATGATGCGGATGACATATACAAGTTTTAAGCAATTTTATGAAAATGTTTACATGAGCATGTTATGAAGCATTTGGTCACCATGGCGGAACGAAAGGGGTGCCACGGCAACGAATCCGAAAATGATGCCACGGCAACATTCCGGTCCCGGTAACTCATGGAGGTACCGGTGCAAAAGGAAGTGTGACGTGAGCAAGTCATGCAAGATGGTGGGGTGATCCTGAATTCCAGGTTCCCACGGGACGGCGGCATGGCAAACGAGGAACGTGCAAAGAAAAACGAGCACGGTGCAAACACGAGCATCTCATACAACACACATGCATTCGTTCACGGGCGGTCGTCATCTCGGGATTATACCTTTGAAGCGTGCATTTCGGAGCGGTTCGGGTTCGGTACGACGTAGAGGAAGTAGTCGTTCACGGGTCATCGTGGGAAGTAGTTCTTCATGTGGCGACGGTAGTGGAAGTAGTCGTTCTCATGGCGGTAGTGGAAGTAGTGGTACACGGCGGTGGCTGTAGTTGTTCAAGGTCTTGGCGGGTCGTCATGTAGCCGTACATGTTCGTCGTGGTACACAGTTCGTAGTGGTACTTGAGATCTTCTGAACTTGCCGGTATTGACGAAATGAAGGGGTACTTGGTCTTGATGTCCACGGGCACAGGAAGTGAAGATGCACGGAGGCAACAACAGCGTACAACGCTAACCCAAGGTGGTCAGTGCGACGGCCACCTGCGGTGGTGCTCAGGACTCGCAACGGTGCTAGCGCTCCATGGAGAAGGCGCTGCTGGTCATGCGTGATGAAGCTCCTCGGGTGCATCTGGTCGGAGTCGAAGAGGAGCGAGGCCGTGACCCTAGGGCGCTCGAGGTGGAGGTAGGGCCAGGATGGACGGGACCGGGAGCGAGGCTTAAGGCGAGGAGGAGAGGTAGCAGGCCGGCGACAGGGTGGTCGGGTCCGACCGGCCATGGCGACTTGGCGAGGCGGCAGGGATGGGACGCCGACGGCAAGGGCGACGCGGAGGTCGTCAATGCACCAACGCGCGGGGTCGGCCTCGAGGAGGTCAACGAGGGGAAGGGCGCGGAGGAGGAGAGGATGGGGCAAGGGCATGAAGGAGCAGGGCGCAGGGAGCTCCGGCTGGTTGAGGCACTTGGCGACACGGACACCGGGGTCAAGGTCCTCGGTCGCGGGGATGGGAGGAGCGGCACAGCTCTGGGGTAGCCGGCGAGCTGCGGGCGGCTGACGCGAGGAGAAGATGGGGATCAGGCTCCTGGCGGCGCTGGAGAGATCGAGCAGGGGGAGTGAGAGGGGGGTTCAATGAGGCTAGGGTTAGGAGGGATTGGTGGGGGCGGCTGGTCCTTGGCCTTGGGCCGGCTCGGGAGGTTGGGAGGCCCAGGCTGCTGGTCTCCTTCTCTCTCTCTCTAGCAGAAAAAAATAGAGAGCATTTCAAAAGAATTAAAAGAAAAGGCCAAGAACAAGAATAAAATGGTGGGACATATTTGTAAGGCTTTACGGAATATTTCCAACCCAGCAAAATGGTTCCAACAAAATAGGAGAAGTTAAATCTAAAATTATTTAACTTGCACCGAAGGAGTTTGAATGGAGTCTAGACTTTAGGAGTAGCCAAAATGTTGAGATTTTTGGTGGAGCTCCGGAAGATGATGAAAGAATAAATGGCAAAGTTGGAGACCAAGAATTGAGATAACAAAGGCATTGGGATTTATTCGCAAGTGTGTTATGATCAATTCCAAAAATGGAATATTTACTATAGCTCTCTAAATATCGAGAGGATATGTTTTAAAGAGAATCACCATGTGAATTCCCTCGATTTAAATGGATCAAAGATCCATGCCATTTATTTAGTTGAGTTGCAAAAGATTTATGAGATGATGGCATGATGACATGATGCAATGCAAAAATAAAAAGGGCAGGCACAAATGAAACACACGGCGAAACCCGGAATATATGGAAGTCTTCTCGAGCATTGGTCTCGGGGCGTTACAGTCACTCGGCCACAAACATTGAGATACCTGGTTTTTAAATTCTAGTAAATCCAAAACTCGTCTGAAATTCATGAAACTTGGCATGCTATCATGTAGCGGCATCAACATGCCGTGGTAAAATTTTTGTCCCATTTGGGGCAGGTTTGGGTATAAGCTTCTCACAACAAGCGTGATGGTTTTGGTAGGGAATGTGCCACCTTTGGGGACGAAACGATATCTGTTGCCTCTTATTGCTTTCAAAAAATACCGAGTGTCAACATAGAACAACAATAGTGCTGTGTTCAATTTTGGAATTTTTCGGGGTTCGTTTGGAAATTTTTATACATTAACTGGGTTTTCCAGGAATTTTATGTGCATAATTCAAATTTGAACTGCATCCACATTCTCCAGTGCATATAAATTGGTTGAAAAATCAAATCTATGTCCTTGGGTGCATGCTTAGGTCCCATGCAAGAAATGGGAATGAATTTCTAACACCGGGGCACCGTTGATTGCTAGCAAAACATTGAGATACCTGGTTCTTAAATTCTAGTAAATCTAGAACTCATCTGAAATTGATGAAACTTGGCATGCTATCATGGAGCAACATCAACATGTCGTGGTAAAATTTTTGTCCCATTTGGGGCAGGTTTGGGTATATGCTTCTCACAAACCGGAGCTTCTCACAACAAGCATGATGGTTTTCGGTAGGGAACGTCCCACCTTTAGGGATGAAACGATATCCATTGCCTCTTATTGCTTTCAAATTTTTGCTCGTGTCAACATAGAACAATAGGAGTGTTGTGTGAATTTTTGTGATTTTTTGGGGTTCGTTTGGACATTTTTTATACATTAACTGGGTTTTCAATGCATTTATGTGCATAATTCAAATTTGAACTACATGCACATGCTCAAGTGCATATAAATTGGTTGAAAAATTAAATCTGTGTCCTTGGGTGCATGCTTAGGTCCCATGCAAGAAATGGGAATGAATTTCAAACACCATGGCACCATTGATTGCCGGCAAAACATTGAGATGCCTGGTTTTTAAATTCTAGTAAATACAAAACTCGTCTGAAATTCATGAAACTTGGCATGCTATCATGGAGCGGCATCAACATGCCATGGTACAAATTTTGTCCCATTTGGGGCAGGTTTGCGTATATGCTTCTCACAAACCGGAGCTTCTCACAACAAGCATGATGGTTTCCGGTAGGGAACGTCCCACCTTTGGGGATGAAACGATATCCATTGCCTCTTATTGCTTTCAAATTTGTGCTCGTGTCAACATAGAACAACAGGAGTGTTGTGTGAATTTTTGTGAATTTTCGGGGTTCGTTTGGACATTTTTTATACATTAACTGGGTTTTCAATGCATTTATGTGCATAATTGAAATTTGAACTACATGCACATGCTCAAGTGCATATAAATTGGTTGAAAAATTAAATCAGTGTCCTTGGGTGCATGCTTAGGTCCCATGCAAGAAATGGGAATGAATTTCAAACACCAGGGCACCATTGATTGCCGGCAAAACATTGAGATGCCTGGTTTTTAAATTCTAGTAAATCCAAAACTCGTAGAAATTCATGAAACTTGGCATGCTATCATGGAGCGGCATCAACATGCCATGGTAAACATTTTGTCCCATTTGGGGCAGGTTTCGGTATATGCTTCTCACAAACAGGAGCTTCTCACAACAAGCATGATGGTTTTCGGTAGGGAACGTCCCACCTTTGGGGACGAAACGATATCCATTGCCTCTTATTGCTTTCAAAATTTTGCTCGTGTCAAAATAGAACAACAGGAGTGTTGTGTGAATTTTTGGAGTTTGTTTGGACATTTTTTATACATTAACTGGGTTTTCAATGCATTTATGTGCATAATTCAAATTTGAACTACATGCACATGCTCCAGTGCATATAAATTGGTGGAAAAATTAAATCTGTGTCCTTGGGTGCATGCTTAGGTCCCATGCAAGAAGTGGGAATGAATTTCAAACACCAGGGCACCATTGATTGCCGGCAAAACATTGAGATGGCTGGTTTTTAAATTCTAGTAAATCCAAAACTCGTCTGAAATTCATGAAACTTGGTATGCTATCATGGAGCGGCATCAACATGCCATGGTACAAATTTTGTCCCATTTGGGGCAGGTTTGGGTATATGCTTCTCACAAACCGGAGCTTCTCACAACAAGCATGATGGTTTTCGGTAGGGAACGCCCCACCTTTGGGGACGAAACGATATCCATTGCCTCTTATTGCTTTCAATTTTTTTTCTCGTGTCAACATAGAACAACAGGAGTGTTGTGTGAATTTTTTGATTTTTCGGGATTCGTTTGGACATTCTATGCATTAACTGAGTTTTCAATGCATTTATGTGCATAATTCAAATTTGAACTACATGCACGTGCTCCAGTACATATAAATTGGTTGAAAAATCAAATCTGTGTCCTTGGGTGCATGCTTAAGTCCCATGCAAGAAATGGGAATGAATTTCAAACACCAGGGCACCGTTGATTGCCGGCAAAACATTGAGATGCTTGGTTTTTAAATTCTAGTAAATCCAAAACTCGTCTAAAATTCATGAAACTTGGCATGCTATCATGTAGCGGCATCAACATGTGGTGGTACAAATTTTGTCCCATTTGGGGCAGGTTTGGGTATATACTTCTCACAAACCGGAGCTTCTCATAACAAGCATGATGGTTTTCGGTAGGGAACGCCCCACCTTTGGGGACGAAACAATATCCATTGCCTCTTATTGCTTTCAATTTTTTTTTCTCGTGTCAACATAGAACAACAGGAGTGTTGTGTGAATTTTTGTGATTTTTGGGGTTCGTTTAGACATTTTTATGCATTTACTGAGTTTGCAATGCATTTGTGTGCATAATTCAAATATGAACTACATGCACATGCTCCAGTGCATATAAATTGGTTGAAAAATCAAATCGGTGTCCTTGGGTGCATGCTTAGGTCCCATGCAAGAAATGGGAATGAATTTCAAACACCAGGGGATCGTTGATTAACGGCAAAACATTGAGATGCCTTGTTTTTAAATTCTAGTAAATCCAGAACTCATCTGAAATTCATGAAACTTGGCATGCTATCATGGAGCGGCATCAACATGCCGTGGTACACATTTTGTCCCATTTGGGGCAGGTTTGGATATATGCTTCTCAGAAACTGGAGCTTCTCACAACAAGCATGATGGTTTTCGGTAGGGAACGTCCCCCCTTTGGGGACGAAACAATATCCATTGCCTCTTATTGCTTTCAAATTTTTTTCTCGTGTCAACATAGAACAACAGGAGTGTTGTGTGATTTTTTTGTCATTTTTCGGGGTTCGTTTGGACATTTTTATGCATTAACTGAGTTTTAATGCATTTCTGTGCATAATTCAAATTGGAACTACATGCACATGCTCCAGTGCATATAAATTGGTTAAAAAATCAAATCTGTGTCCTTGGGTGCATGCTTAGGTCCCATGCAAGAAATGGGAATGAATTTCAAGCACCAGGGCACCGTTGATTGCCGGCAAAACATTGAGATGCCTGGTTTTTGAATTCTTGTAAATCCAAAATTCTGTTAACCATTCACGTGACGCCACGTGTCTTGGTTTTAATGGCTGTAGGAGGTGCCGTGCGAACAGCTGCTCGACCTTGACTGAACGGGAGGCGTGCAAGCTGTCCTCAAGTGTGCAGGCTCACCGGGAAGCATGCGAGCTGTACGCTGCGCAGGCTCACTGGGAAGTGAGCCCTTTGACTTCCATGGCCGCCCGCCTTGCTCGCATCCTCTCCATTAATGGCACCCAAGCCGCAGTTTAATTCACTTTTTAAATATAGAACACTCATCACAGATGTTTTAGTTAGAACACCCGTAGGCAAACCGACAGCTTCCCTAGGAAGCCAAGAGAAAATGTGCCGAGCAAGATTTCTGCAGCTCTTGATCGCAAACGATTTAGATAGAACACCCGTATGCAAAGTGAGAGCAGCGCAGGATTTGTGCATTCCTTCAATGCAAACGATTGTTTTGGATGACCCGTGTGCAACCACGTACAAACAATTTGGTAAGATTTGCATCTGTCATATTAGGTATGTTGCCATTTGTCAAACTGGAAAGATTTACATTTGTTGATCTAGTAACGTTGCCATTTGTCAATCCTTGTAACACTGCGATTTGTCAAAATATGCAGCTATATATCATTAGCACTATGTAATTTTTGCAACTAAAATTCAGTAATTAAGCATAGATTTCATTCATAGATCAAGCAATCATTCCTAATTTATACAAACAGTTCAACTCGACAGATGAACCGACCAAACTTCTCCCCAATTGTTGCCAACCACGTACTGAAATAGCTAGTTCAACTATATATACTAGATAATTTTAAGTATGTTGTACAGTTCGACCACACATCTATAGTCAGATGAACTGAACAAAATAGCCCCTAAATACTACTACTACCACAGAGGGGCTTTGTGCTACTTCCAGCAGCCTCTCCTCTGCCGAGCGCGCCCAGTAAGAGGCAGAGGAGGAGGAGGAGCCTACCGACGAGCTGGAAAAATGCAATACGGTGCCTGCCGCTGCTGCAAGTTCAGCGACGCTCGCCAGCTCGAACACCCAATACCGCTCCAGACGATCCCTCTCGAAGCGGCCGGACTGCTCGTAGATCTCCTGATTCCTCGCCTCTGCGTCGATGTGTGCTGCGGCCACGTCTGCGGTAAGGCTCTTTGCATGCTCTACGAGGCGCTCCTCCTCCTCCCGCAGGAACTTGAAGTAGTGCGCAAGGTCGCTGACGCACGTGCGGGCCTCCACCTCCACCTCCCTCCTTCAGGCGATGGTGGCGGAGCGGGTGATGATCCTGGCGGTCGATGGTGGGCTGGCGGCCACGGTGGCCGACGATGGGGTGGCGGCCATGACCACTGATGACCCACAAGTATAGGGGATCTATTGTAGTCCTTTAAATAAGTAAGAGTGTCGAACCCAACGAGGAGGAGAAGGAAATGATAAGCGGTTTTCAGGAAGGTATTCTCTGCAAGTACTGAAATAAGTGGCAACAAATAGTTTTGTGATAAGATAGTTTGTAACGAGCAACAAGTAACAAAAGTAAATAAAGTGCAGCAAGGTGGCCCAATCCTTTTTGTAGCAAAGGACAAGCCTGGACAAACTCTTATATAAGGAAAAGCGCTCCCGAGGACACATGGGAATATCGTGACGCTAGTTTTCATCACGTTCATATGATTCGCGTTCGGTACTTTGATAATTTGATATGTGGGTGGACCGGTGCTTGGGTGTTGTTCTTACTTAAACAAGCATCCCACTTATGATTAACCTCTATTGCAAGCATCCGCAACTACAACAAAAGTATTAGGTACACCTAACCATAGCATGAAACATGTGGATTCAAAACAGCCCCTTACGAAGCAACGCATAAACTAGGGTTTAAGCTTCTGTCAATCTAGCAACCCATCATCTACTTATTACTTCCCAATGCCTTCCTCTAGGCCCAAATAATGGTGAAGTGTTATGTAGTCGAAGTTTGATACGTCTCCGTTGTATCTACCTTTCCAAACACTTTTGCCCTTGTTTTGGACTCTAACTTGTATGATTTGAATGGAACTAACCCAGACTGACGCTGTTTTCAGCAGAATTGCCATGATGTTGTTTTATGTGCAGAAAACAAAAGTTCTGGGAATGACCTGAAACTCCACGGAATACCTTAGAATAAATAATAAAAAATCCTCGCCAAAGATGAAGAACAGGGGGCCCACACCCAGTGCGCGAGGGTGGGGGGCGCGGCCCCAACCTCGTGGGCCCCCTAGAGACCTTCCGACGCCAACTCCAACTCTATATATTTGCTTTCGGGGAGAAAAAAATAGGAGAGAAGAAATCATCGCGTTTTACGATACGGAGCCGCCGCCAAGCCCTAACACCTCACGGGAGGGCTGATCTGGAGTCCGTTCGGGGCTCCGGAGAGGGGGATTCGTCGCCGTCGTCATCATCAACCATCCTCCATCACCATTTTCATGATGCTCACCGTCGTGCGTGAGTAATTCCATCGTAGGCTTGCTGGACGGTGATGGCTTGGATGAGATTTATCATGTAATCGAGCTAGTTTTGTTAGGGTTTGATCCCTAGTATCCACTATATTCTGAGATTGATGTTGCTATGACTTTTCTATGCTTAATGCTTGGCACTAGGGCCCGAGTGCCATGATTTCAGATCTGAACCTATTATGTTTTCATGAATATATGTGTGTTCTTGATCCTATATTGCAAGTCTATAGTCACCTACTATGTATTATGATCCGGCAACCCCGAAGTGACAATAATCGGGACCACTCCCGGTGATGACCATAGTTTGAGGAGTTCATGTATTCACTATGTGCTAATGCTTTGTTCCGGTTCTATTAAAAGGAGGCCTTAATATCCCTTAGTTTCCAATAGGACCCCACTGCCACGAGAGGGTAGGACAAAAGATGTCATGCAAGTTCTTTTCCATAAGCACATATGACTATATTCGGAATACATGCCTATATTACATTGATGAATTGGAGCTAGTTTTGTGTCACCCTATGTTATGACTGTTACATGATGAACCGCATCTGGCATAATTATCCATTACAGGTCCAATGCCTACGAGCTTTCCATATACTGGTTTACGCTTATTTACTTTTCCGTTGCTGCTGTTACAATCACTACAAAACACCAAAAATATTACTTTTGCTTCCTTTACTTTTGTTGCCGTTACCACTACTATCATATTACTTTGCTACTAAACACTTTGCTGCAGATATTAAGTTTCTAGGTGTGGTTGAATTGACAACTCAGCTGCTAATACTTGAGAATATTCTTTGGCTCCCCTTGTGTCGAATCAATAAATTTGGGTTGAATACTCTACACTCGAAAGCTGTTGCGATCCCCTATACTTGTGGGTTATCAAGACTAATTTCTGGCGCAGTTGCCGGGGAGCATAGCTCTATTCTTTGAGTCACTTGGGATCTATATCTGCTGGAAACTATGAAGAACTTGAAAGACGCCAAGACAACAATTTATCCCTCAACTACGAGGGGAGGTAAGGAACTGCCATCTAGCTCTGCACTTGATTCACCTTCTGTTATGAGTAAGCTTGCGACACCTAAACCTGCTTTTGTTATTCGTTCTGATATGTCGCATGTTATTGATGATGCCACTTCTGCTATGCATGATACTTATGATGAAACTACTTCTATGCCTGATACTACTGTGCCCCTAGGTGAATTTCTTGATGAACAAATTGCTAGGGCTAGAGAGAAAGAAATTATTGAATCTGATTATAATGATGAAAGTGATGATGAAGATAGGCCTATTATTCCTGAGGGTTATGTTTTTGATATGGAATCTTCTGCCACAATTCTAGCTTGCAGAGATCATCATGAACTTAAAAGGCTATTAGTTAAATGGAACAAAGAATCTCTTAAAGATAAAATGAGGCCTGACCCTGCTTTTGCTACTTCACCTATCTATGTTCCTGATAAGGATTATGAATTCTCTGTTGATCCTGATATAATTACTTTGGTTGAATCTGATCCTTTCCATGGTTATGAATCTGAAAATGTTGTGGCACATCTTACTAAATTAAATGATATAGCCACCCTGTTCACTAATGATGAGAGATCTCGTTACTTCTATATCCTTAAAATATTAACGTTCTCATTAAAGGGTGATGCTAAGATATGGTTGAATTCTCTTGATCCTGGTTGTGTCGTAGTCCCCAGGATATGATTTATTACTTCTCTGCTAAATATTTCACTGCTCATAAGAAACAAGCTGCCTTAAAGGAAATATAGAACTTTGTGCAAATTAAAGAAGAGAGTCTCCCACAAGCTTGGGTGAGGCTTCTCAAGTTACTTAATGCTTTGCCTGATCATCCTCTTAAGAAAAATGAAATACTAGATATCTTTTATAATAGACTAACAGATGCTTCCAGAGATTACCTGGATAGTTGCGCTGATTCTCTTTTCAGGGAAAGAACACCGGATGAAGCTGAAATTCTATTGAATAATATGTTGACAAATGAAAATAATTGGGCACCTCCTGAGCCAGCTCCTGCTCCAATTAATGATCCTATTCCTAAACCAACTCCGAAGAAGAGAGGTGTTCTATTTCTCAGTCCCGAGGATATGCAAGAGGCAAAGAAATCTATGAAAGAAAAAGGTATTAAGGCTTAAGATGTTAAGAATTTACCTCCTATTGAAGAAATACATGGTCTAAATTTACCGCCTGTTGAAGAAACATATGATCTTGATCCATTACCTATTGAAGAACCTCCTGATCCCGATAACCCGACACAGGTATTAAAGGTAAATTCTCTCTATAGATTTGATGAAGGTGATATTCCTCACTATAAGTCTGCTAGACAATGCTTAGAAGAGTTTGACAACTTTATTGTCAAACAAGAAAATTTTAATGCATACTTTGGTAGACAATTGAAATATGATTCCGATATGATTAAACACTTGGGTGATTATATGGCTAATATTAGAGGTGAACTTAAACTTGTTAGCAAGCATGCTTCTATGGTTACCACTCAAGTAGAACAAGTACTTAAAGCTCAAAAAGAATTGCTCGATGAAATGAATAGTAAGAAAAATGATTATGATGTTAGAGTGGCTACTAGAACTGGTAGAATGACTCAGGAACCTTTGTATCCTGAAGGCCCCCCTAAGAGAATTGAGCAAGATTCTCAGAGAAATAATATTGATGCACCTAGTTCCTCTAAAAGGAAGAAAAAGAAAAATGATAGAACTGTGCAAACTTCTAGTGAACCTATTGCTGAACCTCCAGATAATCCAAATGATATCTCTATGTCTGATGCCGAAACACAATCTGGTAATGAACATGAACCTAATGAAAATGTTAATGATGCTGTTCATGATGATGCTCAACCTAGTAATGATAATGATGTAGAAATTGAACCTGATGTTGATCTTGATAACCCACAATCAAAGAATCAACGTTATGATAAGAGAGACTTTGTTGCTTGGAAACATGGTAAAGAAAGAAAACCATGGGTTCAGAAGCCCATGCCTTTTCCTCCCAAACAATCCAAGAAAAAGGATGATGAGCATTTTGAGCGCTTTGCTGAAATGATTAGACCTATATTTTTGCGTATGTGATTGACTGATATGCTCAAAATGAATCCTTATGCTAAATATATGAAAGATATTGTTACTAATAAGACAAAGATACCGGAAGCTGAAATTTCCACCATGCTTGCGAATTATACTTTTAAGGGTGGAATACCAAAGAAACTTGGAGATCCAGGAGTACCTACTATACCATGCTCCATTAAAAGAAACTATGTTAAAACTGCTTTATGTGATCTTGGAGCTGGTGTTAGTGTTATGCCTCTCTCTTTATATCGTAGACTTGACTTGAATAAGTTGACACCTACTGAAATATCTTTGCAAATGGCTGATAAATCAACTGCTATACCTGTCGGTATTTGTGAGGATGTGCCTGTTGTGGTTGCAAACGTTACTATTTTAACGGACTTTGTTATTCTTGATATTCCCGAGGACGATAGTATGTCTATTATTCTTGGAAGACCTTTTCTTAATACTGCAGGGGCTGTTATTGATTGCACCAAAGGCAATGTCACTTTTCATGTTAATGGTAATGAGCATACGGTACACTTTCCGAGGAAACAACCTCAAGTTCATAGTATCAACTCTATTGGAAAAATTCCATCGATTATATTTGGAGGTTTTGAATTTCCTCTTCCTACTGTCAAGAAGAAATATGATATTACTTATTATTGGGGATGTGCATATCCCCATTGAGGTAACGTAGTGTTATTCGAAATTTCTCCGGTTCCATGTTAATCGGAATGAGTTCGTTAACAAGGCTTGATCAACCTTGTTAGTGGATTCCTTTTGATGAGCATGAGATGGATGAAACTAGAAGGCACAACCCTCTGTACCCCCCTTTATACTTTCTGTTATTTAGTAGAAATAAAGTAAAAATAGTATTTTTCTGTCTATTTCCTGGTTTATCCGTGCAATATAAAAATACCCCGAAAGTAAAAGTCCTCAGAATGGCATGCCAATTTAATATGATTTTTTCGGGAATATTTGAGGATTTATGGTGCAAAAATCACCGCGGGGGGAGCTGCCACCTGGTCACGAGGGTGGAGGGTGCGCCCTACCCCCTGGGCGCGCCCCCTGCCTCGTGGGCCCATGGTGGCCCTCCTCCATTTATTCTAGCACCCATCCTCTTCTTCTTCCTCACACAAACACGAATATCCAACTCAAGCACGAGTTCTAGCTCTCTTTGCTGTGATTTTCGATCTCCTTGCTCAAAGCACCTCTCGCAAAACTGCTTGGGGAGATTGCTCCTTGGTATGTGACTCCTCCATTGGTCCAATTAGTTTTTGTTCTAGTGCTTTATTCTTTGCAAATTTTTGCTGCATAGGTGACCATGTTCTTGAGCTTGCATGTCAAAATTATATGGTTCCAAGTAGTTCTAATGCTTGATATAGGCCCTAGGCATTTTTAGGAGTTGTTGCTATCAATTTTGTTGAGCTTTGTTCACTTTTGTTTGAAGTTACTAAAAATTTCAGAATATTGCAGAAAAATAATGAAGAGACTTTTGAGGGGCTCATCTAGCCGAAGCTCAAAGGAAAAACAAAATGAAGAAGCACAGAGGCCCAAATATAATTTGCCTCGTACCGCGGAAGTCCGACCGTGTGAATGGCCTTCAGATAACTTCCCGAGACAAGCCGGGATTTATGAGGATTTCTATTCTCTGATTGAAAATGCTGGCCTCACCGACTTCGTCCGCGACCAACGTCATCAGTATCTCTTACTCACAAATACTTTTGTGCAAAACTTCTACTTTTTCCCTAAAGAATCACCTCCTTCAGTAGAGTTTCATTTATATGACATTGTTAAGAAGATGCCATTTGCTGAATTTTGCAAAGTTTGCAACATACCCCCTGAGGGTACCTTAGAGGAACCACACCGTAAAGAGGTGGAAGCATTCATTAACACTATCTCTGTGGGAGAAACCAGGAAGGTTTCTGATGCAAGAATCACTAGCATACATTTTCCTTTATTACGCTTTTTTGCCTTATTTGTTAGTCGTTGCTTGATTGGTCGCGGGAACTGTGGAAACCTTAGTGTTCCTGATATTATTATTTTGTTCCATGGTTTATACCGCGATAACACTGTTAGTATGGGCGGAATTATTGCTAGACGGTTAAGTATGAACCGTACTAAGGGTCCCATCTTTGGAGGCATTTATGCTTCGCGCCTCGCTGCACATTTTAACATAGCTATTAGGCTTCATGAGAAAGAAGAAAAATTGCTGCCTAGTGCTTTTCTAGACTATAAGAGTATGCTAGCGCATGATTTTCTTGTCAAGGGCAGGGAAGGAGAGCTCAAGTATAAATTATTCTTTCATAAAAATCATCCTGAAACTATTACCTTGCCTGCTCCTTCTTTGTTTAATTTTGTAGGACCCTATCTCGTTTCGTGGGATGCCATCCAAGCTTACAAGAATCCTGTACCAGCCCCGGAACCGGAACCACAAGAGGAACCTCCACGACAGTCTGTTTATTCTTGGGATCCAGAGATGGCTGTCAGCCAATGGCAGTCAGAGTCCTCTTCATCACAGTATGATCCCAACTATTCTTCGTCACAGTACGACCCCAGCTACACCTACGGGTATCCGCCAGGCTATCCCTGGCCATAAACCAACTTAGGCCAAAAGCCTAAGCTTGGGGGTGTACATATTTCTCACCGACATTACATTTATGTTCACACACACTCATTGCTAGATGTCGGTGCTCATACTCTTTCACTGTAATATCCATGCTAGTTTATTTTCTCTTTCCTGCTTTCTTCTTGTGTGCTTGTTAAACCTTAAGAAAAACAAAAAAATAGTAATAGTTTACTTTTCTGCTGTAGTAGTAATAATTAAAAAGAAAACCCAAAAATATTTCACGTTCTTCTTTTGCTTGTTGGGAGCTTTCCCGTGTAAATAGTTTTATTTCTTTTCTTTTCTTTGGGGGTCGATAGGAGAAGACCATGATTAAATTGTTGAAGTGGCTCTTATATGCATGATTGTTGATTTAACCAAGAGCCCATATTGCCTTGTCTTCTCCTGTTTATTGAATGCTCGCAGATTCCAGCTTAGTCCAATGTACGTACACTCTTATTATTATTCACATCGTTCGGTCGTGCAAGTGAAAGGCAATTATGATGATATATGATGGACTGGCTGAGATGGGAAAAGCTGGTATGAACTCGACCTCTTTTGTTTTTGTAAATATAATGAGTTCATCGTTCTTGATTTAGCTTATTATGAATAAACATGTTTGCAATGACAATTAGAGATCATAGTTGCTTATGCCATGCTTGATTAGCTATGAGTTATAATGGTTTACCTTGCGTGCCAACATGCTATTAAGATGGTTATGATGTGGTATAGTGGGGTGGTATCCTCCTTTGAATGATTTAAGTGACTTGACTTGGCACATGTTCACGCATGTAGTTGAAACAAAATCAACATAGCCTTCACGATATTTATGTTCATGGTGGATTATATCCTACTCATGCTTGCATCCAATGTTTATTAATTTTAATGCATGTACATGGCTGTTGTCACTCTCTAGTTGGTCGCTTCCCAGTCTTTTCTTAGCCTTCACTTGTACTAAGCGGAAATACTGCTTGTGCATCCAATCCCTTAAACACCAAAGTTATTTCAGATGAGTCCACTATACCTTCCTATATGCGGTATCTACCTGTCGTTCCAAGTAAATTTGTATGTGCCAAACTCTAAACCTTCAAATAAACATTCTATTTTGTATGCTCGAATAGCTCATGTATCAACTAAGGCTGCCCTTATCTTCCATGTTAGGGGGTTATTCTCAAGAGGAGTGGACTCCGCTCCTCACTCACGAGAAAATGGCTGGTCACCGGGATGCCCAGTCCCATGCTTTATGCAAACTAAATCAAAATTAATTGCAAACAAAACTCCCCCTAGGACCTGATGTATGTTGGAGGCACTCGTTGTTTCGAGCAAGCCATGGATTGATGCTTGTTGGTGGAGGGGGAGTATAAACTTTACCATTCTGTTTGGGAACCGCCTATAATGTGTGTGACATGGAAGATATCGCCATCTCTTAGTTGTTATGTTGACAATGAAAGTATACCGCTCAAAATATTATTTATCTCTATTTCAAAACCGAGCTCTGGCACCTCTACAAATCCCTGCTTCCCTCTGCGAAGGGCCTATCCATTTACTTTTATGTTGAGTCATCACCCTAGTATTAAAGAGCACTAGCTGGAGAGCACAACTGTCATTTGCATTCATCAATATTAATTTATATTGGGTGTGACTATGATTGGATCTCTTTTACCATGAATTACAATGTCTAGTCAGTCCTTGATCTTTAAAGGTGCTCTACATTTATGTTTTGCGTTCTCAGAAAGGGCTAGCGAGATACCATCCTGCTATATCATATTATGATTGTTTTGAGAAAGTGTTGTCATCCGAGATTTATTATTATGGCTCGCTAGTTGATTATGCTATTGATATGAGTAATCATGAGACCTGAGAATTATTGCAAATGTGGTTAGTTA
This sequence comes from Triticum aestivum, assembly GCF_018294505.1. Classification (NCBI taxonomy): domain Eukaryota; kingdom Viridiplantae; phylum Streptophyta; class Magnoliopsida; order Poales; family Poaceae; genus Triticum; species Triticum aestivum. The sequence goes on from NC_057813.1 coordinate 90,334,858, forward strand.
TGATATTTGCTGAAAACTTGAATGCTGGCTTGACATATTTACAACAACAAGAGAAAACAGAGTTTGTAAAAGTGTTTCTTTTTCTCTTTCAGTTCGTCAACTGAATTGCTTGAGGACAAGCAAGGGTTTAAGCTTGGGGGAGTTGATACGTCTCCGTCGTATCTACTTTTCCAAACACTTTTGCCCTTGTTTTGGACTCTAACTTGTATGATTTGAATGGAACTAACCCGGACTGACGCTATTTTCAGCAGAATTGCCATGATGTTGTTTTATGTGCAGAAAACAAAAGTTCTCGGAATGACTTGAAACTCCACGGAATATCTTAGAATAAATAATAAAAAAAATACTCGCCAAAGATGAAGACCAGGGGGCCCACACCCTATCCACGAGGGTGGGGGGCGCCCCCCCCTAGGGCGCGTCCCCTTCCTCGTGGGCCCCTTGGAGACCTCCCGACGCCAACTCCAACTCTATATATTTGCTTTCGGGGAGAAAAAAATTGGAGAGAAGAAATCATCGCGTTTTACAATACGGCGCCGCCACCAAGCCCTAAAACCTCTCGGGAGGGCTGATCTCGAGTCCGTTCGGGGCTCCGGAGAGGGGTATTCGTCGCCGTCGTCATCATCAACCATCCTCCATCACCAATTTCATGATGCTCACCGCCATGCGTGAGTAATTCCATCGTAGGCTTGCTGGACGGTGATGGGTTGGATGAGATTTATCATGTAATCGAGTTAGTTTTGTTAGGGTTTGATCCCTAGTATCCACTATGTTCTGAGATTGATGTTGCTATGACTTTGCTATGCTTAATGCTTGTCACTAGGGCCAGAGTGCCATGATTTCAGATCTGAACCTATTATGTTTTCATGAATATATGTGTGTTCTTGATCCTATCTTGCAAGTCTATAGTCACCTACTATGTGTTATGATCCGGCAACCCCGAAGTGACAATAATTGGGACCACTCCCGGTGATGACCATAGTTTGAGGAGTTCATGTATTCACTATATGCTAATGCTTTGTGCCGGTTCTCTATTAAAAGGAGGCCTTAATATCCCTTAGTTTCCAATAGGACCCCGCTGCCACGGGAGGGTAGGACAAAAGATGTCATGCAAGTTCTTTTCCATAAGCACGTATGACTATATTCGGAATACATGCCTACATTACATTGATGAATTGGAGCTAGTTCTGTGTCACCCTATGTTATGACTGTTACATGATGAACCGCATCCGGCATTATTATCCATTACTGGTCCAATGCCTACGAGCTTTCCATATACTGGTTCACGCTTATTTACTTTTCTGTTGCTGCTGTTACAATCACTACAAAACACCAAAAATACTACTTTTGCTTCCTTTACTTTTGTTTCCGTTACCACCACTATCATATTACTTTGATACTAAACACTTTGCTGTAGATATTAAGTTTCCAGGTGTGGTTGAATTGACAACTCAGCTGCTAATACTTGAGAATATTCTTTGGCTCCCATTGTGTCGAATCAATAAATTTGGGTTGAATACTCTACCCTCGGAAGCTATTGCGATCCCCTATACTTGTGGGTTATCAACTTTCACATAACACCACTAGAGGCTAGACAACATACATCTCATCAAAATATCGAACGAATACCAAATTCACATGACTACTAATAGCAAGACTTCTCCCATGTCCTTAGGAACAAACGTAACTATTCACAAAGCACATTCATGTTCATAATCTGAGGGGTATTAATATGCATAATGGATCCGAACATATGATCTTCCACCAAACAAACCAACTAACATCAACTACAAGGAGTAATCAACACTACTAGCAACCTACTAGTACCAATCCCGGACTTGGAGACAAGAATTGGATACAAGAGATGAACTAGGGTTTGGAGATGAGATGGTGCTGATGAAGATGTTGATGGAGATTTCCCTCTCCCAATGAGAGGAGCGTTGGTGATGACGATGGCGATGATTTCCCCCTCCCGGAGGGAAGTGTCCCCGGTAGAACAGCTCTGCCGGAGCCCTAGATTAGTTCCGCCAAGGTTCCGCCTCGTGGCGGCGGAGTTTCGTCCCGAAAGGTTGCTTATTACTTTTTCCTCGAAGAAAGACCTCATATAGCAGAAGATGGCCATCGGAGAGCCAACAGGGGGCCCACGAGGTAGGGGGCGCGCCCAGGGGGGTAAGGCGCGCCCCCACCCTCATGGACAGGTGGGGCCCCCTCTGGTGAACTTCTTCCGCTCAATATTTTTTATTATTTCCAAAAATGACTTCCGTGGAGTTTCAGGACTTTTAGAGTTGTGCAGAATTGGTCTCTAATATTTGCTCCTTTTCCAGCCCAGAATTCCAGCTGCCAGCATTCTCCCTCCTTATGTAAACCTTGTAAAATAAGAGAGAATAGGCATAAGTATTGTGACAAAACTTGTAATAACAACCCATAATGCAATAAATATCGATATAAAAGCATGATGCAAAATGGACGTATCAACTCCCCCAAGCTTAGACCTCGGTTGTCCTCAAGCGGAAGCCGATAACGATAAATATGTCCCCATGTTTAGAGGTAGAGGTGTCGATAAAATAAAATACGGACATGAGGGCATCATGATTCTTTTCATAACAACATATATAGATATTGTCATATGATTTCTTATGCTCAAGTAATAATCCATTCACAATGCAAAAGTGCGAATCATAAACTTTATTGAGAACCAACAAACTGTAATCTCAGTCATTGAAGCAATTGCAATTTATCATAACATCAGAACGAGTCTATGTCAGAGCTCAATAGCAAGTCCACATACTCAACTATTATTTAGTCTTTCATAATTGCTAACACTCACACGATACTTGTGGTTACGGAGTTTTAATTGGACACAGAGAAAGATAGGGGCTTATAGTTTCACCCCCAACCTTTTACCTCAAGGGTAATGTCAACAATAATAACTCATGCTCCCCCACATCCAACTAGATATATCTATCAGGATCTTTCCAACATAATGTGCTTGCCAAAGGATAAAATGTAAAAGGGAAAGGTGAAGATCACCATGACTCTTGCATAAGGTGGAAGATAATAGTAACATATAGGTCCTTCGTAGAGGGAAGCAGAGGTTGCCATGCGCTTTTATGGTTGGATGCACGAAATCTTAATGCGAAAGAATGTCACTTTATATTGCCCCTTGTGATTTGAACCTTTATTATGCAGTCCATCGCTTTTATTTCTTCCACATCACAAGATCGCATAAAGCTTATTTCCCCCACACCAATCAATCATACATATTTAGAGAGCAATTTTTATTGCTTTGCACCGATGACAACTTACTTGAAGGATCTTACTCAATCCATAGGTAGGTATGGTGGACTCTCATGGTAAAACTGGTTTAAGGGTTTTGGAAGAACAAGTAGTATCTCTACTTGGTGCTGAGAATTTGGCTAGCATGAGGGGGAAAGGCAAGCTCAACATGTTGGATGATCCATGACAACATACTTTATCTCAGATATAAGAAAACATAACTCATTACGTTGTCTTCCTTGTCCAACATCAACTCTTTAGCATGTCATATTTTAATGAGTGCTCCCAATCATAAAAGATGTCAATGATAATATATTTATATGTGAAACCTCTCTTTCTTTTATTCACTCAAGATCATGGCAAAATAATCAAACCCTTGACTCAACACTAATCTTTATTATATAGCTCACGGACTCGATTACAAAGAGAGACCATAAAGCAAAACTCAAAACTAGATCATGCCATAAACTTTATTCTACTAGATCAAGATACTACTAATAGGATCGAACTAAGAAAAACGGTAAAGATAGGCGTGTGATTGTGATACGATACCGGGGCACCTCCCCCAAGCTTGGCAGTTGCCAAGGGGAGTGCCCATACCCACGTGATTATATCTCCTTCTTTGGTGATGGTGTAATATTCTTGGCGATGATTCCCCTCAAGATACGGTTCTCCTCCTCGAGCTTATTGAGTTGCTGCTTGAGGTCCATTATTTCCTTACGAAGCTTTCCTGTGACAGCTAAAGCCCCTTGCACCCAACGGTGTTGCATAGCTACGGGAGAACAAGTGACACTCCTCTTCATATTTTCATAAGAAAGAAATCTAACATTGGAAGGGATAACCGAGTTTGGAATGGCTGAGCTCTGTAGTTCTCCCATTGTGAACCCAGCTCGGAAGCGAGAAGTGACTTCTTGATCCTCCATGGCATCTACCCTCATCAAGTCAGCCTCCATCTCTTCCTCCGTTGCTGGCCCAAAGTGGTCAGCGTTGCTGTTTGCCCTTGGTTCCGATGCCGGATGAGACACCCGGCTCTCCCCGACTGACTCTTGAGAAGACATCTTGCTCTAATATGCAGCAGCAACAGCTCAAAACAAAAACATAGGATATTTGCGTGATACAGGAGTCAAAACCTTCGGGAGGTTATACAATGAATTTTTACCAACCAAAATACATAAAGTGCAAGAAAACGGAGTCTGGAAGGAACAAGAGGTGCCCACAAGGTAGGGGGCGCGCCCTCCACCCTCGTGGAGTCCTCGTGTCCTTCCCGGACTGCTACTTATTTTTCTATTTTTCTAAATATTCCAAAACAGAGAAATATTTCCTTAAAAATTGTTTTGGAGTCGGTTTACTTACCGTACCACATACCTATTCCTTTTCGGAGTCTGAAACGTTCTGGAAAGTGTCCCTTATTTATTCCTCCGGGGTTACGGTTTCAATAACATTGGTTTCAACATTTATAGGATCACCTGAGATATAATGTTTGATTCTTTGACCGTTCACCACCTTCGTATTTCTGCCTTCGAAGTTGTTGATTTTTATGGCACCGGAATGATAGTCCTTCTCGATAACGTAAGGGCCTTCCCATTTAGAGAGAAGTTTTCCTGCAAAAAATCTTAAACGAGAGTTGTATAGCAATACATAATCACCTCCGTTAAACTCACGCTTTTGTATCCTTTTGTCATGCCATCTTTTAACCTTTTCTTTAAATAACTTGGCATTTTCATAAGCTTGGGTTCTCCATTCATCAAGTGAGCTAATATCAAATAACCTCTTCTCACCGGCAAGTTTGAAATCATAGTTGAGCTCTTTAATAGCCCAATATTCCTTATGTTCTAGTTCGAGAGGTAAGTGACATGCTTTTCCATAAACCATTTTATACGGAGACATACCCATAGGATTTTTATATGCAGTTCTATAGGCCCATAATGCATCATCAAGTTTCTTTGACCAATTCTTTCTAGACCTATTGAGAGTCTTTTGCAAAATTAATTTGAGTTCTCTATTACTCAATTCTACTTGACCACTACACTGTGGGTGATAAGGAGATGCAATTCTATGATTAACATCATACTTAGCAAGCATTTTACGAAAAGCACCATGAATAAAAAGTGAACCACCATCAGTCATTAAATATCTAGGGACTCCAAACCTCGGAAAAATAACTTCTTTAAGCATTTTAATAGAAGTGTTATGATCAGCACTACTAGTTGGAATAGCTTCTACCCACTTAGTAACGTAATCAACAGCAACTAAAATATGTGTATACCCATTAGAGGCAGGAAAAGGTCCCATATAATCAAAGCCCCAAACATCAAATGGTTCAATAACAAGTGAATAATTCATAGGCATTTCTTGACGTTTACTAATATTACCAATTCTTTGGCATTCATCACATGACAAGACAAACTTACGGGCATCCTTGAAGAGAGTAGGCCAATACAAACCGGATTGCAATACCTGATAACCCACAAGTATAGGGGATCGCAATAGTTTTCGAGGGTAGAGTATTCAACCCAAATTTATTGATTCGACACAAGGGGAGCCAAAGAATATTCTCAAATATTAGCAGCTGAGTTGTCAATTCAACCACACCCGGAAACTTAATATCTGCAGCAAATTGTTTAGTAGCAAAGTAATATGATAGTGGTGGTAATGGTAACAAAGTAAAGACAGCAAAAGTAATGTTTTTGGTATTTTTGTAGTGATGATAACAGTAGCAACGGAAAAGTAAATAAGCGTAAACCAGTATATGGAAAACTCGTAGGCACGGGATCAGTGATGGATAGTTATGCCGGATGTGGTTTGTCATGTAACAGTCATAACATAGGGTGACACAAAACTAGCTCCAGTTCATCAATGTAATGTAGGCATGTATTCCGTATATAGTCATACATGCTTATGGAAAAGAACTTGCATGACATCTTTTGTCCTACCCTCCCGTGGCAGCGGGGCCCTATTGGAAACTAAGGGATATTAAGGCCTCCATTTAATAGAGAACCGGAACAAAGCATTAACACATAGTGAATACATGAACTCCTCAAACTATGGTCATCACCGACAAGTATCCCGATTATTGTCACTTCGGGGTTGTCGGATCATAACACATAATAGGTGACTATAGGCTTGCAAGATAGGATCAAGAACACACATATATTCATGAAAACATAATAGGTTCAGATCTGAAATCATGGCACTCTGGCCCTAGTGACAAGCATTAAGCATAGCAAAGTCATAGCAACATCAATCTCAGAACATAATGGATACTAGGGATCAAACCCTAACAAAACTAACTCGATTACATGATAAATCTCATCCAACCCATCACCGTCCAGCAAGCCTATGATGCAATTACTCATGCACGGAGGTGATCATCATGAAATTGGTGATGGAGGATGGTTGATGATGACGACGACGACGAATCCCCCACTCCGGAGCCCCGAACGGACTCCAGATCAGCCCTCCCGAGAGAGATTAGGGCTTGGCGGCGGCTCCGTATCGTAAAACACGATGAAACTTTCTCTCTGATTTTTTCTCCCCGAAAGCCAATATATGGAGTTGGAGTTGGCGTCGGAGGGCCACCAGGGGGCCCATGAGGTAGGGGGGCGCGCCCAGGGGGGAGGGGCGCGCCCCCCACCCTCGTGGACAGGGTGTGGGCCCCCTGGTCTTCATCTTTGGCGATGATTTTTTATTATTTATTCTAAGATATTCCGTGGAGTTTCAGGTCATTCCGAGAACTTTTGTTTTCTGCACATAAAACAATACCATGGCAATCCTGCTGAAAACAACGTCAGTCCGGGTTAGTTCCATTCAAATCATACAAGTCAGAGTCCAAAACAAGGGCAAAAGTGTTTGGAAAAGTAGATACGACGGAGACGTATCAACTCCCCCAAGCTTAAACCCTTGCTTGTCCTCAAGCAATTCAGTTGACAAACTGAAAGAGAAAAAGAAAAACTTTTACAAACTCTGTTTGCTCTTGTTGTTGTAAACATGAAAAGCCAACATTCAAGTTTCAGCAAATATTATGAACTAACCATACTCACAGTAACACGTAGGTCTCACAATTACTCATATCAATAATATAATCAGCTAGCAAGCCATAATAATAAAACTCGGATGACAACACTTTCTCAAAATAATCATAACATGATATAATAAAATGGTATCTCGCTAGCCCTTTCTGAGACCGCAAAACATAAATGCAGAGCACCTTTAAAGATCAAGGACTGACTAAACATTGTAATTCATGGTAAAAGAGATCCAGTCAAGTCATACCCAATATAAACCAATTATAATGAATGCAAACGACAGTGTGCTCTCCAGCGGGTGCTTTTTAATAAGAAGGGTGATGACTCAACATAAAAGTAAATAGATAGGCCCTTCGAAGAGGGAAGTAGGGATTTGTAGAGGTGCCAGAGCTCGATTTTGAAATAGAGATAAATAATATTTTGAGTGTCATACTTTCACTGTCAACACAACAACTATGAGATGGTTGTATCTTCCATACTACATGCATTATAGGCAGTTCCCAAACAGAATGGTAAAGGTTTATACTCCCCCTCCTCCACAAGCATCAATCCATGGCTTGCTCGAAACAACGAGTGTGTCCAACATTCAATGGGTCCCAGGGGGAGTTTTCTTTAATTATTTTGATTTGCTTTGATCTTTTTGGATCATGGGACTGGGCATCCCGGTTACCGGCCCTTTCTCGTGAATGAGGAGCGGAGTCCACTCCTCTTGAGAATAACCCACCTAGCATGGAAGATATAGGTAGCCCTAGTTGCACCTGAGCTGCTCGAGCATACAAAACAGAATTTCATTTGATGGTTTGGAGTTTGGCACATACAAATTTACTTGGAACGGCAGGTAGATACCACATATAGGAAGGTATAGTGGACTCATATGGAACAACTTTGGGGTTTAAGGAGTTTGGATGCACAAGCAGTAGTCCCGCTTAGTACAGGTGAAGGCTAGCAAAAGACTGGGAAGCGGCCAACTGAGAGAGCGACAACAGTCGTAAACATGCATTAAAATTAATTTACACCGAATACAAGCATGAGTAGGATATAATCCACCATGAACATAAATATCATGAAGGCTATGTTGATTTAATTCAACTACATGCGTGAACATGTGCCACGTTGAGTCACTCAATTCATTCAAAGGAGGATACCATCCTATCATACCACATCATAATCATCTCAATAGCATGTTGGCATGCAAGGTAAACCATTATAACTCATAGCTAATCAAGCATGGCACAAGCAACTATAATCTCTAAATGTCATTGCAAATATGTTTACTTCATAATAGCTGAATCAGGAACGATGAATCACCATATTTACAAAAATAAGAGAGGTCGAGTTCATACCAGCTTTTCTCATCCCAATAAGTTCATCATAGATCATCATTATTGCCTTTCACTTGCACGACCGAACGGTGTGTATAATAATAAGAGTGCACGTGCATTGGACTAAGCTGGAATCTGCAAGAATTCAACTCAAGAGAGAAGACAAGTAATATGGGCTCCAAGTTAAATAAACGATCATGCATATGAGAGCCACTAAGCATTTTCAATATGGTCTTCTCAACCCCCAAAAGAAAGGAAAAGAAAAAGAAAAACTATTTACACGGGAAAGCTCCCAACAAGTAAAAAGAAGAACGGGAAATATTTTTGGGTTTTCTTTTTAATTATTACTATTAGCATGGAAAGTAGACTATTACTAATTTTTTTTGGTTTTCTAAGGTTTATCAAACACACAAGAAGAAAGCTAGAAAAATAAAATAAACTAGCATGGATATTACAGTGAAAGAGTATGAGCACCGACATTTAGCAATGAGTGTGTGTGAACATAAATGTAATGTCTGTGAGAAATACGTACTCCCCCAAGCTTAGGATTTTGGCCTAAGTTGGTCTATTGCCAGGGATAGCCTGGCTGATACCCGTAGGTGAAACTGGGGTCGTATCGCCATGCAGCGGCTACCGCCTGCTGAGTAGCAGCGTGGCGTCGAGCTGCCTTAGCTCTCCTCTCGTACTCATCCGCCTCCTCTCTGGTAATAATATATTTTCCTCTCGCCTGAAAATCAAAGAAGGTAGTAGTAGGAAGATCAACACGGACCACATGCCGTTTGTTAAAGATTAGTCGATACTGGTAAGGTGGTCCAGTCCTCTCAATGAACTGGTGGGAAAACATAGAATCAAGATCTAAATAAGAAGAGGGTAACTCCATATCACCCTCACGAATGTCTACATCAAGAAAATTAGCTAAGCAGGTTGCATAGATCCTCCAAAGAAATCTCCGTCATGCCTATTCTGATGCAACCTATGAGCTATAATGGCTCCCAAATGATAAGATTGGTCCCCTAACACAGCACTTCTGAGAATGCTGAGATCAGGGGCACACATGTGACATGCTTCATCCTTAGCAGTTATGCATCTACCAATGAAGAGAGCAAAAAAATGTATAGCAGGAAAGCGAATGCTCCCTATAGTGGCCTGCGCTATATCTCTAGATTCCCCCACAGTTATTCTAGCAAGAAAGTCTCCATATTCAGATTTAGGGGGATCCCTGATACTACCCCAAGATGGAAGTTTGCATGCAAGAGTGAAATCCTCTAAGTCCATGGTATAAGATTTGTCATAAAGGTCAAACATGACTGAAGGAGAATTACGCGAAGCTGAAAAATCAAACCTCCCCACAAATGAACTTGTGAGATCACGATACTGGGGGCATTTATCAGCTTCATAGTCCTCAAGACTGGCATTACGCAAATATGCGTAGAATTCTTCTTCAATTCCCACTTGATTCATAAAATTTTCCGAAGGCCATTCACAGGGCCTCACGAAAGCGTCTCTTGGTGGTTCCTCGTCACCATCACGCATTGCAAGCCTGGGGCCTTGCTTCCTTGAAGAACCACCTTGGAACATCTTCCTAAGCATATTTTTTTCTCTGAAAAATAATTCTGAAATTTTTAGTAACTTCAAACAAAAGTGAACCAACTTCAATAAAATTGATAGCAACAACTCCCACAAGTGCCTAGGGCCTATATCAAGCATTAGGACTACTTGGAACCATATATATATTTGACATGCAAGCTCAAGAACATGGTCACCTATGCAGCACAAATTTGTAATGAATAAAGCACTAGAACAAAAACTAATTGGACCAATGGAGGAGTCACATACCAAGGAACAATCTCCCCAAGCAGTTTTGCGAGAGGTGCTTTGAGCAAGGAGATCGAAAATCACAGCAAAAGAGACTGGAACACGAGCTTGAGTTGGTTTTTCGGGTTTGTGTGAGACAGAGGAAGAAGATGGGTGCAGGGATAAGTGGAGGAGGGCCACCGTGGGCCCACGAGGCAGGGGGGCGCGCCCAAGGGGTAGGGCACACCGTAGTGACCCGACCCGAATGGGTCAAGTCTCTGTGCTTACGTGTCATCCCTGGATCGGTATGCTGACACACACAGTACTCGAGGATTTATAACAAAGGTAAATCACATGTATAAATAACGTAAATACTATTACCTCAATCCATAAATGGCGGAAGCAATAAGGTTGTGGATTCCCATCAACACCAACGGCAAAGTTGAGTGTAGAAATCGTAACCCTAATGTATCACTTACTCGTCGTAAGAAACCTGCAACATGAGACGTTGCAGCCCGAAAACGGGTCAGTACATTGAATGTACTGGCAAATTCACACTATAGAGATAATGATGAACAATGGCTATCACTACATGCATATATGGCTGGTGGAAAAGCTCTATGGTTATAAGGTTTTTGTGAAAAGCCAATTTTTCCCTACTGCAAAGGAATAAATTTTATTTAACTATCATGGTGGTTGTTAAACATTGAGAATGGTTGACAGCATTCTCAATCCCAATTAAGCATCATCAAAACCCAACAAAATTAATTAAAGTAACATGATGAGATCAACAGGATAATCCAAGAACTAGATACTCAAGATGTCCATAACCGGGGACACGGCTAATCATGATTAGTTTGTCACTCTGCAGAGGTTTGCGCACTTTTCCCCACAAGACTCGATCGCCTCCGTTTGGTTTCTCGCACTACATGGTGTTTGAGAAATGGATGACCGAGACACAGTCTTTCAGAAGCGCTAGCACCTTACATGTGGGTAGACCTGTACACCTACATCCCCTACATCTGTTGTCTACCCGTAAGAGTTCGCACGACTTACTCAACTATGCCAGAGCCCATAATGGCTTGTGGCTGCACACGGAAGTTTCTAGTATGAATAATCTCATGATCCCTTTGAGCCTGGGTGGCGGACCGTAGGATGATCACACGGTATATCCCCGGGATCTCCTAGGACAACACTGGTATATCCCCAGGTGTCCGGGCAAGTCCACTGGTCCATCCCCAGGGTGCCCCTAGCAATCCACCCAGATGTGTATTTAAGTTGCCACCTTAAGTAAACCATTAATTAACAATCTCTCATCTGTCATGAATACTCTCAAAAACCCAATCCACGTCTACGAGCATAGCATGGCAATATAAGCATAACGTAATAGTAACTCCCAAGGGTTTGATAAGTAACAGGGCAATAGGTTCCTACCTCATCAACTACTTCCCAATACCCACATGTTAAAGCATCCTAATCATGCAATGTTTGAGGATTGAAACTAATGCATAAAAACTGGGTATGAAAAGAGTATGATCAAAGTGTGAACTTGCCTGCAATGTTGATGAAGATGATTCGCACTCAAAACTCTTGATAGATCTACTCGTCACACTCCGGTCAATCTATCGTGAGCAAGCAATAGTAACCACACATAAGCAATCACTCAAAAGATCAGAAAAATCGAAGAAAACAATTCGGAAAACATCAAAACACAGCAAATAACTCTTGCAACATAAAACAGTTTCTAACAGTACCAAAATTATGTGAATTTGGCCTTATCAGAAAGTTCAGGTCAAGAGCTTCGATTTGCAAAAAGAATCAACTCAAACGGAGCTACGAAACTCAAATTATGATCAAACGAAGTTTGAATTCAAATCTGATCTAATTCAAATTTTAAACTTTCACAAACATGTTTAAGTTGGATTACTGGATAGAGGGGATCATAACGAAGAAGTGGGCGTTGGTTTCGTTGGATTTGGATAAACGGTTGAAAAGATGTGGTCGTTTGAAGTACAGGGACTATTCTGAAAAAATTTAATTGCAAACGGGTCCCTGGCTACGTGGCAGAATTCTACAGACTGAAAACTGTTCGCCGCGGAGTCTAAAACAGCGAACATCCTCTAACTAAGGGATAACGGTTCGTAATAAAAAAAACTAACCTAATCTAATCTAGATCGCCTATTCTAGATCGGACGGACGAGGGGGAGAGGCGAGGCGTACCACGGCGGTGGTGGCTGCCGGCGGCGAGGGAGACGGCGGCAGCGGCTCGGACATCGACGGGGCGGCGGCTCCGGTCGTCGAGGAGGTCAACGGAGATGTTGGGGAGGGGCGGCGCGGCGAGGCGAGGAAGATGGCGGCGTCAGCGGTGGTCCACGGCGACGGGACGGAGCGGGGCAGTGGCAGCGGATCTCGTCGGAGTTTGCAACTCCGGCGAGGGTGTGCGGGGCGTCAGCGGCGGCGGCTTGAGGAGGAGAAACGGGGATCGGGCAGCGGTATAAATAGGAGGAGGGAGGGTCGGCTTGCGCGAGGGGCAGAGGGGGAGGAGTCCCGCCTGGACACGGCGTCGCCGGAGAGGAGTGCTGGAGTCGGACTCCGGCAGCGGGTAGGAGAAGGTCCCGACAGGTGGGTCCCACCTGTCAGTGGCTGGGCATGGCAGCGTGCGCCCGTAGGAGAGAGCGGGCGGGCGAGGCGGAGGCGGTTCGGGCGCGCGGAGGCCGCTGCTGGGCTGGGCTGGCGCTGGACTGGACTGGCGCTAGACTGGGCTGGGCTGGTCCAGTTCGGCGGCGGAGGAGGATTTTTTTTAAACATTTTACCACGCAACTAAAATAATAAAGACCAAATAAATAAACTATTATATAGGCATATAATATATCTAAATTTGCAGAAAAAGAAACTCTACAACATGGACATTTCTATAGCATTAAATAAACTACACACAAATTCTAATAATTCAAACAGTGCTTCCGCCCTAATAAAATCCAACTAAAATAATTTTAAAAATACCAAAATGGCTTCAAATTAATTTCTCTCTAATTTTCTGATGTAGGGAATCATGTTACCCTATTTTTCATATATTTTATTTTTGGAGAAAAATAATTTGAATAAAACTCAAATAACTCCAAATTGAAAATAAATTCAAAAGAACTTCGAATTTAATTCTTTTAAAACTTCCAACTCATATTTCATATATTTTGAAGAAGTCATATTATCTTCTCTCGTGAAAATCATTGAGTTGCTTAAAGTTTGTGAGTTGGAGATATTCTCAATGAAATTCAAATATTTTCAACACCCCTTGTCATTTAAATTAATGGAAGAAGTCATGTCATCTTCTCTCCAGGGTTTTGTGATGAAAAACATTTGAATTCACGGGGATCAAAAGAAAAAGGTGAAAGTTTGGGAAAGTCCTTTTATTCCCTCTCATTTAACTTTCAAAAAGCTTCAAATTCACTCAATTTCACACAATCAATCAAACAATCAATCAAATCTATCTATTTATTGTAACATTCCAAAATTTAGAATTTTGGGATGTTACAAACCTACCACCCTTAAAATGAATCTCGTCCTCGAGATTTGGAGAGGCTAGCAAGAAATAGGTTAGGGTTTGGGGGTTTTCTCAAAATCCATCGATCATCACAGGGGGACCGGGGTGCTACCACCCTTAGAAACATTGTTACGGATCCATCAATACTCATATACTCCATCCTTATTCTTGACGGTGTCAGTCTTCTCAGATCTTCAGTATAATTCCCTCTCTGACTTTTTCGGTAGTGGCATAACCTTTTTCCTCAATTCTTCGGTCCTTTTATCTTGCTAAGGTTATTTCGAGACTGAGTCTTCTTAGCTGACGGGTCTGGCGCCAATACTAAACAAATATCGATATCTCATGGTGGTCAACAATTTATGGTTTCTCCTGCAGGAAATGGGTCTGGGTTGAACCTCACCGGATATCCTACGGTTGGCCACGACTGCCGTGTACAAGGGAAAAATACTTATACCATTCTAAGGTTCAAACAAGGTTTTGATCGTCGTCTCTCTACTATAGGTAAGTCACTCAGATTTACCATCCCACATAGCAAGGCGAATAATAAGAGTAAGTCGGTATGGTGATCAATCCATCCCGCACCCAAATCATTACCTGATATATGGTTTAGCGAATCTCGCAATCTAACACTCGGTCATTCTCACAAGCATTGCAGAATTTCTCGTGTCAACGAACTAGGTTCGGATAAATCCATTGATTCTGCAAGCCAAACAAACATCTATCGCTCCTTAACAACACTCAGGTTTGCGTTACTCCTATAAGATCGTCGGTTGATAAAAATCGTAACTCCTTCCAGGGTTTTTTTCCTTCAGCAAGAATGTGCTTGCTCCTTGGCAGGTCCTGGGGCCTGTGGGTTATGGCCCATCTCATCACTTGTAAACCATGAACTCATCCTCTGGGCATCTGATCGTAATTCAAACCTTCAACTTCCGTCTTCCTGGCATACTCAAAAATCCATCCGATTGTGATGTCCTTCTTCCTTCTATTTGCACCAAACTAAAAACGTGATTACTCAGACTTAGCATGGAGTTACAATTGCTCCATAATCAACATCCTACCTCCTTTATATCCAATAGTACTTCCTATCTTCATCCTCGTGGGTTATCCCACATACCGAGATAAAAGCTTATACTTATGAAGTCCATACCCCACTTCGTGGAACATCATTATCCTTTCCAGGGTCAAGCGTCCTTACAGGGGAATGTTGGCCATCTCTGCATGGCACTTCTTCAACTGGGAAACGTGTAACACATCATGAACTCCTGACAGTCTTTTGGGTGACTCCAACTTGTTGGCCACTTCTCCCATACTCTCCAAAACTCGGCATGGTCCTACAAATCTCGGGGCTAACTTTCCCTTAACTCCAAATAATTTAACTCCTCGCATACATGCTCTGTCTCCAATTTCATAGACTACCTCCTTGCGTTTTGAGTCTGCATAACTCTTCTGCCTGGACTGAGCTACCTTCAGTCTATCTCGAATCCACTTAACATTCTCTTCTGACCAATTGATCACATTTGGTCCAAACAACTGACGGTCTCCAACGTCATCCCACACACTCCTTGGATATCACACATATCGAGACAAAACTCGTATTCATTTTGTCCGAAATCCACTCAGGGAGTATCCTTATCTTTTTCCAGGGGTCAACAGTTCTTACAGGGTACTACTACCCTTAAAATGCTCCAATATTCCATAGACCATACTTCTCATATCAAATGGTCAACATCTTTCCTCATAGGGTAACTCATACAATCCAAATCAGTACCAACACTGCTAACTTTATTGATTCTCAAATTATTACAATCTCCTGTTTTTCCATTACATGCCTCAACTCAACACCTCAATATGAAGGGAAAATGTTCTCACTACTACTACTATAATTCTTCTGTTACAAACTCAACTATTTATCCCAAGTCTCCTTCTACTTCGGACAATCTCTGACAAAGTGCCCTGCTTCATTACAACGAAAACATAATACTTCTGACAAGTTTCGAGGTTTCCTCATGATCACATAGCCTCCTTGGGTCCTCGGCTTCCTTTTTGGGCAAGTGTTGATGTAGTGCCCTGACTCCTTGCACTTGAAACAGGTGACATGACTCAGGTCCTTCCTGGAATCCAATCTATTCCTCTTCCTGGACTTTTCCGTTCCAATCAGGGCTTCTATTTCCTGTGGGTCATACTCTACTTCCTCTGTCGGGAATTCTACTAGATCACCATTCAGACAATCTTGGGAGATGTGTCCTTCTTCTCCACATGAATAGCATGACTTGGTGCAGGCTTTAATTTTGTTTCCTTTGGGTGTGTCCTCGACATCTTCCTTCATCACAGTTTTTTCTAAAATCTCCATGAGGGCTCCTTTCATTGGTTCTTTCTTCTGATAGATGGTTCTTTGTACCATAGTGTAAAGATGACACTGAGCAGGGTAGTGGGTAGTTCCTTCACACAAGAAACAAGTAGTCTGCCTAGTTGGGCATTCTTCAGCTGGGTGACTTCCTTCACAATTTGGGCATTCATCCTTGTGCTCCTTATGGTTGTGTCGTATTTCTCCACAAGGCTTGCATGCACAAGTTTTCTTCATATCCTTTCCATAAGGCTTCAATTTCTGGGACACAAACCTAGACTTTGGCAAAGTCAACTTAAATTCTTTCCAAGTGGTTACTCCTTGCCATCCATTGATGGTTTGGTACATCCTCCACCAAGTAGCAGCACCTCTTTCAAAACATTGAAGAGCATGCTGGGCCATATCCTTTCCGACTATAGGGTTGTTCTCCATATGTTCCTCCATGTTCTGAATCCATCGGTCTGTCTCCAGTTGACTCATCGGTCCCGAAAATACAAGTTCATCTCCATTCATCATCTATTGGGTCCATGGGTTTTGGGGTGAGATAAGAGAGATCAAGAGAGATGCACACAATACAAACAAAAGTTTTGAAAAGGCAGATTTTATTGTGGCTGTCGGAAAAACAACAAACAAATGACAGCTCACAATCGTCGCATCTAACGTAAGTATGTAACAGGGGTTGGGTCATCTAATGGTCTACGTTTCCAAACTCTTCAAGTCTTGATCATGTCTTCGATGGTTCCTTCTTATCATGCTTGTCCTTCTCGAGTTCCTTTGCCAAATCATCGTTGTTGACGCGAAGTCTCTCGTGACATCCTTTAATATTTCTGGAGTTGCATTCCAAGCTCATGGGTTCCAACATCCTTGGCATGATCCATGATTCTACTGTCCTTCAGTTCTTGACAAATCTTCGGTATCTCGAGGTTTAGCTCCTCCTGCTTTGCTTCTTTCAGCTTATGGTCCTGAGTTCTTCATGAATTGCCTTCTTGTCAAAATATTGCATCCTGTAGGTCCATCTTAATTTCCTGATGTAATACTCCAGATCCTGGTGATGCACCAGCTATGTTAAAACTGCATCCTTTGCTGGCAGATGCTCCTTCAGTCTTATACCATCCAATCCTTCCATGCATTTGCATGCTTAACTCCGCGTGGTGACAATAACATGGGCGATCGATAGCATCATGGATATCCATGTTTATGACTATGTCTCTGCCATGAGCTATCATTCCATAGTTGCTATATCCTGTCTTGGGGTTTTCCTGACAAAAACTTTGAGTTCTAATGCTCCATGCTCAGGTCTTCTTCAATACACCTTGATCTCAGGTATTGACAACTTCCATAGTCTGCCAAGTTCCATAAGTGTAGCCTTTCTGGGTCATACTAATCTGGAAATTCTTCAAAGCATTCAAATTCTCCTAGTCTTCAGAGTCTTCAACAGTTGTAGTTTCCATTATTCAGATGTACGGTAAAATGTCCTTCATTCCATAGTGGTCGTGGTTGTCCTGATACCTTGTACTCCTTGGAGTGGCCTCATCAGTCAAATCTTCGAGTGGTCAAAAGGGGAAAAGGGTATAGTCTCACTAAACGGGAATATTTGAATAGAAGAGAGGAGAGGTAAAAGATCTTTTTTGAAAATGATGTAGTAGAGAAAAATCTTTCCTATGGGCTTGCCAGTTTCTAGGGTCACGTCCTACAGTCAACATGTGCTCTGATACCATCTTGTAGCGACCCGACCCGAATGGGTCAAGTCTCTATGCTTACGTGTCATCCCTGGATCGGTATGCTGACACACAGTACTCGAGGATTTATAACAGAGGTAAATCACATGTATAAATAACGTAAATACTATTACCTCAATCCATAAATGGCGGAAGCAATAAGGTTGTGGATTCCCATCAACACCAACGGCAAAGTTGAGTGTAGAAATCGTAACCCTAACGTATCACTTACTCGTCATAAGAAACCTGCAACATGAGACGTTGCAACCCGAAAACGGGTCAGTACATTGAATGTACTGGCAAATTCACACCATAGAGATAATGATGAACAATGGCTATCACTACATGCATATATGGCTGGTGGAGAAGCTCTATGGTTATAAGGTTTTTGCTAAAAGCCAATTTTTCCCTACTGCAAAGGAATAAATTTTATTTAACTATCATGGTGGTTGTTAAACATTGAGAATGGTTGACAGCATTCTCAATCCCAATTAAGCATCATCAAAACCCAACAAAATTAATTAAAGTAACATGATGAAATCAACAGGATAATCCAAGAACTAGATACTCAAGATGTCCATAACCGGGGACACGGCTAATCATGATTAGTTTGTACACTCTACAGAGGTTTGCGCACTTTTCCCCACAAGACTCGATCGCCTCCGTTTGGTTTCTCGCACTACATGGTGTTTGAGAAATGGATGACCGAGACACAGTCTTTCAGAAGCGCTAGCACCTTACATGTGGGTAGACCTGTACACCTACATCCCCTACATCTGCTTGTCTACCCGTAAGAGTTCGCACGACTTACTCAACTATGCCAGAGCCCATAATGGCTTGTGGCTGCACACGGAAGTTTCTAGTATGAATAATCTCATGATCCCTTTGAGCCTGGGTGGCGGACCGTAGGATGATCACACAGTATATCCCCGGGATCTCCTAGGACAACACTGGTATATCCCCAGGTGTCCGGGCAAGTCCACTGGTCCATCCCCAGGGTGCCCCTAGCAATCCACCCAGATGTGTATTTAAGTTGCCACCTTAAGTAAACCATTAATTAACAATCTCTCATCTGTCATGAATACTCTCAAAAACCCAATCCACGTCTACGAGCATAGCATGGCAATATAAGCATAACGTAATAGTAACTCCCAAGGGTTTGATAAGTAACAGGGCAATAGGTTCCTACCTCATCAACTACTTCCCAATACCCACATGTTAAAGCATCCTAATCATGCAATGTTTGAGGATTGAAACTAATGCATAAAAACTGGGTATGAAAAGAGTATGATCAAAGTGTGAACTTGCCTGCAATGTTGATGAAGATGATTCACACTCAAAACTCTTGATAGATCTACTCGTCACACTCCGGTCAATCTATCGTGAGCAAGCAATAGTAACCACACATAAGCAATCACTCAAAAGATCAGAAAAATCGAAGAAAACAATTCGGAAAACATCAAAACCAAGCAAATAACTCTTGCAACATAAAACAGTTTCTAACAGTACCAAAATTATGTGAATTTGGCCTTATTAGAAAGTTTAGGTCAAGAGCTTCGATTTGCAAAAAGAATCAACTCAAACGGAGCTACGAAACTCAAATTATGATCAAACAAAGTTTGAATTCAAATCTGATCTAATTCAAATTTTAAACTTTCAAAAACATGTTTAAGTTCGATTACTGGATAGAGGGGTCATAACGAAGAAGTGGGCGTTGGTTTCGTTGGATTTGGATAAACGGTTGAAAAGATGTGGTCGTTTGAAGTATAGGGACTATTCTGAAAAAATTTAATTGCAAACGGGTCCCTGGCTACGTGGCAGAATTCTACAGATTGAAAACTGTTCGCCGCGGAGTCTAAAACAGCGAACGTCCTCTAACTAAGGGATAACGGTTCGTAATAAAAAAACTAACCTAATCTAATCTAGATCGCCTATTCTAGATCGGACGGACGAGGGGGAGAGGCGAGGCATACCGCGGCGGTGGTGGCTGCCGGCGGCGAGGGAGACGGCGGCAGCGGCTCGGACATCGACGGGGCGGCGGCTCCGGTCGTCGAGGAGGTCAACGGAGATGTTGGGGAGGGGCGGCGCGGCGAGGCGAGGAAGATGGCGGCGTCGGCGGTGGTCCACGGCGACGGGACGGAGCGGGGCAGTGGCAGCGGATCTCGTCGGAGTTTGCAACTCCGGCGAGGGTGTGCGGGGCGTCAGCGGCGGCGGCTTGAGGAGGAGAAATGGGGCTCAGGCAGCGGTATAAATAGGAGGAGGGAGGGTCGGCTTGCGCGAGGGGCAGAGGGGGAGGAGTCCCGCCTGGACACGGCGTCGCCGGAGAGGAGTGCTGGAGTCGGACTCCGGCAGCGGGTAGGAGAAGGTCCCGACAGGTGGGTCCCACCTGTCAGTGGCTGGGCGTGGCAGCGTGCGCACGTAGGAGAGAGCGGGCGGGCGAGGCGGAGGCGGTTCGGGCGCGCGGAGGCCGCTGCTAGGCTGGGCTGGCGCTGGACTGGACTGGCGCTGGACTGGGCTGGGCTGGTCCAGTTCGGCGGCGGAGGAGGATTTGTTTTTTTTTAAACAATTTACCATGCAACTAAAATAATAAAGACCAAATAAATAAACTATTATATAGGCATATAATATATCTAAATTTGCAGAAAAAGAAACTCTACAACGTGGACATTTCTATAGCATTAAATAAACTACACACAAATTCTAATAATTCAAACAGTGCTTCTGCCCTAATAAAATCCAACTAAAATAATTTTAAAAATACCAAAATGGCTTCAAATTAATTTCTCTCCAATTTTTTGATATAGGGAATCATGTTACCCTATTTTCCATATATTTTATTTTTGGAGAAAAATAATTATAATAAAACTCAAATAACTCCAAATTGAAAATAAATTCAAAAGAACTTCAAATTTAATTCTTTTAAAACTTCCAACTCATATTTCATATATTTTGAATAAGTCATATTATCTTCTCTCGTGAAAATCATTGAGTTGCTTAAAGTTTGTGAGTTGGAGATATTCTCAATGAAATTCAAATATTTTCAACACCCCTTGTCATTTAAATTAATGGAAGAAGTCATGTCATCTTCTCTCCAGGGTTTTGTGATGAAAAACATTTGAATTCACGGGGATCAAAAGAAAAAGGTGAAAGTTTGGGAAAGTCCTTTTATTCCCTCTCATTTAACTTTCAAAAAGCTTCAAATTCACTCAATTTCACACAATCAATCAAACAATCAATCAAATCTATCTATTTATTGTAACATTCCAAAATTTAGAATTTTGGGATGTTACACACACCCTCCACCCTCGTGGCCAGGTGGTAGCTCCCCCCGCTGTAATTTTTGCACTAAAAATCCTCAAATATTCCCGAAAAAAATATTAAATTGGCATGTCATTCTGAGGACTTTTATTTTCGGGATATTTTTATATTGCACAGATAAATCAGGAAACAGACAGAAAAATATTATTTTACTTTATTTCTACTAAATAACAGAAAATATAAAGGGGATACAGAAAGTTGTGCTTCTAGTTTCATCCATCTCATGCTCATCAAAAAGAATCCACTAACAAGGTTGATCAAGTCTTGTTAATAAACTCATTCCGATAATCATGGATCCGGAGAAATTTCGAAGACACTATGTTACCTCAACGGGGATATGGACATCCCCAATAATAAGTATATCATATTTCTTCTTGACAGTAGGAAGAGGAAATTCAAAACCTCCAAATATAATCGATGGAATTTTTCCAATAGAGTTGATACTATGAACTTGAGGTTGTTTCCTTGGAAAGTGTACCGTATGCTCATTACCATTAACATGAAAAGTGACATTGCCTTTGGTGCAATCAATAACAGCCCCTGCAGTATTAAGAAAAGGTCTTCCAAGAATAATAGACATACTATCATCCTCGGGGATATCAAGAATAACAAAGTCCGTTAAAATAGTAATGTTTGCAACCACAACAGGCACATCCTCACAAATACCCACAGGTATAGCAGTTGATTTATCAGCCATTTGCAAAGATATGTCAGTAGGTGTCAACTTATTCAAGTCAAGTCTACAATATAAAGAGAGAGGCATAACACTAACACCTGCTCCAAGATCACATAAAGCAGTTTTAACATAGTTTCTTTTAATGGAGCATGGTATAGTAGGTACTCCTGGATCTCCAAGTTTCTTTGGTATTCCACCCTTAAAAGTATAATTCGCAAGCATGGTGGAAATTTCAGCTTCCGATATCTTTCTCTTATTAGTAACAATATCTTTCATATATTTAGCATAAGGATTCATTTTGAGCATATCAGTCAATCGCATACGCAAAAAGATAGGTCTAATCATTTCAGCAAAGCGCTCAAAATGCTCATCATCCTTTTTCTTGGATGGTTTGGGAGGAAAAGGCATGGGCTTCTGAACCCATGGTTCTCTTTCTTTACCATGTTTCCTAGCAACAAAGTCTCTCTTATCATAACGTTGATTCTTTGATTGTGGGTTATCAAGATCAACATCAGGTTCAATTTCTACATCATTATCATTACTAGATTGAGCATCGTCATGAACATCATCATTAACATTTCCACTAGGTTCATGTTCATTACCAGATTGTGTTTCAGCATCAGACATAGAGATATCATTTGGATTATCAGGTTGTTCAGCAATAGGTTCACTAGAAGTTTGCACAGTTCTATCATTTTTCTTTTTCTTCCTCTTAGAAGAACTAGGCATATCAATATTATTTCTCTGAGAATCTTGCTTGATTCTCTTAGGGTGGCCTTCAGGATACAAAGGTTCCTTAGTCATTCTACCAGTTCTAGTAGCCACTCTAACAGCATAATCATTTTTCTTACTATTCATTTCATCAAGCATTTCTTTCTGAGCTTTAAGTACTTGTTCTACTTGAGTGGTAACCATAGACGCATGTTTGCTAACAAGTTTAAGTTAACCTCTAATATCAGCCATATAATCACTCAGGCGTTTAATCATAAAGGTATTCTATTTTAATTGTCTACCAAAATAAGCATTAAAGTCATCTTGCTTAAACATAAAGTCATCAAACTCATCCAAGCACTGACTAGCAATTTTAGTAGGAGGGAATTCAGCTTTATCATACCTATAGAGAGAATTTACCTTTACTACCTATGTCAGGATATCGGGAGGTTCTTCAGTAAATAAGTAATTGAGATCATATACTTCTTCAACAGGCGGTAAATTAAGACCATGTATTTCTTCAATAGGAGGTAAATTCTTAACATCTTCAGCTTTAATACCTTTTTCTTTCATAGATTTCTTTGCCTCTTGCATATCTTCGAGACTGAGAAATAGAACACCTCTCTTCTTCGGAGTTGGTTTAGGAATAGGCTCAGTAATCGGCTCAGGAGCTGGCTCAGGAGTTGGTTCAGGAGTTGGCTCAGGAGGTGCTCAATTATTTTCATTTGCCAACATATTATTCAATGAAATTTCAGCGTCATCCGGTGTTCTTTCCCTGAAAAGAGAACCAGCACAAGTATCCAGGTAATCTCTGGAAGCATCAGTTAGTCCATTATAAAAGATATCAAATATTTCAGGTTTCTTAAGAGGATGATCAGGCAAAGCATTAAGTAACTTGAGAAGCCTCCCCCAAGGTTGTGGGAGACTCTCTTCTTCAATTTGCACAAAATTGTATATTTCCCTCAAAGCAGCTTGTTTCTTATGAGCAGGGAAATATTTAGCAGAGAAGTGATAAATCATATCCTGGGGACTTTGCACACAACCAGGATCAAGAGAATTAAACCATTTCTTAGCATCACCCTTTAATGAGAACGGAAATATTTTAAGTAAATAAAAGTGGCGCGATCTCAAATTATTAGTAAACAGGGCAACTATATCATCTAACTTACGAAGATGTGCTACAACAGTTTTAGATTCATAGCCATAAAAAGGATCAGATTCAACCAAAGTAATTATATCTAGATCGACAGAATGATCATAATAATCCTGATCAGGAACACAGATAGGTGAAGTAGCAAAAGCAGGGTCGGGTCTCATACTACCTCTAAAAGATTCTTTACTCCACTTAATTACTAACCTCTTACGTTCAAGTTTATCTTGGCAAGTAAGAACATCTTCAAAAGATTCAGCATTAAAAAGATAACCCTCAGGAATAGAAGGCATAGGTTCATCATCACTAACATCATCATGTTCAGGTTCACTAATTTCTCTTTCTCTAGACTTAGCAATTGCTCATCAAGATATTCACCAAGTGGCACAATAGTATCAAGCATAGAAGTAGTTTCATCATAAGTATCATGCATAGCAGAAGTGGCATCATCAATAACATGCGACATATCAGAACGAATAGCAGAAGCAGGTTTAGGTGTCGCTAACTTACTCCTAACAGAAGGTGAATCAAGTGCAGAGCTAGATGGCAGTTCCTTACCTCCCCTCGTAGTTGAGGGATAAATTGTTGTCTTAGCGTCTTTCAAGTTCTTCATAGTGTCCAGCAGATATAAATCCCAAGTGACTCAAAGAATAGAGCTATGCTCCCCGGCAACGGCGCCAGAAAAAGGTCTTGATAACCCACAAGTATAGGGGATCGCAACAGTTTTCGAGCGTAGAGTATTCAACCCAAATTTATTGATTCGACACAAGGGGAGCCAAAGAATATTCTCAAATATTAGCAGCTGAGTTGTCAATTTAACCACACCTGGAAACTTAATATCTGCAGAAAAGTGTTTATTAGCAAAGTAATATGATACTAGTGGTAACGGTAACAAAGTAAAGACAACAAAAGTAATGTTTTTGGTATTTTTGTAGTGATGATAATAGTAGCAACAGAAAAGTAAATAAGCGTAAACCAGTATATGGAAAACTCGTAGGCACCGGATCAGTGATGGATAGTCATGCCAGATGTGGTTCGTCATGTAACAGTCATAACATAGGGTGACACAGAACTAGCTCCATTTCATCAATGTAATGTAGGCATGTATTCCGTATATAGTCATACGTGCTTATGGAAAAGAACTTGCATGACATCTTTTGTCCTACCCTCCTGTGGCAGCGGGGTCCTATTGGAAACTAAGGGATATAAAGGCCTCCTTTTAATAGAGAACCGGAACAAAGCATTAACACATAGTGAATAAATGAACTCCTCAAACTATGGTCATCACTGAGAAGTACCCCGATTATTGTCACTTCAGGGTTGTCGGATCATAACACATAATAGGTGACTATAGGCTTGCAAGATAGGATCAAGAACACACATATATTCATGAAAACATAATAGGTTCAGATATGAAATCATGGCACTCGGGCCCTAGTGACAAGCATTAAGCATAGCAAAGTCATAGCAACATCAATCTCAGAACATAATGGATACTAGGGATCAAACCCTATCAAAACTAACTCGATTACATGATAAATCTCATCCAACCTATCACCGTCCAGCAAGCCTACGATGCAATTACTCACGCACGGCGGTGATCATCATGAAATTGGTGATGGAGGATGGTTGATGATGACGACGATGACAAATCCCCCTCTCCGGAGCCCCGAACGGACTCCAGATCAACCCTCCCGAGAGATATTAGGGCTTGGCGGCGGCTCCGTATCGTAAAACGCGATGAAACTTTCTCTCTCATTTTTTTCTCCCTGAAAGCCAATATATGGAGTTGGAGTTGGCGTCGGAGGGCCACCAGGGGGCCCACGAGGTAGGGGGCGCGCCCAGGGGGGAGGGGCGCGCCCCCCACCCTCGTGGACAGGGTGTGGGTCCCCTGGTCTTCATCTTTGGCGAGGATTTTTTATTATTTATTCTAAGATATTCCGTGGAGTTTCAGGTCATTCCGAGAACTTTTGTTTTCTGCACATAAAACAACACCATGGCAATCCTGCTGAAAACAGCGTCAGTCCAGGTTAGTTCCATTCAAATCATACAAGTTAGAGTCCAAAACAAGGGCAAAAGTGTTTGGAAAAGTAGATACGATGGAGACGTATCAATACCTTATGTGCAGTTCTGTCTCCAGCGTGGTGTCCTCCATAAGCTTCGGAGTGACACTTGCGTAGGATCTGTTCCTGTTCATGCTCAGGTACACAACGTCTAATAACACCATCTACTCCTTTATAAAGATGTGGGTCATCCCAAAAGTAATGTCTCACATCATACACTACTAGGGAAAAGCCTAGCAGCAGCGCGGGTTTTGGCCCTCTCAGTAGCGCGGGTACCGGCGCTACTAATAAGGCGCTACAGCTAACATATAGAAGTAGCGCCTGTCGACCCACGCTACTGCTACTGATGAATAGCTGTAGCGCTCTTTGGAAAAGGGCGCTACTGATATTATCTGCAGCGCTGTTTAGCAGGAAGCGCTACTGGTAAGACAGTGCTACTGCTAAATTTCCCCCCTCGCTACTACTAGTTTTATTAGTTTTTTTCATGCATATTTGTTTTTTATTTGTTTTGTATTTGAATAGGCTTTATACAATAATCTTTAGCATATCATCCACATACAAATGTAATCATAGAATATACATACAATTAGTCTCATCAAATCATGTCATCATCATAATCATCATCCAACACAAAGTGGTCTCTCGTCATCAATCTCGAAAATAGCGATACAAGTCTCAATTATTTGCAAATACATCGTCATCCATCTAAACAATGATATACGCGAGAATAGCTATCACTTTGAGTACATGAGTTCGTATCCCTCTCTCGCATTAGCGTGAACCTAAACTAAGTACTGCGTGTCGCTCGGAAACCGAAAACCGGTACACCTGGGCCTGACACTCCAGCCACTTGTCGTATATATACTCCTGGCATAGCACTTCTTCGCCATCTATGATATATGCACCTGCATCGTCACATGAGTCGATGATATGCAACATATATAGTTGAGTAACAGAAAGAGACAGACTTGGCAAAAATAGAAACAACATATCATAAGCATAAATAACAAAGTTCATCGTACCCAAAATGACCTAACTAGAGTGATTTTCGCTAGTCGAGGAGGAGGACGGTTTAATTACATCACAAATAAAGTTTCACCGTGCATAACTCAAAGTTTTGTCATAAAAGAAAGTATGGACTAAACGGACACATTTTCATATATCGACAATCACTCCATCATGTCGTGCCATCCATCCAGGTCAGGGAGATAGTCATTGAGCTTAGTGAAAGGCTTCATGTCGAGATCCTAAGAGGCTATCCATGTTCGGACGTCTTCCCGCGACATTTGTCCTTCTGCATGGAACATCCCTGTTTTTCCGACGACCTCATTCATGATGATTTGGGCAAGTTCGCGCTGGATGTTATAGAACTCAGCTCGAAGTCGATGATCCTCGATATCTCTTATGTCCGTTGCCCATTGCAGAATATGGGCATCGCCAGATGTAGGTGCCATGTGAAGGTTCTGGTGATCCCGTCTGTACTCCAGCATGTGGTGTAGGACATAGAATCCATCATTAAGAGAATCGTTCGGTTGCTGGATGCAGCAGAAGTCGGTCTTATGGCTGAAGGCGGCCCTGCCGCCCCTTCTCTTCTTGTCCCTAACCTCTCCACCCCTTGCTTGGTAGTAAAACATAGCACTGTTGAGAACATCTTTGATGTGGGTGTAATCCTTTTTGTGAATGTTCTTCAACGAGTCCAAGTAAAGAGCGTGGGAGAATCGGGGGTAGAGGATGATGAGGACGGCGCGCCCGCCGCTGTGCAAAATAAGTACACCTCAAATTAATTAGCCTCCACCGTGCAAATGAATTATTGAAATCGAAGGAAGGATAGCAGCGCGGATGACTTACACGGGATGATAAGGCACGAGAATCGCCTCCTTGTCCTTATTGGCGAGCATGAAACTGACGATGTAATCCCTCGCGTATTCACGATGCTGTGCACAGACTCCCAAGAAGCCCTCGTGCATGTAGTACGGGTGAGCGACACAGATAAAACGTATCTGCTCAACCCCAATGATGTAGTTCATGTGCAAGGCATAAAGGCGGACAAACGTAAAATCCAGCTTCTTCACGTGAAACATGTCGAATATGTAATCGAATCGAAGGAAGAACTTATCCGCGGGGAAGCCGTCGACGTACGACATTTTCCGCGGAACGTTAACCACGTAGAGTGGGTATCCTGGATCTTTCGAGGCGATGAGGCCTTTCTCTACCCGCAGCACATCATCATGAAGTCTCCTTAGATCGCCGAATCTGGCCCGTAGCGCTGTTTCAGGTAGGATTGGTCGACCGGGTATATGCCATTTATCTGCATCGGGGATATCTACACGGTCCTGAAGCCGAGGCTGCTGAGGCGGCTAGATCATAGAATCAGCTTTTTTGCCTTTCCTCGCTCTCTTCCTAGACTTCTTTACCACCGGATGGTCGTCAATAATACGTTGAGACGGTAATTCAGGCACCGACTCATGATGCTCAAACCCTGAGGAGGCGCCAGTATAGACATACTGTTCAGCGCCATCGTCATCCTCATCCTCATCCATGGCGACGTCATCAGCGACTAATGGAGCCACCTGCTTACCCCGTCCGCTATCACCCAACCCGACACCCGACGCTAATTGGGTAGGTGGGGTGTTGATTTTCATACCTTGCTGAGGCTGTGTGCTCGTGGGTGTGCTCCCGGCCGCCTCCAGACGAAGCAGACTCTTTGGCCACAACAGGACCCACCCATTGCAACAATCACCAAGCCGCCGCGGGGTCTCGTCGTCATCCCCCACTAGTATTAGAGGAGGCAAATTCTCGTGGCCCGGTTTGACACTGGCCACGGAAACCTTGAAGACGTTCGGGAGGATCGACTAGCTGTGGAACAATGGTTCCTTCGGCTCCATTATCGTCCCCTTCCCCATGTCCACCTTCTGTTTGCCGATGGTGTACAATATGGTGCACGGGGTTTCGTCGGCCTGCAAAGAAAAGTCTGCGACGTGAGACATCTGAAAGGCAACGAAAACGGGAGATTATACATTTATATTGAAGGGGGGCGGTGTGACAGATACCGTGAGGGCGTCGAGCTCAGCCAAAGAGGAGGCACCACCGAGCACGTCCGGTGCGGGAGCCGGTACGGGAGCCGGTGCGGGAGCAGGTGCGGGAGCAAGTGCTCCCAAGAAGTCAGCAAGGGGACAGTCCTCTGCATTTGCTTCTGGATTTTTCCTTGTCCAAGTGAAAACGCCCGTCACCAAGGAAGTAGACAAATCTGCAACCACCTGTTTTGCGGCAGCTACCGCTGTTGCGACTGTCTGAGATGATTTCTTCTCAACCGCAATCTCAACCTTCTTGTCGATGTTTTCTTCACTTAACCTCCGTCATTCCTTTCTCTCCTCCGTGGTCTCACGGTAGTACTTCTTCCATGTGGCGCCGTCTCCGACACAGTGCACACGTCCATACGACGGTTGGGTATCCATCGGTTGTCATTTCAATATGTTCAACGCCCGGTTGAATGGAGTGTCCCACTTGGTCCTCACCAATGCCTCAGACGGCGAGTCGCTTTCGGTCGCAATCCGGTGCTGCTCTCTCTGCAAAAGGCACAAGGATCGTTTACAAATATGACTAACGTGTGTAGTCGAATTGATCAGAAACTAAAATTACCAGCAGTCTCATGAACTCCGTAATGACCGGTGTTTTCTCGTAAACCTTCTTCAGTGGGTCCCAATGGTGTCGGGCCCTCAGGACGTCACGCTCCTGCGGGACGGTGAAATCCGCCAAGGGGTCTGGGATGCCCAGACTCGCGGCTTCCGCGTCCTCCTTGGCCCATTTGGACCTCTTTCCACCGTAACCACGGCTTCCGAGGTGGTGGCTCCCAATGTTCCTCTTTTGAAGCCCCTTCATGTACTTAGACTTTTTTGGCAGCTTCGGCCTCGCAAGCCTCCTTGAATATTTGAAACTGATCTTCCGTGATTGTCGGATTATCCTTTACAATCTTGAAGTAGGGTTCCCCGTCATTGATCTTTGCTTTCACTCGATTTTTCCAGGCGGCCAGCGCGTCGCTAAACTTGGTCATGGCGTGTTTGTTTATCTTCTTCATTGTCGGGTCCTTGTCTGGATCTTCATAATCCTTCTCATTCCGGCCCGGGAACAAGAATATCTGGTGAAACTTCTTTAGGAGGGAGCTCCTCATATTTTCTATCTTCTTTAGTTTCTCATCGTTGATGGTGGCGGTTGTCCGTATGATGCAGCCTATTTGATTGCCGTAGCACGCGCGCGCTTCCTCGGGCTCCTTTGGCTCAAAATTGTCGTCGTCCACCTCCGTGACCACCAGTCTAGTAGTCCTGAGTTTGTTAGGAAGCCGTTGCCTCTTTGCTTTCGGTTCTACACCAGCTCCGCTCCCCGAGGCAGCACCGGTCTCAGCGCCGGTCTCGATGCCGGTCTGAATCTCAGCGCCGGTCTCAGTCTCAGCACAGGTCTGTGTGTCGGTCTCAGCACCGGTCTGCGTGTCGGTCTTAGTCCCCGATGCCACCGGTGGGCCCAGCAACAACATCTGTTGATTGTCGGTAAGGCTAAAAAATTCGTCTGCCGCCTGGTAGACATCGTCGCAATCACCAGAACCCTGTCCTTCATCGTTGCTAGCCATGTTTCCTATGATTAAATCTAGTCAATTAATTCTAGTCCTAATAAAATGAATAATGTCATAAAAAAGGACTATTGTTTTGCAGGAATGTTGACTCCTTCCTGGTGCGGCAAAGCCCGGGCACTCGATATGTCCTAGTTTGTAGCACAAGTCATGCCGAAATTCATGGAAAATTTCGGCATGACCTTTGCTAAAAAGTGGACAAATCGAGAACATGAAATTTTCCGGAACAGAAATGAATCAACATTCCGGCAAAACATAGGCCACTCAGCATCATTCCCTGGAAACAACAAAGCCACTTGGGCACAACCGAACAACTTCAATGAAAAGATATAACATGACCACTTCAATGAAAAATTAAATTTGCTAAATTCTTTTCCTTGAAAAATAGTGATCTTTTCAAAAATCAAAAACCTTTGCAAAATGACCTCACTAAACACAGAACCCAATTAAATTGCAAAGGAACTCCATTTCTCTAACCCTTCTGACCTAATGCTCTAAAATAAAATTTTCCTCTAACCTAGCCAATCTACTTAACCTAGCTTGTTAATCCAACGAACCTAATTAACCTACCTATTTAACCTAGTTAATTAATCTAGTTTACCTAGATAATTAACCCTAATTAAACTAGTTAATGCAGCTAGTTCTCTGTCAAAGCCTAAAATAAATTTTTGCACTAATTAACCTGGATAATTAACCTAATTAAACTAGTTAACCTGACTAGTTCTCTGTCAAAGCCCTAACTAAGTTTTTGCACTAACCTAGATAATTAACCTAATTAAACTAGTTAACCTAACTACTTCTCTGTCAAAGCCCTAACTAAAATTTTGCCCTAACCTAGATAATTAACCTAATTAAACTGGCTAACCTATGCATCAGAGAGAGAGGAGGGGTGGGGGCTTACAGATGATGGCTCCGGTGGTGGCGACGGAGGAAGTGGTGGCGAGGGAGGCAGGGGCTTCTCCGGTGACGGTGAGGGAAGCAGGGGCGTCTCCGGTGATGGCGAGGAAGGCACTTGTGGCGAGGAAGGATTCGGTGGCGTCGACGGCGGCTCCGGTGGCGTTGACGAGGCCACGTGGCTCCGTGGCGTTAGGGGCGGCTCCGGTGTCGTTGACGGCGCATGGCTCTGGTGGCGTCGACGTCGGCGGCGAAGTGGGGCGACGGTGAATCGGGGTGACGGCGGCGCGCGGGGTGGATTGAGGGATTGTCGTGGTAGACTGGTCGCCACGGACACCTATGGGACCGGAGCCCCTTTTCGGTACGGTAGAGGAGCGGAGATTGCACGAAGAGCGGATCGAGGCGAAACACACGAGCTGTTTACCCAGCTTCGGAGCTCTCCGGAGAGATAATACTCCTACTGCTGCTTTGTGATTGTATTGATTTCTTGCTTGGGAGCTCTAGAGCTACCAGACCAAGCAGTTGTGCACTGGCTATGGAAGCATTCGAGCCGAACCCCTTCTACGTTGCACCCGGGCCTCCTTTTATACGTCGAAGGGGTCACCGACAGGTGGCAAGGTAGGTGAGGGTAAAAATGGAAAAAGAGTGGGCTAATACAACTGTTTGCTACCGTGGTCTATACCTAACTCCGACGGCAGGGGACAAAGGCATTAAATGCCTATCTAAGTCACCCAAACAGTACAGGAAAGTGATCGTCATGTGTGCCACCGATCACCACGGTGGTAACTTGTCAGCGCCGCTTAACGCTGCGCACCGCTGGCTGCATAGCCACTCGCCACGCGTACCCGAGAAAGTCTCATGGCGACACGTTGGCGGGTGAGCTGGAGCGCCGGTGCTGTGTAGAAGCTCGTCGCGGAAAACGTCTTGCCGCCTCCCGAAAGCTTGTCGCTTGTCGGGTCTTGTCGGGACGCGAGGCGCGTCGCGACAAGGTACCTGGTTGCTTCCCCCGGTAAGCTCCTCTTGCGGGGGTCTTGTTTCTGTAGTTGATCTTCCCAGCAAGCTTCTCTTGCCGGAGCCTTGTCTTCTCGGTCAACACTTTGTTCTTGAATGGCAGTAATATGAAGAGTGAAGGGTCTTGGTGGCCGCCCGGCAAGCCTTGCCGCGGGACGCTGCGACTGCCCGTGCACAAGTTCAGGGTGCTAAGGTACCCCTACTTTAGTACACCGACAGGGGAGAAGTGGTGGCCGGGGGGAAACGGTTTTTTGGTTAAGTCAAACTTAGCGGTAGCGCGTTTCGCAAAACGCGGTATAGCTAAGATAGCTATAGCGGTTTTTGCAAAATGCGCTGCTGCTATAGCTATGTAAATTTCTTCCATTTTTTAATTTCCTTTTCTGTTTCTATAGCGGGGTTCAAGGACACGCGCTGCAGCTACGTTAGCTATAGCGCCTCTTACAAATACATGCTGCTGCTATGCCTTCCTCCGTTTTTTCGCTTTTTCGTTTATTTTGCTTTACATTTTATTTTTTCCTTTCTCCTTTTTCTATTTCTTTCATTTTCATTTACTTTTCTATTTGTTTTTCATCTTATTTTATTTCCGTTAGTAGTAGCGCTCTTCCTAGGAAAAGCGCTGCTGATTATTCCCTAGCGGTAGCGCGTTTCCTCCAAGCCCGCTACTGCTATGCGTAGCCTATCATTCTGCCAATGGGAATATTAGTAGTACCGCTTTTGAAGCTACACGCGCTGCTGCTAAGGTTGTATCTGTAGCGCGGTTTTTATTCAGTCGCTACTGCTATATAGCACTAGCGTGCTTTTTTGACCCTTGCTGTTGCTAAATTTCTGTGTATAAGGTTTTCCCTAGTAGTGATAGAAGAACTTTTTCTTTTGCTGGTATGTGAAACAAGGTGGTATAAATGTAGCAACAATGTAATTATCATAATCAGCATACCAAGGAGTACTACGAGAAGTATTTATGACATTTAATTACACATCAGGAAAGCTATCATCAATAGGTAGTGGGTCATCAAGAATATTTTCTAACCTAGACAAGTTGTCTGCCACGGGGTTCTCAGCTCCCTTTTTATCAGCAATATGCAAATCAAATTATTGTAGCAAGAGAACCCATCTAATAAGTCTAGGTTTAGCATCTTTCTTCTCCATAAGATATTTAATAGCAGCATGATCAGTGTGAATAGTTACTTTAGAATCAACGATATAAGGTCTGAACTTATCACAAGCAAATACAACTGCTAACAGTTCTTTTTCAGTAGTAGCATAATTTCTTTGAGCATTGTCTAGTGTATTACTAGCATAATGGATAACATTTAATTTCTTATCAACTCTTTGCCCTAGAACAACACCTACAGCATAATCACTAGCATCACACATAATTTCAAAGGGTAAATTCCAATCAGGTGGTTGAACAATAGGTGCAGAGATCAATGCTTTCTTAAGTATTTAAAATGCTTCTACACAATCACCATCAAAGACAAATGGTATATCTTTTTCTAATAAATTAGTTAGAGGCCGAGAAATTTTTGAGAAGTCCTTAATGAACCTCCTATAAAATCTGGCAAGACCAAGGAAACTTCTTATACCTTTGATGTCCTTGGGACATGGCATCTTTTCAATTGCATCAACCTTGGCTTTATCAACTTCAATACCTCTTTCAGAAACTTTATGCCCCAAGACAATACCTTCATTAACCATAAAGTGGCACTTTTCCCAATTTAAGACAAGACTAGTTTCTTCACATCTCTGCAAAACTCGATCAAGATTGCTCAAGAAATCATCAAAAGAAGATCCATAGACAGAAAAGTCGTCCATGAAAACCTCACAAATCTTTTCACAAAAGTCAGAGAATATAGCCATCATGCATCTTTGAAAGGTAGCAGGTGCATTACATAAACCAAAAGGCATACGTCTATAAGCAAAAGTACCAAAAGGGCAAGTAAAAGTGGTCTTTGATTGATCTTTAGCTGACACAGGTATTTGAGAGAAACGAGAATAACCATCTAGAAAGCAATAATGTGTATGTTTGCATAATCTTTCTAGCATTTGATCGATAAAAGGTAAGGGATAATGATCTTTCTAAGTAGCCTTATTTAATTTGCGGAAATCAATTACCATCCTATAACCTGTAATAATTCTTTGCGGAATCAATTCATCTTTATCATTAGGAACAATAGTAACACCTCCCTTCTTAGGGACACAATGGACAGGACTTACCCACTGACTATCAGCAACGGGATAAATGATACCTGCCTCAAGAAGCTTTAGTATTTCTTTTCTTACCACTTCTTTCATCTTAGGATTCAGCCATCGTTGATGATCACGAACTGGTTTGGCATCTTCTTCCAAATTTATTTTATGTTGACATAGAGTGGGTCTAATGCCCTTAAGATCATCAAGAGTATATCCAATAGTAGCACGGTGCTTCTTCAGGGTTTTCAATAATCTCTCTTCTTCATGCTCTGAAAGGTTAGCACTAATAATAACAGGATATATCTTCTTTTCATCAAGATAAGCATATTTAAGATTATCAGGCAATGGTTTGAGCTCAAACACGGGATCACCCTTGGGTGGAGGGGGATCCCCTAGGATTTCAACAGGCAAATTGTGTTTCAGAATAGGTTCCTGTTTAAAGAATACCTCATCTATTTCCCTTCTTTCATTCATAAACATATCATTTTCATGGTCTGGCAAATATTGTTCTAAGGGATCACTAGGAGGTACAACAATAGAAGCAAGAACAATAATTTCATCCTTACTAGGCAATTCTTCTTCATGGTGTTGTCTACTAAATTTAGATAAAGTAAACTCATGAGGCATATTACCCAAACCAATAGTAACAACATTCTTTTTGCAGTTTATCTTAGCATTAACGGTGTTCAAGAAGGGTCTACCAAAAATAATGGGACAAAAACTATCTTGTGGGGAACCAAGAACAAGAAAGTCAGCAGGATATTTAGTTTTCCCACACAAGACTTCAACATCTCTAACAATTCCCATTGGTGAAATAGTATCTCCATTGGCAAGTTTAATTGTGACATCAATATCTTCTATCTCAGCAGGTGCAATATCATGCATAATTTCTTTGTATATGTCATAAGGTATAACACTAGCACTAGCACCCATATCACATAAGCCATGATAACAATGATCTCCTATTTTAACAGAAATAACAGGCAGGCCTACCACAGGTCTATGTTTATCTTTAGCACAAGGTTTAGCAATTTTAGCAGTTTCACCGCAGAACTGAATATCATGCCCATCAATATTATCAGACAAGAGATCTTTAACAATAGCAATCTTAGGATCAACTTTGACTTGCTTAGGAGGTGTATAAGTTCTAATATTTCTTTTACGAACCGCAGTTGAAGCTTTAGCATGATCCTTTATTCTAACAGGGAAAAGTGGTTTCTCAGCATAAGAAGTAGGAACAATAGGATCATTATAAGTGACAATCTATTCTTCAACTTTAACAAGTGCAACTACTTTTACTTCTATGGGAGGATGATATTTAAACCACTTCTCCTTGGGGAGATCAACATAATTAGCAAAAGATTCACAGAAAGAAGCTACTATCTCAGAGTCAAGTCCATATTTAGTGCTAAACTTACGGAAAATATCGGTATCCATAAAAGATTAACACAATCAAACTTAGGTGTCATACCTGACTCCTTACCTTCGCTGAGATCCCAATCTTCAGAGTTGTGTTTAATTCTATCCAATAAATTCCATTTGAATTCAATAGTCTTCACCATAAAAGAGCCAGCACAAGAAGTATCGAGCATGATGCGATTATTTTCAGAAAGCCGAGCATAATTTTTTTGAAGAATTATTTCTTTTGAGAGCTCATGATTGGGGCATGAATATAACATTGATTTAAGCCTCCCCCAAGCTTGAGCGATTCTTTCTCCTTCGCGAGGCCAAAAATTATATATATAATTGCGATCATGATGAACAAGATGCATAGGATAATACTTCTGATGATATTCCAATTTCATTCGCTTATAGTTCTACGATCCCGTATCATCACATAGCCTATACCATGTCGATGCATCTCCCTTCAAAGATAAAGGGAAGACCTTCTTCTTAACAACATCATCGGGTATACCTGCAAGCTTAAATAATCCACAAACTTCATCCAGAAATATTAGGTGCTCATCAGGATGCTTTGTTCCATCTCCTATAAAAGCATTAGCTAGAAGTTTTTCTAACATACCCGAAGGAACTTCAAAGGGAACATTTTCATTTTCAGTAGGTTCAGTAGGTTGAGGAGAAACTATTTTCTCTACTGGTGGGAGTGAAGATACCCCGAACAAGCCCCACAGAGGATTACTTTCCATAGTAACAAGTGACAGTAAATTTCAGCACACTATATAAATTTTTCCTTACCAAATTCCACCTACCAAAGGCGCTTCACTCCCCGGTAACGGCGCCAGAAAAGAGTCTTGATGACCCACAAGTATAGGGGATCTATCATAGTCCTTTCGATAAGTAAGAGTGTCGAACCCAACGAGGAGCAGAAGGAAATGATAAGCGGTTTCCAGCAAGGTATTCTCTGCAAGTACTGAAATAAGTGGTAACAGATAGTTTTGTGATAAGATAGTTTGTAACGAGCAACAAGTAAAAAAAGTAAATAAAGTGCAGCAAGGTGGCCCAATCCTTTTTGTAGAAAAGGACAAGCCTGGACAAACTCTTATATATGGAAAAGCGCTCCCGAGGACACACGGGAATATCGTCAAGCTAGTTTTCATCACATTCATATGCTTCGCGTTCGGTGCTTTGATAATTTGATATGTGGGTGGACCGGTGCTTGGGTGCTGTTCTTACTTGAACAAGCATCCCACTTATGATTAACCTCTATTGCAAGCATCCACAACTACAACAAAAGTATTAAGGTAAACCTAACCATAGCATGAAACATGTGGATCCAAAACAGCCCCTTACGAAGCAACGCATAAACTAGGGTTCAAGCTTCTGTCACTCTAGCAACCCATCATCTACTTATTACTTCCCAATGCCTTCCTCTAGGCCCAAATAATGGTGAAGTGTTATGTAGTCAACATTCACATAACACCACTAGAGGCTAGACAACATACATCTCATCAAAATATCGAACGAATACCAAATTCACATGACTACTAATAGCAAGACTTCTCCCATGTCCTCAGTAACAAACGTAACTACTCACAAAGCATATTCATGTTCATAATCAGAGGGGTATTAATATGAATAATGGATCTGAACATATGATCTTCCACCAAATAAACCAACTAGCATCAACTACAAGGAGTAATCAACACTACTAGCAACCTACTAGTACCAATCCCGGACTTGGAGACAAGAATTGGATACAAGAGATGAACTAGGGTTTGGAGATGAGATGGTGTTGATGAAGATGTTGATGGAGATTTCCCTCTCCCAATGAGAGGAGCGTTGGTGATGACGATGGCGATGATTTCCCCCTCCCAGACGGAAGTGTCCCCGGTAGAACAGCTCTGCCGGAGCCCTAGATTAGTTCCGCCAAGGTTCCGCCTCGTGGCGGCGGAGTTTCATCCCGAAAGGTTTCTTATGATTTGTTTCCTAGACGAAAGACCTCATATAGCAGAAGATGGCCATCGGATAGCCAACAGGGGGCCCATGAGGTAGGGGGCGTGCCCAGGGGGGTAGGGCGCGCCCCCCACCCTCGTGGATAGGTGGGCCCCCTCTGGTGAACTTCTTCCGCTCAATATTTTTTATTATTTCGAAAAATGACTTCCGTGGAGTTTTAGGACTTTGGGAGGTTTGCAGAATAGTCTCTAATATTTGCTCCTTTTCCAGCCCAGAATTCCAGCTGCCGGCATTCTCCCTCCTTATGTAGACCTTGTAAAATAAGAGAGAATAGGCATAAGTATTGTGACAAAACTTGTAATAACAGCCCATAATGCAATAAATATCAATATAAAAGCATGATGCAAAATGGACGTATCAACCACCACCTCCTGCCTTCGGGCCGCAATGGCGGAGCGGATGATGGCCATGGTGGCCGGTAGTGGGGTGGCGGCCACGATGGCCACCTCCCACCTTCGGGCCGTGAGAGCGGTAGATGGCCCTGGATTTCGATGGTGGTGTGGCGGCAACGGCGGCCGGCTACAGCTGCCGACGGGCATTTGCGGCGGAGCGTGTGGTGGGTGTTCCGCGCACACCCAACAGGGATGCCACGCGCACTACACTACGACAGGGACTGCGCCGCCGACGTGGTGTAGCCTCCCAGATGGAGCTATCCTCTGATGACGGCGGAGTGGATGAGCGACAACGACGGACCAGTGCCATTGGCGATTATGGGAGAAGCAGACGAGATAAGCTACAGGGAGGGAGGGGAAAATGTGACGCGGGACTCGCCGGCCGTGAGGGTTTTTATAGCAGGCCGGTAAGCATTGGAATTTTGGGGGATTTCATCGAGTCAGGTGGGAAGCTTGCGCGGGAACCTGCGAGGTTGCGTGGGAATGGGCTCACTGACGATTCATTGGCGCCACCGTTTGGCCAAAAGAACACCCCGCACGCTGATACGTCTCCAACATATTTATAATTTTTGATTGCTCCATGCTATATTATCTACTGTTTTGGACCATATTGGGCTTTATTTTCCACTTTTATATCACTTTTGGGACTAACCTATTAACCGGAGGCCCAGCCCAGAATTGCTGTTTTTTTTGCCTATTTAAGTGTTTCGAAGAAACGGAATATCGAACAGAGTCCAAACGGAATGAAACCTTCGGGAATGTGATTTTCTCATCAGATATGATCCAGGAGACTTGGACCCTCCGTCAAGAAAGCCACGAGGCGGTCAGGAGGGCGGAGGGCGCCCTCCCTAGGGTGTGCCCCCCTGCCTCGTGGGCCCCTCGAAGCTCCACCGACGTACTCCTTCCTCCTATATATACCTACGTACCCCCAAACGATCAGATACGGAGCCAAAAACCTAATTCCACCGCCACAACCTTCTGTACCCATGAGATCCCATCTTGGGGCCTGTTCCGGAGCTCCGCCGGAATGGGAATCCACCATGGAGGGCTTCTACATCAACACCATAGCCCCTCCGATGAAGTGTGAGTAGTTTACCTCAAACCTTCGGGTCCATAGTTAGTAGCTAGATGGCTTCTTCTCTCTTTTTGGATCTCAATACAATGTTCTCCCCCTCTCTCGTGGAGATCTATTCGATGTAATCTTCTTTTTGCGATGTGTTTGTTGAGATCGATGAATTATGGGTTTATGGTCAAGATTATTTACGAACAATATTTGAATCTTCTCTGAATTCTTTTATGTGTGATTGGTTATCTTTGCAAGTCTCTTCAAATTATCAGTTTGGTTTGGCCTACTAGATTGGTTTTTCTTGCAATGGGAGAAGTTCTTAGCTTTGGGTTCAATCTTGCGGTGTCCTTACCCAGTGACAGAAGGGGCAGCAAGGCACACATTGTATTGTTGCCATCGAGGATAACAAGATGGGGTATTTATCATATTGCATGAATTTATTCCTCTACATCATGTCATCTTGCTTAAGGCGTTACTCTGTTTTTATTAACTTAATACTTTGGATGCATGCTGGATAGCGGTCGATGAGTGGAGTAATAGTAGTAGATGCAGGCAGGAGCTGGTCTACTTGTCTCGGACGTGATGCCTATATACATGATCATACCTAGATATTCTCATAACTATGCTCAATTCTGTCAATTGCTCAACAGTAATTTGTTCACCCACTGTAGAAATACTTATGCTCTTGAGAGAAGCCACTAGTGAAAGCTATGGCACCCGGGTCTATTCTCATCATATCAATCTCCATCACTTTATTATTGCTTTGCTTTTTTACTTTGCCTTTTATTTTACTTTGCATCTTTATACCAAAAATACGAAAAATATTATCTATCATCTCTATCAGATCTCACTCTCGTAAGTGACCGTGAAGGGATTGACAACCCCTAGTCGCGTTGGTTGCGTTGAGGTATTGTTTTGTGTAGGTACGAGGGACTCGCGCGTGGTCTCCTACTGGATTGATACCTTGGTTCTCAAAAACTGAAGGAAATACTTACGCTACTTTGCTGCATCATCCTCTCCTCTTCGGGGAAATCCAACGCAGTGCTCAGGAGGTAGCAAGAAGAATTTCTGGCGCCGTTGCCGGGGAGTCTACGCAAAAGTCAACATACCAAGTACCCATCACAATCCCTATCTCTCGCACTACATTATTTGCCATTTGCCTCTCGTTTTCCTCTCCCCCACTTCACGCTTGCCGTTTTATTCGCCCTCTCTTTTCTGTTTGCCTTTTTCTCGCTTGCTTGTTGTTATTGCTAGTCTTATATCTTCTCCGTTGTCTCCCGAGAATGAAGTTCTAAATTTTAAACAAAGGGAGGGAGAAAATTTAAAAAACGCTTGGTATAGAATTTGCAATGCTCAAAATAGATCTACCAGGAAGCAATCTACTTCAGTTCTTCTCCGCAATTTTTATGTAGGTGCTAATCCTTGGTATAGATATATCCTTGATACCATTACCGGAGGGAATTTCTTGGGTAGCCACACTTTTGATTCTTATAATGCTATGATAGATTTATTTGGCTCGCCACCTCTTTTGGTTAATGGAACTATGTTAACTTTGGAGCATGTTATCAAAGACTTGAAATTATTGAAAATAAAGTTGCTACCATTGAATTAATTGAAAATCTAGATAAAAAGATCCACAATCAAATTACCCAGTATGGATCTAAGGTAGGAATGACTTCGAAAAATATTAAGGAAAAGGAACCCATAGTTAATGAGAAAATAAATCTAGATTCCACTAGAATCGATAAACTTGAGGGTATCATTACCAACTTGGGAACCACTTTTTCTTCCATAAAGGACACTCCAAGTCCGTCTACTAAAAATACTAAGCTTATTTATGTTCCTAAGAATAAGGGTGAATCATCTAGTAAGGAAATTGTCGATCTTAAATCTGTAAGTATTCATCCCAATCTTTTTGCTATCATTAAGGAACCATTTGCTACAAATGAATTTTTCGATCTTGTGCCTAAGAGTTTGATAATTACTAGAAAGAAAGAAATTTCTAAGGAAGATAGATGCCTCATTGAAGAATTGCCTACCAAAGATGGCAATACCTAGATCTATCCTTGCTTTTATGCCTAGCTAGGGGCGTTAAACGATAGCGCTTGTTGGGAGGCAACCCAATTTTATTTTAGTTTTTAGTTTTTTGCTTATATTTAGGAATAAATAATCCATCTACCTTCTGTTTAGATGTGGTTTTATCTTTTAATTAGTGTATGTGCCAAGTTAAACCTATAGGATCTTCTTGGATGATAGTTATTTGATTTTGCTGTAATTTACAGAAACTTTCTGTTCACGAAAACAATTGTTAAAAATTACCAGAACGTGAGAAAATACTGATTAAAATTTCTGCTGACCAATAAACAAATTTTCTAGGTCTTCCTATTTTTGCTGATTTTTTGGAGTTCCAGAAGTTCGCGTTAGTTACAGATTACTACAGACTGTTCTGTTTTTTGACAGATTCTGTTTTTCCTGTGTTGTTTGCTTATTTTGATGAATCTATGGCTAGTAAAATAGTTTATAAACCATAGAGAAGTTTGAGTACAGTAGGTTTAACACAAATATAAATAAAGAATGAGTTCATTACAGTACCTTGAAGTGGTCTTTTGTTTTCTTTCGCGAACGGAGCTCACGATATTTCTGTTGAGTTTTGAGTTGTGAAGTTTTCAAGTTTTGGGTAAATTCTTTTGATGGATTATGGAACAAGGAGTGGCAAGAGCCTAAGCTTGGGGATTCCCATGGCACCCCCAAGATAATCTAAGGACACCAAAAAGTCAAAGCTTGGGGATGCCCCGGAAGGCATCCCCTCTTTCGTCTACTTCCATCGGTAATTTTACTTGGAGCTATATTTTTATTCACCACATGATATGTGTTTTGCTTGGAGCGTCTTGTATGATTTGAGTCTTTGCTTTTTACCACAATCATCCTTGCTGTACACATATTTTGAGAGAGCCATACATGAATTGGAATTTGATAGTATACTCTATGTGTTTCACTTATATGTTTTGAGCTTTATAGTTTTCCTCTGGTGCTTCACTTATATCTTTTAGAGCACGGTGGTGGTTTTGTTTTAAAGAAACTATTGATCTCTCATGCTTCACTTATATTATTTTGAGAGTCTTAATAGCATGGTAATTTTCTTAATAATAATAATATGCTTGGTATTCAAGATTTGTAAAACTTTCTTTTGAGTGCGTTGAATACTAAGAAAAGTTTGATGCTTGATAATTGTTTTGAGATATGGAGGTGATAATATCAAAGTCGTGCTAGTAGAGTAATTGTGAATTTGAGAAGTGCTTGTGTTGAAGTTGGCAAGTCCCGTAGCATGCACGTATGGTAAACGTTATGTAACAAATTTGAAACATGAGGTGTTATTTGATTGTCCTCCTTATGAGTGGCGGTCGGGGACGAGCGATGGTCTTTTCCTACCAATCTATCCCCCTAGGAGCATGCGCATAATGCTTTGGTTTTTGATGACTTGTAGATTTTTGTAATAAGTATATGAGTTCTTTATGACTAGTGTTGAGTCCATGGATTATACGCACTCTCACCTTTCCATCATTGCTATCCTCTTCGGTACCGTGCATTTCCCTTTCTCACATTGAGAGTTGGTGCAAACTTCACCGGTGCATCCAAACCCCGTGATATGATACGCTCTTTCACACATAAACCTCCTTATATCTTCCTCAAAACAGCCACCATACCTACCTATTATGGCATTTCCATAGCCATTCCGAGATATATTGCCATGCAAC
This sequence comes from Triticum aestivum, assembly GCF_018294505.1. Classification (NCBI taxonomy): domain Eukaryota; kingdom Viridiplantae; phylum Streptophyta; class Magnoliopsida; order Poales; family Poaceae; genus Triticum; species Triticum aestivum. Next base: position 90,378,136 of record NC_057813.1, read on the forward strand.
TTTCCACCATACCGTTCATCATGACACATTCATCATTGTCATATTGCTTAGCACGGTCATGTAGTTAACATAGTATTTGTGGCAAAGCCACCATTCATAATTCTTTCATACATGTCAGTCTTGATTCATTGCATATCCCAGTACACCGCCGGAGGCATTCATATAGAGTCATACTTTGTTCTAGTATCGAGTTGTAATCATTGAGTTGTAAAATAATAGAAGTGTGATGATCATCATTCTCTAGAGCATTGTCCCAAGTGAGGAATAAAAAATATAAAAAGAGAAAGGCCATAAAAAGAGAAGGCCCAAAAAAAGAAAAAAAAAGAAAAGAAAAAAAATGAGAGAAAAAGAGAGAAGGGACAATGTTACTATCCTTTGACACACTTGTGCTTCAAAGTAGCATCATAATCATCATGATAGAGAGTCTCTTGTTTTGTCACTTTCAATTACTAGTGGGAATTTTTCATTATAGAACTTGGCTTGTATATTCCAACGATGGGCTTCCTCAAATGCCCTAGGTCTTCGTGAGCAAGCAAGTTGGATGCACACCCACTTAGTTTCTTTTGTTGATCTTTCATACATTTATAGCTCTAGTGCATCCTTTGCATGGCAATCCCTACTCCTTGCATCAACATCAATCAATGGGCATCTCCATAGCCTATTGATTAGCCTCGTTGATGTGAGATCTTCTCCTTTTTGTCTTCTCCACATAACCCACATCATCATATTCTATTCCACCCATAGTGCTATATCCATGGCTCACGCTCATGTATTGCGTGAAGGTTTATGAGTTTGAGATTATTAAAGTATGAAACAATTGCTTGGCTTGTCATCGGGGTTGTGCATGATGAGAGCATTCTTGTGTGACGAAAATGGAGCATGACTAAACTATATGATTTTGTAGGGATAAACTTTCTTTGGCCATGTTACTTTGAGAAGACATAATTGCTTTGTTAGTATGCTTGAAGTATTATTAATTTTATGTCAATATGAACTTTTGTCTTGAATCTTTCGGATCTAAACATTCATACCACAATTGAGAATATTTACATTGAAATTATGCCAAGTAGCACTCCGCATCAAAAATTCTTTTTATCATTTACCTACTCGAGGACGAGCAGGAATTAAGCTTGGGGATGCCTGATACGTTTCCAACGTATCTATAATTTTTGATTGCTCCATGCTATATTATCTACTGTTTTGGACCATATTGGACTTTATTTTCCACTTTTATATTACTTTTGGGACTAACCTATTAACCGGAGGCCCAGCCCAGAATTGATGTTTTTTTGCCTATTTCAGTGTTTCGAAGAAACGGAATATCAAACGAAGTCCAAACGGAATGAAACCTTCGGGAACGTGATTTTCCCATCAGATATGATCCAGGAGACTTGGACCCTCCATCAAGAAAGCCAGCAGGCGGTCACGAGGGTGGAGGGTGCACCCCCTGCCTCTTGGGCCCCTCGAAGCTCCACCGACGTACTCCTTCCTCCTATATATACCTACGTACCCCCAAACGATCAGATACGGAGCCAAAAACCTAATTCCACCTCCGCAACCTTCTGTACCCACGAGATCCCATCTTGGGGCCTGTTTCGGAGATCCTCCGGAAGGGGAATCCACCATGGAGGGCTTCTACATCAACACCATAGCCCCTCCGATGAAGTGTGAGTAGTTTAACTCAGACCTTCGGGTCCATAGTTAGTAGCTAGATGGCTTCTTCTCTCTTTTTGGATCTCAATACAATGTTCTCCCCCTCTCTCGTGGAGATCTATTCGATGTAATCTTCTTTTTGCGGTGTGTTTGTTGAGACCGATGAATTGTGGGTTTATGATCAAGATTATTTACGAACAATATTTGAATCTTCTCTGAATTCTTTTATGTGTGATTGGTTATCTTTGCAAGTCTCTTCGAATTATCAGTTTGGTTTGGCCTACTAGATTGGGTTTTCTTGCAATGGGAGAAGTGCTTAGCTTTGGGTTCAATCTTGTGGTGTCCTTACCCAGTGACAGAAGGGGCAGCAAGGCACGTATTGTATTGTTGCCATCGAGGATAACAAGATGGGGTATTTATCATATTGCATGAATTTATTTCTCTACATCATGTCATCTTTCTTAAGGCGTTACTCTATTTTCATTAACTTAATACTCTAGATGCATGCTGGATAGCGGTCGATGAGTGGAGTAATAGTAGTAGATGCAGGCAGGAGTCGGTCTACTTGTCTCAGACGTGATGCCTATATACATGATCATACCTAGATATTCTCATAACTATGTTCAATTCTGTCAATTGCTCAACAGTAATTTGTTCACCCACCGTGGAAATACTTATGCTCTTGAGAGAAGCCACTAGTGAAACCTATGGCCCCCGGGTCTATTCTCATCATATCAATCTCCATCACTTTATTATTGCTTTGCTTTTTTTATTTTGCCCTTTATTTTACTTTGCATCTTTATACCAAAAATACCAAAAATATTATCTATCATCTCTATCAGATCTCACTCTCGTAAGTGACCGTGAAGGGATTGACAAACCCTAATCGCGTTGGTTGCATTGAGCTATCGTTTTGTGTAGGTACGAGGGACTCGCGCGTGGCCCCCTACTGGATTGATACCTTGGTTCTCAAAAACTGATGGAAATACTTACGCTACTTTGCTGCATCATCCTCTCCTCTTCGGGGAAATCCAATGCAGTGCTCAAGAGGTAGCACATGCTGCGCAAGCTTGCGCTGTAAGCCGTCTGCGGCAGCAGGGTGACAAGACATGTGAGAGGAGGACGTGAGGACATGTACACATACAGTTAATAAAAAAACGTTTGCGATTTAATTACCTACTATACCCCCGTCCTGGTTTATAAGTAGGATTTAAATAATAAAATATGAATGCATGTCGCCATAGATTATATCGTTGGAGTCGTATTTGAACATAGTTTCCAGCTATACAATTTTTGTAACATGCATTAACACTTTTTTGGTTAAACTTAAGGTTATACACTAGCAAGTGTTTGCCTGCAACACACACGGCTTATTCCATGAAAAACAGCTCAGATGGATCAACTATGTACCATGTATCACACACGCAACTCTAATCTGATTCGTGCTTGATGCCTACGACATCGCTCGCACAGTTCGTCTTATTTGCCAAGTATCACTGTGTCGTCCTCTCCTCGCGTCCCTTGGCAACCTCTGCTCGCCGTTAGGTGCCGCAGCATGCAGTGCTCGCCGTTAGGTGCCGCGGCGCACTCTGTCGCGTCTGTTGGTGCGCTTTGTCGCGTCTGTTGGTGCGCTCTGCTCGCGTCCGTAGGCGTGCTCGGCTTGTGGACAACTTTTCTTTGAGGCGACCGCGGAGCACTCTGCTCGCATCCCTCTACGCACGCTCTGCCAGCGGTTGGGTGTGCGAACGATCACGTCGGGGCCCCATATGCATGCGCTTGCGTCGCGCGCATTGCCACGTGATGCAGTTACGTGCGGCATGATGGAGTTACGCGCTACAAATTAGAACTGCCATCAGGTCCTACCTATATTCATGGTCGTCCGGCTTCCCCTTTAATTCCTGCGGCCATTATAACTTTAGTCTCTTCGACCTTTCGATCGTGCCCCACAACACAAGAAGCACACCCACGACGACACATAGAGAGGGGATGTCCAGCGGCGCTCCAATGGAGTTCGGCGAGCATAGAGTGGAGACCCACGCGAGGGAGATGGATCTCTTGGTGGTGTACACCATTGACCCAGCCATGGTGGATGACTACATCAACAGCGTTGAGCAGTTGCTTGCTGGAGACAAGTACAAGGTGCCCGGCATCGACCTCCAGTACACCGCCGGTCGTCCCGGAATAGATCAGAAGGTTGCCGTTGAGGGAGTTCTGTATTAGGGAGTCCTCGGACAGCCAGACTATATCCTTCGGCCGGACTGTTGGACTATGAAGATACAAGATTGAAGACTTCGTCTCGTGTCCGGATGGGACTCTCCTTGGCGTGGAAGGCAAGCTTGGCAATACGGATACGTAGATCTCCTCCCTTGTAACTGACTCTGTGTAACCCCAGCCCCCTCTAGTCTCTATATAAACCGGAGGATTTAGTCCGTAGGACAACAACAATGATACCGTAGGCTAGCTTCTAGGGTTTAGCCTCTACGATCTTGTGGTAGATCAACTCTTGTAATACTCATATCATCAAGATCAATCAATCAGGAAGTAGGGCATTACCTCCATCGAGAGGGCCCAACCTGGGTAAACATCGTGTCCCCTGCCTCCTGTTACCATCTGCCTTAGACGCACAGTTTGGGACCCCCTACCCGAGATCCGCCGGTTTTGACACCGACATTGGTGCTTTCATTGAGAGTTCCACTGTGCCGTCAACATAAGGCTTGATGGCTCCTTCGATCATCGGTAATGATGCGGTCCAGGGTGAGGTTTTCCTCCCCGGACAGATCTTTGTATTAGGCGGCTTCGCACTGCGGGCCAACTCGCTTGGCCATCTGGAGCAGATCGAGAGCTACGTCCCTGGCCACCATGTCAGGTTCGGAAACTTGAACTACACTGCCGACATCCGCGGAGACTTGATCTTCGACGGATTCGAGCCCATGCCAGGTGCGTCGCACGATCACGACGAGCATGATTTAGCTCTACCGTCGGACAGTGTTAGGGAGATCACACCTGCAACTACTCCGGCCCTCAATCCGGAGCAAATCGTGCCATCCGAGGACGGGTGGATAGACCCCGCCATGGAGGCTGCACTCTCAGTGGCGATAGAGTCGGATACTGACTTCACCCCTTACAAGAGCCGTGTTGCCGAACCACTGGATTCGTCTTCGGCCACGGACTCCGAGCCGCCTGCATCCGTGCCTATCAAATCCGATTGGGCGCCGATCATGGAGTTTACCTCCGCGGATATCTTTCAGCACTCGCCTTTCAGCGAGGTGCTAAATTCGCTAAAGTCTCTCTCCTTGTCAGGAGAACCTTGGCCGAACTATGTCCGGCTAGAATGGGATGCGGACGACGAAGAAATTTGCTGCCCACCCACCACCCACTTAGTAGCCACTGTCGACGATTTAACCGACATGCTCGACTTCGACTCCGAGGACATCGACGGTATGGACGACGATGCAGGAGACGAACAGGAACCACCACCCACAGGCCGCTAGACCGCCACCTCATCATATGATATATATATATATATATATATATATATGGTGGATACCCCCAAAGAAGGCAATGGCAACAAGACAGCGGAGGATGACCCCTCCAAGAAGCAACCCAAGCATCGACGTCAGAGGCGCCGCTCTAAGTCCCGCCATAGCAAAAGTAGTGATACCGGCACAAGAGACAATAACACTCCGGATAGTGCCGAAGACAACAACAATCCCCTCCAGCACGATTTAGAGCGGGAGGGTGAACAAGCTAGCCCTCCAGAACAGGCAGCAGATGGAGAAACGGAGGATGACAATTACATGCCTCTCTCCGAAGACGAGGTGAGCCTCGGCGACGAAGAATTTATCGTGACTGAGGATCCCATCGAGCAGGAGCGCTTAAAGCGCCAGCTTATAGTGACAGCAAATAGCCTGAAGAAAAAGCAACAACAGCTTCGAGCTGATCAAGATTTGCTAGCAGACAGATGGACCGAAGTCCTTGCGGCCGAGGAATATGAACTCGAACGCCCCTCCAAGAGTTACCCAAAGCGCAGGTAGCTACCCCGACTCGAGGAGGAAGCATTGAAACCTATATCACCAGTACGATGCGGCTGACCGGCCACCTCGTGGCTAGGACAGAGAGGCGTTTCAGCCTAAAGTTCAGCCTGCACCCCGCCGCCACTCAAACAAAAATACGCGGGACCTGCGAGACATATTGGAAAGCAGGGCAAAACATGCCAGATCGATATATGGGTCATGGGGGCGCACACCAATGCGGGACGATGACCATCATGCCGTATACAATAAAAGTAAATCCGGCCAGGCCGAATACAGCAGACAAGACTCATATGAATTGCGTCGTGATATAGCCCGGCACAGAGGCGCCGCACACCCCCTATGCTTCACTGATGAACTTATGGATCACGAATTCCCGGAGGGTTTTAAACCTGTAAATATCGAATCGTATGATGGCACAACAGATCCCGCGGTATGGATTGAGGATTTCCTCCTCCACATCCACATGGCTCGCAGTGATGATCTACATGCCATCAAGTACCTCCCACTAAAACTCAAAGGACCAGCTCGACATTGGCTGAATAGCTTGCCAGCAGACTCCGTCGGCAGTTGGGAGGATTTGGAAGATGCATTCCTTGACAACTTCCAGGGCACTTATGTGCGACCACCGGATGCTGATGACTTGAGCCATATAATTCAGCAGCCAGGGGAATCGGCCAGGCAATTCTTGACACGATTCCTAACTAAGAAAAACCAAATTGCTGACTGTCCGGATGCAGAGGCCTTAGCGGCATTCAAGCATAACATCCGTGACGAGTGGCTTGCCCGGCACCTCGGCCACGAGAAGCCGAAGTCTATGGCAGCCCTCACGATACTCATGACCCACTTTTGCGCGGGCGAGGATAGCTGGCTGGCTCGCAGCAACAACACATCAAGGAATCCAGGCACTTCAGATACTACAGATGCTAACGGCAGACCACGTCATAACAGACACAAGCGCCGCAACAACGACGATAACACCGAAGATACGTCAGTCAATGCCGGATTCAAAGGCTCTAGATCCAGTCAGCAGAAAAAGGCATTCAAAAGAAGTACTCCGGGCCCGTCCAGTGTGTATCGCATACTTGATCGCTCATGTGAAATCCACGGCACCCCCGATAAGCCAACCAATCACACCAACAGAGAATGTTGGGTGTTCAAGTAGGCCGACAAGTTGAATGCCGAAAACAAGGACAAGGGGCTGCATAGTGATGACGAGGAGGAGCCCCGGCCGCCGAACACGGGAGGACAGAAGAGGTTCCCCCCACAAGTGAAGACGGTGAACATGATATACGCAACCCACATTCCCAAGAGGGAACGGAAGCGTGCACTAAGGGACGTCTATGCGATGGAGCCTGTCGCCCCAAAGTTCAACCCATGGTCCTCTTGTCCGATCACCTTCGATTGCAGGGACCACCCCACTAGTATCCGTCATGGCGGATCCGCCACATTGGTCCTAGACCCCATCATTGACAGATTTCACCTCACTCGAGTCCTTATGGACGGCGGCAGCAGCCTGAACCTGCTTATCAGGATACAGTGCGCAAAATGGGTATAGATCCCTTGAGGATCAAACCCACCAAAACCACCTTTAAGGGCGTCATCCCAGGTGTAGAGGCCCATTGCACGGGCTCAATCGCACTGGAAGTGGTCTTTGGATCTCTGGATAACTTCCGAAGTGAGGAGTTAATCTTCGATATCGTCCCGTTCCGCAGTGGCTATCACGCACTGCTCGGGCGAACCGCATTTGCAAAATTCAATGCGGTACCGCATTACGCATACCTCAAGCTCAAGACGCCAGGACCTAGGGGGTCATAACAGTCAATGGAAACACAGAACGCTCGATCCACACGGAGGAGCACACTGCGGCCCTCGCAGCAGAAGCACAAAGCAACCTTTTAAGGCAAACCGCCAATTCGGTGATACAGCCCCCGGACACCATCAAGCGATTCCGGAGTAACCTGCAACAGGATCGCCTGGCACGTTCAGAGCTCGCCTAGCAATTCGGCCCCCATCCTAGTCCCAGTCAAGCGACGAAATTTGTGCCGCGCGTACATAATTACGCACTGAAAATACCATGGGCATAGGCGGGGGCACGATCAGGGCACATCCCGCAATGCGGCTTAACCGCCCTAGGGGCTGCACACCTTTATCATTTTTTCTCTTTCAGGACCTTACTCTATGGAAGCCCTTTCCGGCAGTATGATTGCCGGACACATTACGGGAAGGAACAACCAAGGAGGCAAGAAGCCAAGTCGTACAAGGGAACCCCCAGGTGGTCTCTAATAACAATCGACATACCCATTTTTTAATACCCATACGCAGCCTGCCCTTGGATAGGACATGTTAAATAGTCCTATTTTTTGCTTATTGCACTACTTGTATCAGTATGCTTCGACGTATTATTTAAATAACAATGCATAGCATTAGTCTGTTATTGCATTATCCATCCTTTTTTTCTTATATGTTTATTTATGACAATTTGCACCCGTACATTCTGGTACGACCAGTACGCCAGGGGCTTTCGTATACCCCATAATACGGCGTGAGAAGTCCAAACACTTTCGACAGTGCGGCACCCCGAACTTATAGCATTATATGCATCAGCTCCGAATCATGTCTTGGGTCAATAGTTGGGTTTGCCCGGCTCCCATGTTTTGGTACCTTACGTTCCGCTATATCGGCTAAGGTAGCGCTAGGAGAACTACTGCGATTGTGTCTCGGTTCTTCCGGACGAGCACCTCAGTAGAGAAAGCCGAAAACTGACTGTCATGATAAGGCGAGAGCTGGTCGCTTTTTGAGAGGTCTCAAGTCCTTAAAGACTTCTTCCGCTTCGGGCGAGGAGTCGGCCTTTCCCGACTTAGGCGTATATAGCGCCCCAAATTCGGCCTTCCGAATACTAGGGGCTTCGCCAAAATTTAAAATTGTAGACTTCTATGGCTAAGTGAGAGTGATAAAGCCTTATATTCCGATTGCCTGGTTCGTTGTGCTGAACACCTCCCTCGAAGGACCCAAAATTGGGATAAAGAATGCTCAGGTTTATCCCGAACACCTCAGTACTAGTTACATAGGGGCAGAAGCTGACGACTGGCCAACTCTCAGATTTTATAAACGGCCGCACAGAAGGTAATATTTTAAATTCAAAAAGCGTTGCATAGCGCAAATGAACTAGTTTCACATTACAGGATCACATGAGCACGTTCATTCAAAAATTACATCTTTAGCACATTCCTCCGCCACAAGGCGGGAACCCTTCAGGACACTGTCATAATACATCTCGGGGCGGCGATGCTCCTTGCCCTTCGGCGGCCCCTCCTTCACTAGCTTCACGGCGTCCAGCTTCCCCAGTGCACCTTTGCCTGGGCAAAAGCCTTGCGCGCACCCTCGACGCAGACGGACCACTTTATGACTTCAAGCCGTAGGCAGGCATCTACAAGCCGCCTCACCAGACCGAAGTAGCTGTCAGGCAGGGGATCACCAGGCCACATCCGGACTATAAGACCCTTCATGGCCTGTTCGGCCGCCTTGTGAAGCTCGACCAGTTGCTTCAGATGGTCGCTCACAGGCATTGGGTGTTCGGTCCCAGTATACTGAGACCAGAACAACTTTTTCGTCGAGCTCCCCTCCTCAGCACGGTAAAACTCCGCGGCATCCAACACACTGCGGGAAGATCCACGAACTCTCCTAGAGAGCTCCGAACTCGGATAAGTAAAAGGAAAGTTTCCTTTGCATGCTTGCTTTGCATAATGAATGCCTTACCCGCGGCTATCTTCTTAACCGCCTCAATCTTCTGGAGGGCCATGTGGACATCAGCCTTGGCATTTTGTGCCCTTTCGAGGGCCTTCGCAAGCTCGGACTCTCGCGTCTTAGAATCAAGCTCCAAGGACTCATGTTTTTTGGCGAGAGCCTAGAGCTCTTGCTGCACCTCGCCTACCCGGGCTTCTTGCTTTTCTCGCTCTATGCGCTCCTTGGCCGCTTTGTCTTTGGCCTCGGACAGCGCCTTCTTCAGGGTCGCCACTTCGGTCGTGGCCCTGGCAAATTCATGATGATCCTATTATTTTACAACCAAATTTCTTTTTATATAGACAGGGTATCGCTTACCTTTGCTCTCTTCGAGCTGCCTCTTGGTAAGGCCGAGCTCTTCCTTGGACCGCTCAAGGTCCTGCTTCAGTGCAGCGACCTCCGCAGTACGTGCGGCAGCAGCCAGCAGTGAAGCCTGCATATGCACATAGACATATTCTGATTAGACTCCTGAGTCATTATTTGATCCTCTATTCGGCCTTTCTTCTCGAATGCCAAACAGAGCATCAGGGGCTACTGTCTATGCGGTAATATTTTCCTATAATTTGATTACTTACTTGAAAGCCTGTTAGGAGGCTGGTACAAGCTTCAGTTAGTCCGCTTTTGGCGGACTAAACCTTCTCAATCACCGCACTCATGATAGTGTGGTGCTCTTCATTGATGGAAGCGCCGCGAAGCACTTCCAACAGGTTGTCCGGTGCCTCTGGATGGACAGAGGCCATCGGCATGGGCGGCTTGCCCCTCTTAATGGGGGGTCGCCTGACAGAGTCTGGAATCACTGGAGGTTCCGGCGCAGTGTTCGGCTGGAGGCCGAATCCGGAGCCCATGGGAGTCTTGCTCCCTTTGTGCCCAGGGTTCGCAATGTCGCCTCGAGGCGCCTCCAGGACTACCTCCCCTCGGCTCGGTGCCCTTTGAGACAACACCTTGACGTTGTCCGTTAGGCAAGGGGTGGAGGCGGTCGGAAGTGAATCGCTATTCATATCCGACGGGTCCAAAGAACCATCCGACGAAGATACATCGATATGGGCTCGGGACGGACTGCATAATCATGTTCGGCGTGACGAGAAGTAGTGCAAAAAAACATACCATGAATTACTATGGTATCCGAATACTTACGACTTCGCCAGGGGCTTGTCCCTGAGTAACCACTCGTCATCGCTGTAGGAGGCCGTCGTGGAGCAGTCCGAAAGGAGGGTCCTTCCCTTCTTGGACCCTTCAGCCTCCCCGGTTAGGGCGGCCTTCCTTTTCTTGTCTCCCCCGGCTGGGGAGGGGGGAGAACTTTCCTCTTCCTCCTCCTCGTTTTCATGGGAGGAGTGCACCTCGGAGTTATCAGACAATGAGTCCGATATAACCTTGTGCCGGAGGCCCTTTCGGGTCCTCGTGGCCTTCTTCTTGGCCTTCTTCACCGGCACCTCGTAAGGTGCCAGAACCAGCATCTCCGTTAGGAGAGCATCTGCAGGATCTTCAGGCAGGGGGGCTGGGCAATCGATCTGCTCCGCTGTCTCTACCCAGTCTTGTTAATGGCATGGAAGCTTAGATCCCGCACATGATTAAACTAGGGAAAATAAATATCTTGTGAGATATAAAAACTTAGCGGATTGGCATGGCGCTTTGCGCAAAGTCCGCGGTCCTCGGTAAGGGGAGGAGGTACCTCGGCGCCCTTGAACAGCACCTTCCAGACGTCCTTGTGCATCGTGTCGAAGAGCTCTCGCAGCGTCTGGTGCTTGGCCGGGTCAAACTCCCACAAATTGAATGCCCGTCGTTGACACGGGAGGATCCGGCGGAAGAGCATGACCTGGACCACGTTGACAAGCTTGATTTTCTTGATCATCATGTTTCTGATGCATTTCTAGAGTCCGGTCAGCTCCACCGGTGAACCCCAGGACAGGCCCTTCTCTTTCCAGGCGGTGAGCCGCGTGGGGATTCCGGACCAGAATTCGGGGACCGCCACCCAGTTGGTGTCACGCGGCTCGGTGATGTAGAACCACCCCGATTGCCACCCCTTTATGGTCTCCACATAGGAGTGTCTGTGTCAAAACCGGCGGATCTCGGGTAGGGGGTCCCGAACTGTGCGTCTAGGCGGATGGTAACAGGAGACAAGGGACACGATGTTTTACCCAGGTTCGGGCCCTCTTGATGGAGGTAAAACCCTACGTCCTGCTTGATTAATATTGATGATATGGGTAGTACAAGAGTAGATCTACCACGAGATCAAGGAGGCCAAACCCTAGAAGCTAGCCTATGGTATGATTGTTGTAATGGTTGTTGTCCTACAGACTAAAACCCTCCGGTTTATATAGACACCAGAGAGGGCTAGGGTTACAAAGAGTCGGCTACAATGGTAGGAGATCTACATATCCGTATCGCCAAGCTTGCCTTCCACGCCAAGGAAAGTCCCATCCGGACACGGGACGGAGTCTTCAATCTTGTATCTTCATAGTCTTGGAGTCCGGCTGACGATGATAGTCCAGCTATCCGGACACCCCCTAGTCCAGGACTCCCTCAGTAGCCCCTGAACCAGGCTTCAATGACGATAAGTCCAGCGCGTATGTAATCTTAGGCGTTGCAAGGCGGGTTCTCCCTCAAGTTCCATGTACCTGCCGAACAGTGTCCGTCTTTCTCATCAATATTGTGCTTCTTGTCTTCCACACCCAATAATGACCATCTTCCACGCGTCGCATGAATGCGAAAAGCCAGGGTATCTTTTATATTTTACCCCCTAGCTGTGCAAATAATCTGCCTATAAGAGAGGCAAGGATCCAGATCCAAATCACACCGTCTTCCTTCCGCGAGTACTCATTGAAGCGCCTCCGACCAAAAATCCATTCCATCATGGACCGTCGACGCGGCTCCTCCTCTCACGCTCCCAGCCCACGGCCAGGAGATTGGCGGAGATGTTCTGTCCCGCACAGCGAGCTGGTGATGCTCCAAGCGGAGGGATATCTCCCTCCGGCCTTCATGGTTCCGGTTCGAGCCGGACTGGCCGCCTACCAAGGTGGGAAGCAAGCGGAGGCTACCCCAAATCCCAACAAAGGGGAGCAGGTATGCTTCGTCCCCTATCTGATAAGGGGGCTCGGATTTCCTATACATCCGTTCCTCCGCGGGCTCCTGGAGTTCTACGGACTCCAGCTCCATCACCTCACGCCCGCCTCTATCCTACATATCGCGGGCTTCATAGCTCTTTGCGAGCTATTTCTGGGCATCAAGCCCCATTTTGCACTGTGGAAGAGGTTGTTCTGCCTTGTGCCCCGCTCTCACGAGGGGTCCATATATCAAGTGGGCGGCGCCGAAATATGGCGCATTGCCGGGACCGGATATCCATCCGAAACCCCTAAGAAGGCGTCCGAAGACTGGCCTTCGGAATGGTTTTACATAGAAGACGCTCTGCTGCCGGATCCTATTCGGATCGGCCTCCCGGAGTTCAGTACTGCTTCTTTGAAGAAACGCCTTAGTTGGCGCCCGCAGAGTCCCCAACTGGAGGAAGACAAGAGCTTCCATTATTTGATGGGCCGGATAAGGTTACTGGCCCATTCCGGGTTGACCATGATTGGAGTCATGGCAACATGCATTATGCGGGGGGTGCAGCCACTACAATACAGGGGCCACCCTATGTGGGATTTCAACGGAGAGGACGATGCCACCCGTCATGGCCGCAAAGGGCCGGGATCGGCCGAAGACCTGGTGAAGATCCTGTCCGGCCTGTATAAGGGGGAGAAGGAGGATTTCCTCTAGACGAGCCCGTTGAACGGGTTCCCCATGAATAATCCTCGGCGTTGGGTAAGCGAACACTTTGTGTGCCCGACCCGTGCTTTCAAAGTTTAAGTTTCTTATATTACGCTTTTGACGCAGGAGCTGCGCCGGGTTGTGGAGGGCATGCTTAGCCCAGCTCCGCAACCCGAGGATCCAGAGAGATCCCAGGATCCGGCCTCCGAAGAGGACCCGGACATAAAGGTGGAGTTAATCGACAGGGTGTTCCACCAACTCAGCATGGATAATGCTTTCGTCGCCATTACGGCTGACTACCCCGGATTGAGTCCGGCTTCGCAGGTGATTGTAACCGAAGTCCTGACACCATTATTCCTCCCTTGCTCATTTCTGACCACCGTATACAACGGTGTTTTGCAGGAGGCGCCTTTACGGCGGGAAGCCGAGCCCACGGCGGCTGACCAACAAGGGCCAGTCCGGCCCAGTAAGCGGAGGAGGAGCACGACGCGGATTGAAACGTCGCCGCAAAGGTATAGCTCACGATCCATTATTTTGGAGCCACGTTCCTAGGAAGTGTTTAAATGCTCATGACTTTTGTAGAAGAAAAAGCGCTTGCCGAACTGCGGGCGTAGAGGTTGCCAATCCAACCTCTACCAGCCAGGCTCCAGCACCTGGTCTGGAGGGGGAGGCGAGCGCAAGGCGCAGGCCGGACACTCCTCCAACGGAGGACGCCGACAGACTGTCCGCCACCAAGTCTAAGGTGGAGAGCGCCATGAAACACAGGCGCCGCCGGACAGTTTTTTGTGACGCGTGTTTCTCCCCTGAGGCGTTAAGTGCCTTTGACGTGGGGGACGCGCACCTCCATGCTGCTCAAGATGGTTTAACCAGAGCCGCGGAGCAGTATGTAAAGGACATACGGGTAAAAGAATTTAATAGTTTGTATATGCCAGTAGCCCCCGAGACTTAAAGTAGTTATATTAACTGATTTAAGGATCAATTGAAATGTAGGATCTTATGAAGAAGAATACCCAACTGTCCCAGGAGCTGCAAGAGTGCAAGGCCCAACTTGAGGCCGTACTGGCTGCCGCAGGGGGAGACACAGGGACCCCTCCTGGTAACACATTAATATACTTTTTTGTTAAAAAATTTAAGTGGTGTGCGGCGTGCGCGCAAGTCTAAAAATGACTTTGCAGGTGCTGCCGGACAGGATCCGAACAGGCAAGAACTACTGCGCCAGCTGAAGGCCAGCGAGAGAGTGCTGACAAGGGCGCAGCAGGAAAGGAACAAGCTCCAGGATGCCCGCACCCAGCTTGAAGAAGAGCTGAGAGGTGTTCAGGCCGAGCTGTCAGGCTCCGTTAAGGAGAATCAGCGGCTTCGTCGCGGCATCTATAGTAAGTGCTTGAGCGAACTCCTTTGAAAAGAAGAGTTCGGCGAGGAAGTCAATTGACAAAATATGTCTGTAGGTATACTCACAGGTCGCCCTGCGGAGGAGATGCCCGTGTCGACGGGTGATCAACTTCCCGAACTGTTGCAGCTGCTCGAACGAGTTTGGCAGGCAATGAGCAGCGTCGTCCAGGCTTTATGGCCATCCCTCTCCCTACCCGAGGGCCTTGGAGAGCTTGCGGAGAAGCTTCAGGGAGTGCGGCAGCGCTTCCGTTTATGGAAGATTTCGGCCTGCCGCCAAGGTGCCAGGGAGGCCTGGGCCATGGTGAAGACGCGGTACAAGAAGGCGGATCCCAACCACATGGCCGAGGTCGGACCGATGGGGCCCGATGGGAAGGAGATCCCTGTGAGTTTAGTATACGGCCAAGTAGAGATGGCCGCTAAAATTTTCCCAACAGGACTGTAAATTAGACAGCCTGTTAGACGGGATTGAGGAAGAATACAGTCAGTCGAGTTGACAATGTATCTTAAAATGACATGTAAAATGCCTTCTAGCCGGATTGTAGATCGTTTGTCTTTGCCGACCTTTTCGCTTCAACCTCGGAACCCTAGAGTCCGGAGTGTGTCCGAATACCTTCTTGTCGGGGCTACGCTGTGGCCACGGACACCTATGGGGCAGGAGCCCCTTTGTGGTACGGTAGGGAGGCAGAGGGCACACGCAGAGCGGATCGAGGCGACGGTACGCGAGGGGTTTTTACCCAGCTTCGGAGCTCTCCGGAGAGATAAAACTCCTACTGCTGCTTTGTGTTTATATTCTGTTTGTGCCCGAGAACTCGAGCGTATGGTGGTGGTGGATGCGTCGAATGAGCCGAACCCCTTCTACGTGCGCATGGGCCTCCCTTTTATAGGCTAAGGGGGTTACCCACAGGTGGCAGCGTAGGAAGAGGGGCAGAAAGGTAAAAACGCGGGTTGGTACAACAGTGCTCTACAGTGTCCCCTACCTAACTCTGACGGTAGGGGACAAGGGCATTTAATGCCCGTCTGGTCGCTCCAACAGTGCAAGGAGACGACCGTTAGGTGCGCCACTGATCGCCACGATGGCCTCCTTGTCAGCTCCGCTTGCCACCTCGCCCTGCATGGTCGCGCAGTGCTTCGCCACGTGCTTCTGGGATGGTCCTGGAGTGACACGTTATTGGGCGTGCTGGATCTTGGGTGCGGGGCGGCGGCCTTGCCGCGGCAAGTGCCCTGCCGCGGGTCTTCTCTTGTCGCGCCGGCAAGCTTGCCGGTCGCCGTGCCTTCTCGGGACGCGTGGGGCGTCGCGGCAAGTTATCTCTGAAGGGCCTTGGTTGGCCTTCTCGGCAAGCTCCTCTTGACGGGGTCTTTACTCTTCCCGGCAAGCTCCTCTTGCCGGGGCCTTGTCTTCTTAGTTAATACTTTGTTCTTGAATGGCAGTGATATGGAGCAGCGGAGGGCCTTGGCGGGCGTCCGGCAAGCCTCGCCGCGGGGGTGCTACGACTGCCCGTGCACAAGTTCGGGGTACTAAGGTACCCCTACTTTAGTAGACCGACAGGAGCCCCCGGGCCTGGGCCATACACGGTGCCGAGCGCTGTTGGGCCAGGCCCAAAACAGTGCACGGGCACGCGCGGCCTGGGCTCAAGCTGAACCCCCACTCCGTACCCTCCGCGTCTCCTTGCAACGGCACGCGTCGATTACGGCATCGTGGGAGAGATCGTGAAGGAGAAACCGGAACGTCCGCCCCCTTCCTCTTTATGAGTAGAGGAAACATGGGCGGTTCTTTTGCTCCGGTCGTTGCTGCCTTTTCAATCTGACATACCTGCGCTGCTCCCACCCCCTCCCTTCTCCCCCCCAAGCTCGAGAGAGAGAAGGAGTCGCTCCGCCTCGTTGCCGCCGGCGCCATCTACGTCCCCATCCCTCTCCTCCTCCACTTCCGCCATGGCTCCGAAGACCGCCAAGGGGAAAGGTGAGAAATCAAAGGGTGAGAAATCGAGGGAGGCGCAGCGGCTTGAGGCTCTGCGGAAGGAGACGGCCCTCTTCCCCCACGCGCTCCCCTACGAGGAGTTGAAGGAAAGCTTCTATCCATTATGGTCGATGGAGACGCGTGCGCATCCGCGCACCAAAGTAATCTCTGCCGCAACTTCGGAGAAGGTTTCTATTGGGTACGCCTTCTTCCCCGTGTTCTTCCACTGCAGGCTATGCCCGTCCTTCTCTTAGTTCTTCTGCGACATCATGCTCACATACGGGTTTCATCTTCTCGATTTCACCCCCAACGCCGTTTTGATCATGTCTGTCTTCGCCCATCTTTGCGAGAACTTTGTCGGAGTCCACCCAAGTGTCGCCCTTTTCCGTCACTTCTTTACTCCTCGAGTCGAAAAAGGGGAACCCCTGTCTGGAGGGATTGCTTGGGTCTCGAAGACTGGCATGAAGGAATCATACATCCCTGGGGAGCTCCGTAGTAAGTGGGATGAATGGAGGATGAAGTGGTGTTGGATCTTGGACGAGGAACCACAACCATTCACTGCCTTGCGCAAGACCTCGATAGTGCGCGGCAACGACTGGAGCCATTTGGCTCCAGATGATGCCAAACTAACGATCACCACTACCAGGATCTTGAGGCTTAGACTTGCCGGACTCACGCCAGGGGCTGTTGGCGCTGATTTTCTCCGTCGTCGCATTGCCCCCCTGCAGGAGAGGGGTAGACCTGCCTGGGAGTTTGAAGGCCCAGCAGATATTATGCGATTGCGACCAGGCTTGAACTTTAACTTCACTGTTTCGGAGCTCGACGGAATACTCAGGGAGCTCTTTAAGCATGATCTCGATCATCCCGAATGGTTTAGGCTGCCGCACGGGGTCGTCCCATTGTGCAACAGCTCCAAACGGGATCGTATTGTGCGATTCGCACGGTCTCATTCCGACTTGGAAAGAGCCCGAAGACGACGTTGTGCAAGACTTCTTTGACAACTTGTCCAAGACGGCGGTCCGATCCGATGAGCAGAAGTCGCTCACCCGCGCCACTACTGAAGACGGGGCGACATATGTCGCCAGCAGAGCAGAGGAGGCCGCGGCAGCCGAGGCTGCAGGCCAGTTCGGGTTCACAGTGGCGGAGGCAGAGGCGGCCGCGGCGGCGATCCTCGCCGATCAGGAGGACCTCGCCGGGATGATCGCTAGCGAGGAGGGGCCTGCCGGGCCGGAAGTTGAGCACGGTGAACTTGCCGGAGGCACAGGTGGTCAACCATCGTCGAGCACCTCGCAGGAAGAGACTTCCGCGCGGCCCCTAGTGCGGCCGCGAGTGCTTCCAACGGCACAGCCCCCGGTGCCGCCAAGAAGACACACCCGCAGGGGCGGGAACGGGGCGGAGCGGCCCTCGAGACGACAGCCGTTGCGCCGTGCGGCACGCCCTGCCGCGGCAAGCAAGGTTGCCGCGGAGATGCACCGTGTAGCCACGACAGCCGGAGCGGGGTCTTCTCGGGCCACCGCCCCTGCTCAGACCACTGCGCGCGCCGCAGCGGGAATCGGGGCCGGGACGTCCCAAACTGCCACCGTCGTCCCCGCCAAGAGGCCAAGGGAACCTTCTCCACCTCGCCGCGCTGGGCCAGACTTTGACCTTTCCGCGCTTAGTTCTGACGACGAGGAGGATGAAGAAGAGTAAGCTCTCTTGTCACCTTTGTGCATCTCCAATCTTTGTTGTCTTTATCTTGCTTCTGATCTATTTGACTCTGGACCTGTGCTTCCCAGGACACTGGCCGAGAGGGCGGCGAAGAGAGTCAAGACCACGGCGACCAATATTGCCGATGACCCTCCCGTGGCAACGGGAGACATGACCGAGCCGGCCATATTGGTCCCGGCAATCTCGCCTCAGAGCAGCCCCCAGCACAGCCCCCAGCGTAAGTACATATCTTCCCTTCGCTGCTTCGGTGCGTGTGGGCACTCTTTATTTACTGATGTTTCGTTCTTTGAGTTGTGTAGGAGCGGAGCAGCATCATCAAGAATCCTCGGGAGGAACCGTTGATGTGCCACCTACTGCAACCACTCCGCCAAGGGAGGCCTCCCCGTCAGGGGAGCACTCCCCGGTGAGGAGGTCATCTCCGTCAAGGGGCTTATCCCCGGCAAGGGATCCTTCTCCGGCAAGGAGTCCATCTCCGGTGAGGGGCAACATTGACGATCCTCCGACGGAGGAGACCGCAACTATGGAGCCCAACGCAGGTGACTTTTGCCCAGGAGTTCCCCTTGTGTTTTTCTTCTGTTAAATTTCCTTGGATCTTTGCCGGACTCTTCTCCCCCTTTTCGGTCGCCAGACCCCTCCAACGTAGAGCCCATGGAGACGGATGTTGCCGGTGAAGAAGGCGCGCACGAGAACGCCGACGACGCCGCGGTTACTGATGAAGCGGCTGGCATCGCCGATCCGGCCGCCGAGGAGGCCGCCGAGGCTGACGCTGCAGGGGCTGGTAATGGATCCGGCGATCGAACTGACGGCCCTGGGGCCGCAGGAGCGTCTAGCGCTACACCGAACGCCGATCCTTCCGCCTCTGCCGCAGCATCGGGTCCCGAGGGACCCCAGCCCAGCGCATATTTGAAGGCCGGCGAGGGCGTATTCATCAGGCTTCCCTGGGCATCGAGCTCCAGGGCTCCGGTGAAGGGAGAGACATTCGACGGAGAGGTGCTTGCTTCTGCCGGGCTGACATTGGTGGATGTGCCAGGTCACGACAGCGACGAGCCTGAAGAGGAGAAGCTGCTGCGGAAGCTCATGTCTCTCTACCGCGCCCGGCAAGCGAAGTTGGAGTCCCGGGAGGCACTTGTCGCGCGGGCGGGTGTGGACATAGAGAGGCATGCTGAAGAGCTCCGGAGCCGCAACCAAGAAACCCTCCAGTCAATTGCAGAGGAGAGGATGCAGCTTGACGAGGCGCGGAAAGCCTTTATCCTCGAAAAGGCCGAGGTTGACGAGAAGCAAAGGCTTGCCGGCGAGGAGCTAAGTGCAAGGAAAGGAGAATTGACGCAGCGGAAAGTTAACCTCGACAGTTATGAGGAGGAACTCGCCGTGCGAGAGAAGTCACTTGGCGGAGCTCTTAAGGAGGCGAAAGATGCTGCTGCGTCTGCTGAGGCCGCCAAGAATGAATTGGAGGCAAGGGTGGCGCAGCTGGAGACCAACCTCAAGGCAAAGGATGAAGAGGTCGCCATGCTCAAGTGCGAGCGTGAAAAGGGCGCCCACACCCTTGGTGCGCTGCAAGTTAGCCTTGCCGAGAGGATCAAGGAGTTGAATGACGCCAAGGATTCCACCGCTGATCTCAATCTGAAGTTGACCACCTTAACCCAATCATTGGAGGAGGCCAACAATCGGGAGGCAACCCTGATTAAGGCGGCCAAAGATAATGACGCTCTGCTTAAGAGGGCCGCAGAGACTCAAAATGTCTTCAGGGACAATGTGCTCAATTGGACGGAGGGACTTGTTGATATCGCCGCAACCATTGACAAGGAGCTGACGAATCTGGGGCTGGAGGATTTCAAATATTCCACCGATGAGGACCTCGCTCCCAGCGTCAAGCTTTCTCAGTTCTTTAAGGGCGTGGCGACGGCGCTCCAGAAGCTCCAAGAGCAGATCCCCAAGCAACTGGCTGACGAGTCGCGCGACGTCTGCGCGGGGGCTCTCCAGAAAGTGCTGGTGAAGGTGGCTTATCGCCACCCTGACGTCCATTTCAAGAAGATCCTCAGAAGCTTGCCGCCCGACGTGGATGTGGAGCCACTCAAAGCCGTTGTCGCACCCATTGTGGACAAGGTTGCCGGCATCAGGCGGGTTGACGGCGATCGCGTAGATTAGGCCGTCCATTTCTTTTCCCTTGTCGCTGTTGATCAGGTCACAGAAACAGTTTGTTAGGACTGCAACCATTCATTTTTGTATCATAACTTTTATTCTGGGTACTGCTTGCTATGTTATTCCCCTTATTTGATCCTTCCTTCGTATGCCTTGACCCTACGCTTTTTAGGAAAACTTGCCGGGCAGGTACCTTAACCGCAAGTGCTGAGTGCGGGACATCAGCAGCTTGCGCAGTACTGCGTCCGGCAAGCAACCTTGCCGTCACCAATCGCAACCCACTTAAGTTGTTGAGCGGACTCGAAACAAAATAAGGGCACGATCAGTTGTAAGCAGGTTCCTTTGTGCACAGGTTTTTCATACAAAGTGCGGGTCGTTCAAGGAGGATAACACGAAAATTTTGAAAACTATATGCTCATGCTTTGGCAACTTAGCTTCTCTGTTATTTGTTTTCCGGCAAGGCTTGTTCTCCGGCAAGACAGCACTTCTTTTGAACGACGCCCTTTGTCGCCATCCTTATCTCCCTTTCTTTGAGAAGGAAGAAGAGAAAATAATGATATAGAACCTTAGGGCTTGTTCTTGCTTACCGGGGTCGAGTGCTGCACAAAATGTTAGACAGTGCATGCATGGTATATATATATATATATATATATATATATATATATATATATATATATATAAAGCATGAAACTAATATGGATGTGCTGAGCACATGAGCTTTATTCACGCACGGGATCTGCGCCCAGCTTTGTACAAAGGGTTACATGCAACAGCGGCAAGGCTTATACAAAAGGTGGTTGCCGGAACGGGGCCCGACAACCGCGCCTTATGGGTAAAACTTGCGAAGATGCTCTATGTTCCAGGAGTTGCTCACCGGAATGCCATCTTCGGTCTCAAGGCGGACAGCGCCGAGCCTAGTGACTCGTTTCACCCGATAAGGGCCTTCCCACTTCGGCGTCAACTTGTTTGAATTCTTGGTGGATTGAACGTGTCGAAGAACAAGGTCGCCTTCCTCGAAGCTTCTGGCATTAACTTTGCGGCTATGATAGCGGCGCAAAGCTTGCTGGTAGCGAGCAGCTCGCACAGCAGCCTGAAGATGATCCTCCTCGAGGAGCAGCGCGTCATCTTGCCGCAGCTGCTCTTGCTCAAGCTCATCATAAGCGAGCACTCGTGGTGACCCGTATACGAGTTCCGTGGGGAGAACTGCTTCTGCTCCATAGACAAGAGCAAAAGGTGTCTGGCCAGTGGCTCGATTTGGCGTCGTCCTGATCGACCAAAGAACCTCCGGCAACTGCTCGATCCAATTTCTTCCGCACTTGTGCAGCCTGTCGAAAGTCCTGGTCTTGAGCCCGTGCAGCACTTTAGCGTTTGCCCTCTCCGCTTGACCGTTGCTTCTCGGGTGAGCAACAGAAGCGAAACAGATCTTGGTGCCAAGATCTTGGACGTATTGCATGAAGGTGTGACTCGTAAATTGTGTGCCATTGTCGGTGATGATCCTGTTAGGGATCCCAAAACGGCAAACAACCGACCTGAAGAACTTGACTGCTGATTGTGTTGTCACCTTTCTCACTGGTTCCACTTCAGGCCACTTTGTGAACTTGTCGATTGCAATGTATGAGTACTCAAAGCCCCCGACAGCTCGGGGGAAGGGCCGAGAATGTCGAGCCCCCAGACTGAAAATGGCCAGGATAAAGGGATTGTTTGGAGAGCTTGAGCTGGTTGGTGAATCTGCTTGGAATGGAACTGGCACGCTTAACACTTGGTTACTTGTGCAGTTGCATCCTGGAGGGTTGTCGGCCAGAAGAAGCATTGCCGGAAAGCCTTGCCGGCAAGTGCTCTTGCGCCAATGTGGTGACCACATATGCCTCCATGTATCTCTGCCAACAGCTTCTGTCCATCTTCCCGGGAGATGCACTTCAATTTCACCCCGTTGAATCTTCTCCTGTATAGTATGTCATCGACAAACTGGTACATACTTGATTGTCGGGCTACTTTTTCTGCTGCTTCTTGCTCCTCGAGAAGTTCTCCTGTTTGAAGGAAGTGGACTATCTGCTGTGCCCATGTTGGTGCCTGTGGCTCGACAACAAGGACTAAAGGCGCAAATGCTACTGCAGGAACATCCGCTTCGACGGCAAGGATCAGGGATTCTGCTGGAGCGTGATGTTCCCCGGCAAGCGTGCCGGAGCACAACTTGTCGGGAGCGTCTGCTTCAACGAAACAAGCTCTGGGGCTTGTCGGAGTAGGCTGCTCCTCAACTCTTTCTGTGTTGAGCCTGGGAACCTTCTTGGCGGTGGCTTCAGAGAGCTCTGCCGGAAAGTGGTCGCCAGCAGGCATTTTTCTCTTCTTGCTCTGTCCAGTTGATGGCGTGACGGATGGCTGAGTTAGCTTAAGCACAAAAATCCCTGGTTCCACAGGTAACTTAAGTGCGGCACATTTCGACAGGCCATATGCAACGTCATTCTGAGCTCTTGGAACGTGTTCCATTTGTAAACCGTCAAAATGTTCTTCTAGCCTTCTCACTTCATCGATGTAGGCTTCCATGAACGGGCACTGATAATCTTTGTTCACTTGACGGACGACAAGTTGTGAGTCACCCCTGATGATAAGCTTTTTGATCCCAAGTTCAGCTGCTATCCTGAGTCCGGCAAGCAAGCCTTCATACTCTGCGGTATTGTTTGTTGCTTGCTCCTTGGGAAAATGCATTTGGACCACATACTTGAGGTGCTCCCCGGTGGGGGCGACAAGTAGTACGCCCGCACCGGCGCCTTGCAGCGAGAAGGCACCGTCAAAGTACATGATCCATTCTCTGCTAGCTTCCTTGACGGGGATGCTCCTCTCCGGAGTTTCTTCATCCGGTGTCGGCGTCCATTCTGCTATAAATTCTGCCAATGCCCTGCTCTGAATGGTTGAAGTACTTTCAAACTCGAGGCCAAAGCTTGACAATTCCAATGCCCACTCGACAATCCTGCCTGTCGCTTCTGGGTTTTGTAGTATCCTCTTCAGCGGAAAGCGAGTGACGACCGTGATCTCATGTGCTTGAAAGTAATGGCGCAGCTTCCTTGAGGCCATGAGTAGGCCGAAAAGCAACTTCTGCACACCAGAGTACCTTGATCTAGCCCCCTGTAAAAGGGAGCTGACGAAGTAAACTGGGCGCTGCACCTTCTTCTTCTGTTTCTCTTCCAGCAACTGCACAGACCCATCCTTGGCGGAGGCAGAACTTGTCGGATCAGGGCTTGTCGGGCCAGAGCTCGTCGGGGAAGCCCCCTGCTTGTCACCGGACTCGTCTGCCGCGGCTGCTGGCTCATCATCTGCCTCCCTCTCCGCCACTAACGCAGCACTAACCACTTGATTGGTTGCCGCCAGGTATAGCAGCAACTTCTCTTGTGGCTTAGGCGCGACAAGCGTCGGAGTGGAGGACAAATATTTCTTCAAATCCTGCAGCGCAGCCTCCGCTTCCGGAGTCCATTTCATGGGACCCGCCTTTTTCAAGATTTTGAAAAATGGCAGGGCGCGTTCGGCAGACTTGGAAATGAATCTACTGAGAGCAGCAACACAGCCGGCAAGCCTTCGCACATCCTTGACGCGCTTTGGTGCTTCAATTTGCTCAATGGCCTTGATCTTGTCGGGATTGGCCTCAATCCCCCTTTGAGACACAAAGAACCCGAGAAGCTTGCCGGAGGGAACTCCGAACACACACTTCTCGGGATTCAACTTGAGATTGACCTTGCGCAGATTTGCGAAGGTTTCATCTAAATCTTGGATCAGAGTCTTTTTGTCCTTGCTCTTGACCACTATGTCATCCATGTAGGCTTCTATGTTTCTATGCAACTGTGGCTCAAAAGCATGGTTGACTACTCTTGCAAATGTCGAACCAGCATTCTTTAGTCCGAAAGGCATCCGTACGAAGCAGTACGTGCCACACGGAGTAATGAATGCGGTTTTCTCTTCATCCTCTTCTGCCATGAAGATTTGATGATGTCCTGAGTATGCATCAAGGAATGAAAGCAGATCAGATCCTACCGTGGAGTCAACGATATGGTCAATGCGCGGCAAGGGAAATGGATCTTTGGGACAAGCTTTATTAACATCAGTGAAGTCAATACAGAGCATCCACTTCCCGTTTGCCTTGCGCACGACTACTGGATTGGCTAACCACGTTGGATGGAGCACTCCTCGGATCAGGCCTGCTACTTCCAATTTCCTGATCTCTTCTGCAATGAACTCTTGTCTCTCCACCGCTTGCTTTCTGACCTTTTGCTTGACGGGCCGCGCGTGAGGGCAGACGGCAAGGTGGTGCTCAATCACTTCCCTGGGAACACCGGGGATGTCAGATGGTTGCCATGCGAACACATCGACATTCGCCCGCAGGAAAGCGACGAGCGCGCTTTCCTATTTAGGATCAAGCGTGGCACTGATGGTAAAGGTACCACCAGTGCCGTCCTCCTTGGCGGCCACTTTCTTGGTCTCTGGTGGAGCTGTCTTTGCCTTCTTGCTCTTGCCGGTGGAGCTCGATGGTGTGTCCTCGACGGCAGCGCAGCACTCCAAAGAGGTGCGCTTGCCGGAGTGGGCATCAGAGCTGTTCTTGCCGGGCTTGACCATCTTCTTCCCCCGGGGAGCTTCAGTGGCAAGTGGCTTGCGCTCTGCTGCGGCTGCTGCTTCCCGGTAGATCTTGTCGGCGCAGATAAGGGCATCCTTCTTGTCGCCTTGGACAGAAATGACACTTATCGGTCCAGGCATCTTGAGCACATTGTAGGCATGGTGAGAGGCTGCCATAAACTTGGCAAGCGCCGGTCGGCCGAGTATCCCAAATTAGGGCAATGGGAAATCAGCGACGTCGAATGTGACCCTCTCTGTCCTGAAATTCAGCTCACTGCCAAATGTCACTAGCAGTGTGATCTTCCCCTTCGGCTTGCTCCTTCCTGGGTTTATCCCTTGAAAGGTACCGGTTTCTTCGAGCTCGCTGTCGGGGATCTGGAGCTTCTTGAGCACTGCGGAGGAGATCAGATTCAGGCCGGCCCCGCCATCAACCAACATCTTCGTGACCTTGAGGTTCCGGATTGTTAGTGAGACCAACATCGGCAAGCACCCGACCGCCGTGATGCGATCAGGGTGATCCTCAACATTGAAGATAATGGGCATGTCGGACCACTTTAGAGGCTTGCGCGACTCGACGGATGGCTCTGCTGCATTCACTTCTCGCACCCACTGCTTGAGTTGGCGGTGCGAGGTGTGCAGAGAGGCACCGCCGTCGATACACAACACCTCTGTCTCCTTCTGAAACTCTTGGTCATCAGTTTCATCCTCGTCCTCACCTTCGTCCTTGTCGCGGCCACGGGGGGGCCTGTCTCCTTGCCGCGGTTTGGCCTTGCCGCGGGGCCCTCCCCGGGCGGGAAACCTCTTGCCGGATCCTCCGCCACCTCCCTGGGCCCTCTCCTTGTCGCGGCACTCATACTCAGCTTTCTGCAGCTCCGCCATCTGCTCAACTTTCATGCAGGCTTGGAGGTCATGGCCCTTGGTGTGGTGGATCTTGCAATACTGCTTGCCGGAGCCATCCTGCTTGTCGGCGGCTACCACAGCCTCGCCGGACTCACTGGCTTTGGCTTTGTCGGAACTGCCTCCGTTGCCGGAATGCTCAACAACTAGCACATCCTTAGCCTTTCTTTTTCTATTGTTCCGCCTTCGGTTCTTCCTTGCCGGGGCGGCATCCTCACTGTCAGATCCCTCATCTCCTGCAATCTCTCCGGGGATTTTCCTCCCCTCCTCAGCCCGCGCACACTTGTCGGCTAAAGCATATAGCTCGCTGACATCTCTGATCTTGCACATCGCCATCTCCTCCCTCATCCTGCGGTTACGCACGTTCTGATGGAACGCGCTGATAACCGCGGCAGGGTGGACGTCTAGGATGTTGCGTTGCACCTGGCTGAATATCTGTATGTACATACGCAGGGGCTCACCCTCCTTTTGGACGAGCAAATGCAGATCGCTCTCCTGGCCATGGGGTTTGTGGCCGCCTGTGAAGGTGCCGACAAACTGATGACACAGGTCCGCCCACGAAGAGATGGAGCCATCCGGCAAGTGCATGAGCCAAGACCTGACGTTAGGCTTGAGCACCAGCGGGAAGTAGTTGGCAAGGATCTTCTCGTCGCGTCCTCCTGCAGCCTGCACCGCGATGGTGTAGATGCTAAGGAACTCTGACGGATGTATCCTGCCATCGTACTTCTCGGGCACGTCTGGCTTGAAGTTCTTGGTTCTGGGCCATTGGACTTGCCGCAGCTCACGGGTGAACGCAGGGCAACCTGCCGCGTACGGCAAGTTGCCTGGTTCCCCTGGTGCTTGCATATCAACAGAGGGCCCAGCGCGCTGGTCGGATTGACGCCGCGCTTCCCTTCTGCGCTCGATGCGAGTGCGAGCGTCTTCGTGCCGTCGTTCTTGAAGAACTTGGCGTTGATCACGGCGAGTTCGCGGGTCCGATGACGCGGTGGAGTCAGCGTCAAGGCTAGCCCGGTGAATCGGCGATCTTGGCCTTCGGGGCTGGGTGCGCATGGTGGTGGCACCCCCAGCGGTCTTGTCGGCGTCGGCTTGCGCCTGGGCATCTTGCCGGGGCTTCGACGTGCTCGGTTGCCGGGGCTTGTCACCGTTGGCGAAGCCGACGAGGCTGTAAATGGTTGCCCTCCAGTCGTCGATCTTGTCGGGAGCTGGAGGGTAGTCTAGGAGCAGCTGGGCTCGGGCTAGCGCTTCCTCTGGGGTCTTGGGCGGCGGTGGTGAGCGACGCGAGGTACGAGACATGCTCAGACTCCTAATAGTGTTAGAAGGAGCAGCATCTCGTCCAGGCGACCGCACCGCGCTCGTGCCAGCGTGCTGAGGCGCATGCTGGCCTTGGACGTCCCGCGACCCACCAGCTTGGCCTTGTTCTAAAGCGAGCACGGTGCTAGGGGCACCGTTGCGTTGTCGATCTTGCACCTCCTGGGAGGGGTGCGGTCGATGCACAGACGCAGAACCTTGCGGGGCCTTGTCTTTGGACCGGGTGACGATGCGAGTCCCCCCGCTAGCGCCCGCTCCTCCGCCGGCGTCCACCCCACCGCCCGTTTGCTCCGGTGGCGGCGGGACGGCCGCAGACGGAGCGGCCACCTCCGGATTCTTCTTCTTCGGTGGCATGTTGATGAAGAAGCTGATGTAGTGCGCGCAGACGCCGGATCAGATGCACACAACCTCGACGCGCCCCCCTACCTGGCGCGCCAAAGATGTCGGGGCTACGCTGTGGCCACGGACACCTATGGGGCAGGAGCCCCTTTGTGGTACGGCAGGAAGGCGGAGGGCGCACGCAGAGCGGATCGAGGCGACGGTACGCGAGGGGTTTTTACCCAGCTTCGGAGCTCTCCGGAGAGATAAAACTCCTACTTCTGCTTTGTGTTTATATTCTGTTTGTGCCAGAGAACTCGAGCGTATGGTGGTGGTGGATGCATCGAACGAGCCGAACCCCTTCTACGTGCGCATGGGCCTCCCTTTTATAGGCTAAGGGGGTTACCCACAGGTGGCAGCGTAGGAAGAGGGGCAGAAAGGTAAAAACGCGGGTTGGTACAACAGTGCTCTACAGTGTCCCCTACCTAACTCTAACGGTAGGGGACAAGGGCATTTAATGCCCGTTTGGTCGCTCCAACAGTGCAGGGAGACGACCGTTAGGTGCGCCACCGATCGCCACGACGGCCTCCTTGTCAGCTCCGCTTGCCACCTCGCCCCGCATGGTCGCGCAGTGCTTCGCCACGTGCTTCTGGGATGGTCCTGGAGTGACACGTTATTGCGTGTGCTGGATCTTGGGTGCGGGGCGGCGGCCTTGCCGCGGCAAGTGCCCTGCCGCGGGTCTTCTCTTGTCGCGCCGGCAAGCTTGC
This sequence comes from Triticum aestivum, assembly GCF_018294505.1. Lineage (NCBI taxonomy): Eukaryota > Viridiplantae > Streptophyta > Magnoliopsida > Poales > Poaceae > Triticum > Triticum aestivum. The sequence goes on from NC_057813.1 coordinate 90,406,419, forward strand.
CGGTCGCCGTGCCTTGTCAGGACACGTGGGGCGTCGCGGCAAGTTATCTCTGAAGGGCCTTGGTTGGCCTTCTCAGCAAGCTCCTCTTGTCGGGGTCTTTGCTCTTCCCGGCAAGCTCCTCTTGCCGGGGCCTTGTCTTCTTAGTTAATACTCTGTTCTTGAATGGCAGTGATATGGAGCAGCGGAGGGCCTTGGTGGGCGTCCGGCAAGCCTCGCCGCGGGGGTGCTACGACTGCCCGTGCACAAGTTCGGGGTACTAAGTTACCCCTACTTTAGTACACCGACACTTCTCGGTTAAGAAACAACCGGGGTATGCATGGAGACCAGGCGTAGGGGTCATTAGTGCTTTATCAGACAAGTACCCAAGTAGTTATGTTATATTACATGGTTAGTAAGAAACATCTTCCAGGGAGAATAGATCCGTTAGGGGTTCCTTTCCCTGGGAGGCATGCCCTAAAGTGCATGTCCGGACTGCGAAAAGAGAAGAAAAGCATCTGGGGGCAGATAAATAAGTAGGTAAAAAATCATCTTTCAAGTCACCGACCGAATATTCCCTTAAGAACGCTAGCTTTCGGCTTCACCCAGTCTGAGGTACACATCCGGCTGACCCGGCAGTAACAATCGCAGAGGTGCTCCCTTTACCTCCTAGGCGAACAATCGGGAACGTAGGGGTAAGCACAGGAGCTAGGCAACCCAGCTTGGCCAAAACTTAAGTCATATCGATGCATATAATGGTGAATAAAAGGTACATGTGGAAGCTTGACACATGTGCTGGGCGTGAAGCCCTTATAGTTAAGCTTCTTGTGAACAAGCCCCCAGGTATAATGAGTGCGGATGGCACGTCAAGTGTGTGCGAACAATGCGCAAGTAGGCCTTTAAGGGCTTTTTAGGAAAAGAAAGAGAAACAAAAGACAGATAAAATATAAAAATTTGGATGGGGGAAGGGGACGAACTCTTAGTCCGGCACTAGGCATAGAATCTTCGGAGGCGGGCTGCGTTCCATGGGTTCGGCTCGAGTCGGTTGTCCGACGCATTTCGTAGACGGTACGCTCCATCAGTCAGGACTTGATCGATAATGAAGGGGCCCTCCTAGTTGGGCTTGAGCTTGTCCTTTTTCTTGTCCGGCAGGTGTAGAACTAGTTCGCCAACGTTGTAAGTCTTGGCCCGTACTTCTCTGTTTGGTATCTTCGAGCCTGCTGTTGATAGAATGCGGAACGAGCCTTGGCGACGTCGCGTTCTTCCTCCAATGTGTCCAAACTGTCCTACCGATCCAGCTCAGCCTCTCTTTCTTCGTACATGCGCACTCGAGGTGAGTCATGAATAATGTCGCAGGGCAGAACTGCCTCTGCGCCGTATACCATAAAAAAATGGTGTGAATCTGGTAGTATGGTTGGGCGTTGTCCGCAGCCCCCAGAGTACGGAGTCGAGCTCCTCTACCCTGTGCGTGTCAGATTTCGTAAGTGACCGCACTGGTCTGGGTTTGATGCCGCTCATTATTAGACCATTTGCTCGTTCCACTTGACGTTGGTTTGAGGATGATAGACTGAAGCGTAATCGAGCTTAATGCCCATATTTTTGCACCATGATGTAACCTCGTCGGCAGTGAAGTTCGTTTCGTTATCGGTGATGATGCTGTGGGGGACACCATAACGGTGTACTACCTCGGATATAAAGTCTATCACTGGTCCGAACTCTGCCATTTTAACTGGCTTGGCCTCTATCCATTTGGTGAATTTGTCCACCATGACCAATAGGTACCTTTGTTTGTGGGTTCCCCCTTTAAGGGGTCCAACCATGTCAAGCCCCTAGACCGCGAACGGCCAGGTAATGGGTATAGTTTTGAGGGCGGTGGGTGGCATATGGCTCTGATTAGCAAAGAGCTGACAACCAACGCATCTTTGTACTAAGTCCTGAGCATCTGCCCGGGCCGTCGGCCAATAAAATCCTGTACGGAATGCCTTTCCTACAAGGGCCCGAGCTGCTGCGTGGTGTCCGCCTAGTCCGGCATGAATTTCAGCCAGAAGGTTTCGCCCTTCCTCTTCGGAGATACACCTTTGAAGGACTCCGGTCGTGCTTTTCTTATAAAGTTCTCCCGCATGGACCTTGTAGGCTTTAGATCGCCGGACTATGCAGCGGGCCTCGTTTTGGTCTTCGGGAAGTTCCTGCCTAAGCAAGTAGGCTAGGAATGGTTCTGTCCACGGGGCAATTACTGCCATTATGTCGTGGGCTGAAGGTGTTATTTTGGCTGAATCGCCGGTTATGGCAGATTGCTCTGTATTGGTTGGTGCGGCTGCTTCCGGTTTGTTATTTCCGGACTCCTCTTCCCATAGTACGGGTGGCTTAAAGAGCCGTTCCAGGAAGATATTTGGAGGGACAACGTCACGTTTTGCGCCGATGCGTGCCAATATGTCGGTTGCTTGGTTATTATCCCGGGCTACGTGATGGAATTCAAGTCCTTCAAACCGAGCTGACATTTTTAGGACAGCGTTGCGATATGCCGCCATTTTCGGATCCTTGGCATCAAAGTCTCCATTTATTTGGGATATTGCAAGGTTTGAATCCCCGCGCACCTCTAAGCGTTGAATGCCCATGGAGATTGCCATCCGGAGGCCATGTAAAAAGGCCTCGTATTCGGCTACGTTGTTGGAGTCTGTGTACATTATCTGAAGTACATATTGGACTGTGTCCCCGGTTGGGGACGTCAATACGACGCCAGCCCCTAATCCGGCCAACATTTTAGAGCCATCGAAGTGCATAATCCAATTGGAGTATGCGCCGTACTCTTTAGGGAGTTCGGCTTCGGTCCATTCAGCGACAAAGTCAGCCAGAACTTGTGACTTTATAGCTCGCCGAGGTCTGTAAGTTATATCGAATGGTAAGAGCTCAATGGCCCATTTTGCAATCCTGCCCGTCGCGTCGCGGTTGTTTATAATGTCGTTGAGGGGTACTTCGGAGGCCACTGTTATCGAACACTCTTGAAAGTAGTGTCAGAGCTTCCGGGATGCCATGAACACCGCATACGCTATCTTTTGATAGTGTGGGTAACGGGACTTGCAGGGGGTTAACACAATGGATACGTAGTACACTGGTTTTTGAAGAGGAAATTTATGCCCTTCAAAACCTATTTTCGGTTGCCCGGAAACTCTTGATCGCACAGTACTTTCGTACTATGGACGCCAGGTCGGCGAAGCGTGTAATTCCACGACGGCTGACGGCGTTCAAGATTCCCTCGTCCGTGCAATTATTGCAAAAAATTGAGATTGCGTTTTCCTCTCGGCAGTCCTTTATCCTGTCCATAACCAGGAGGAATCTGGCCCAGTAGTGATGTACTGTTTCAGCGGGCTCTTGCCGGATTAGAGATAGATTGCATATGTCTGGGCGGGTGGGTGGAATTAAGTCCGGAACCCCACCCGTCTCAAGGCTCGAAGGCCGTGAAGTTTCCAAATTTGGAAGCTTGGATTGTTGGACGTTGTCCAACGAGTCTGGTCCGATGCCTGACTTTAAGTTCAGCGCTTTATCGAGGTCCGTCCCTCCGCGGGAATCCGGCATGGAGGGTTCGGGATCCCGGACATGACTAGTTTTCAATACAGGAGAAGAGCCGCCGCATTGTTCCTCTACCACTGTAACATGGTGGGTGACCTAGGGAGAGTTACTCTCTCTCAGATCGGTTTTAAGCCCAATCTGATTGTAGTCTGTAGCGACTCCCAGGGCGGCGATGCGATCCAAGAGCTCGTTTACGGACGAGAGCTCTATTGGATCTAGCCACTCGGCGAATTCCGAGCTGACGTGAAGATTGCTTTTGACGACTTGAGAGGTCATTGTCGAAGCGGTGGCCGGACAGGCGGTCAGGAGAAAACCACCTAGCCGGATAGTTTGGCCGGTGGCCAAGGCTCCTTTGGTGAAAATACCGTCCTTGAAGACGGGAGGAGGCATCCTTCCTATCGGTGACGACACAGAGGAACTCTCAACGAAAGCACCAATGTCGGTGTCAAAACCGGCGGATCTCGGGTAGGGGGTCCCGAACTGTGCGTCTAGGCGGATGGTAACAGGAGACAAGGGACACGATGTTTTACCCAGGTTCGGGCCCTCTTGATGGAGGTAAAACCCTACGTCCTGCTTGATTAATATTGATGATATGGGTAGTACAAGAGTAGATCTACCACGAGATCAAGGAGGCTAAACCCTAGAAGCTAGCCTATGGTATGATTGTTGTAATGGTTGTTGTCCTACGGACTAAAACCCTCCGGTTTATATAGACATCGGAGAGGGCTAGGGTTACAAAGAGTCGGCTACAATGGTAGGAGATCTACATATCCATATCGCCAAGCTTGCCTTCCATGCCAAGGAAAGTCCCATACGAACACGGGACGGAGTCTTCAATCTTGTATCTTCATAGTCTTGGAGTCCGGCTGACGATGATAGTCCGGCTATCCGGACACCCCCTAGTCCAGGACTCCCTCAAGGAGCCTTCGAGCCAGGTGACATTAGGCATTTTGCCCAGCATGGCGGCTCCGCACTCCGCTTGTTGGCCGACCACCACCTTCGGTTTAACATTGAAGGTCTTCAGCCACAGGCCGAAGTGGGGCCTGATGCGGAGGAAGGCCTCGCATACAATGATAAACGCCGACATGTTGAGGATAAAATTGGGGGCCAGATCGTGAAAATCTAGCCCGTAGTAGAACATGAGTCTGCGGACGAACGGGTGGAGGGGAAATCCCAGTCCGCGAATGCACTGGGTAAGGAAAACCACCCTCTCATGGGGTTCGGGCGTGGGGATGATCTGGCCCGCATCTGGCAGCCGGTGTGTGATGTACGCAGCCAGATATCCGGCTCCCCGTAGCTTTGTGACGTCCTCCTCCATGACGGAGGAGACCATCCACTTGCCTCCCGCTCCGAATATGTTTGGAGTGGTTTGAGGGGAAAAGCACAGACTTGGGTGCTGGAGCTCGAGTGCGCAAGAATGGATGAGCAAGGAGGAGGAACGCGTGGGTAAAAAGAAGAATCCTTGTCCCTTTATAGGGGCATATGCCTCCCCACCTGCCTAGTAAAACTCGCTTATTCCCCAAGCGCTATAATTGATGGCGCGGTTGGGTTACCCACACCCGTATTGATGAGAATCCCGTGATAAGGGGACACGATCTCTGCTTCGACAAGATGTGCCAAGGAAACCGCCTCGCGATATGTGCGGTGGCTGGTTGTGAAAAACGGTTTGAATAATGACCGGGCCATGGTGTGATGTCATGCTGCAAAATGCGTCAACAGATTAGATTTGTGGAAATATTATTCTCTCTGCGGTGGTATGTGGAATATGTTTTGCAGAGCCGGACACTATCCTTGTGTTCAAAATCTTGTATGGAGTATTCGGAGGAAGAACCCGCCTTGCAACACCGAAATCAAATCTGCGCGCCGAACTCATCGTCATTGAAGCCTGGTTCAGGGGCTACTAAGGGAGTCCTGGATTAGGGGGTCCTCGGACAGCCGGACTATATCCTTCAGCCAGACTGTTGGACTATGAAGATACAAGATTGAAGACTTCGTCTCGTGTCCGGATGGGACTCTCCTTGGCGTGGAAGGCAAGCTTGGCAATACGGATACGTAGATCTCCTCCCTTGTAACCGACTCTGTGTAACCCTAGCCCCCTCTGGTGTCTATATAAACCGGAGGGTTTAGTCCATACGACAACAACAATCATACCATAGGCTAGCTTCTAGGGTTTAGCCTCTACGATCTCGTGGTAGATCAACTCTTGTAATACTCATATCATCAAGATCAATCAAGCAGGAAGTAGGGTATTATGTCCATCGAGAGGGCCCGAACCTGGGTAAACATCATGTCCCCCACCTCCTGTTACCATCCGCCTTAGACACACAGTTCGGGCCCCCCTACCCGAGATCCGCCGGTTTTGACACCGACAGCCATCACCCAGTTGTGCGTGCGCCATCATGTCCTCATCTACCACTACTTCATGGCCATAGAGCCTTGCGACCGTTTCAACAGGTTTGTTAATAGCACTGACTACAAGTTCGCCACGGTGGATACCACCAATGATGTAAAAGCGCTCAGTGTTACGGGCTTGGCCTGGAAGAACCTTGTCGAAATCCATCACCACTACAGGGTCTGGGGCAGCACGAAGAAGGACTCCCTGGTCGAACTCGCATCGGCCATCATCGACCCCTACTACGAAAAGATGAGGCAGGATGCCCAGAGAACAAGTCCCATATCCTAGCACGGGGCCTGGATGCAGCAACTGGATGAACCTCACCTCGGGTTTGCGGCCAAGAGCGTGTACACATGCTACGAGATGCACAGGCAGATCGTTGACATGAGGAAGTGACTTGTTACCCAAATCGACGAGCCCGGATCGAGCCACAAGCAGAGCAAGCGTCACAAGAAGTAGATGATGATCAGATGATCGCTTATGCTAGTTAATCATGCATGTAATATATAGTTTACTTTATTGGTGTGTGGAAATGTCATGTGTGTAGTAGCCACCTATGTAATTATGCATGTAATAATTTACTTTTGTGTGTGCAAATGCCATGGTTGTAGTAGCCACGTATGTAAGTGGATGTTTAATTTTGTTATGCAAGCATGTCCTTATAAGTATGTGTGTGTGTGTGTGTGTACATGTTGTTCTGTATGCAATCCCATTGCACAACACACACGTCTTATTAGCAACAACCGTTTGTGTTATTATCGGTCTTCACACACATTTCTGATTACAGACCTGTTTGCTGTGTATCACACACATCTTGTTAAGTTGAACCGTTTCTGTTCTCATGTCTCAACGCAAACAGTTCATCCTAGTGTACCGCATGCCATATATCGCACACACCTTGATCTGGCTGACCGTTTCTTTTGTGTTGCCTAATCACAAACAGTTCATCCGAGTGAACCGTATGCTGTGTATCGCACATGCCTTCATCTGGCTGCTAGTTTCTTTTGTTCCTCCTCATCACAAACATTTAATTTAACTAAACCGTATGCCCTTCATCGCACATGCAACTAAAACCTGAACCGTGTTTGATGCATCCGTCATCGCAAACGTTTTACACATTTCTGACGGTGCTCATACAACACCGTTTGCGATTATTGCATCGCACACAGTTTCATGAAGGGTCTCTGATCGTAGTGTCGCGTTAGCAGCATCCTGCAGTAGTGTTCCCCTAGTCCAATTCGGACCCAAGGGGGGCGCGGCCAGCCCCCTTGTGGCCCTTCTCTCTCCCCACTAAGGCCCATCCATGCCCATTAGTTCCTGCGGGGGGTTCCGATAACCCTCCGGCACTCTGATAATTATCTGGTACCTCTCGGAACTCATCCGGTGTCCGAATAATATCGCCATCGTCCAATATATCATTATTTATGTCACGACCATTTAGAGACTCCTCGCCATGTCCGTGATCTCATCCGGGACTCCGAACAAACTTCGGTCATCAAATCACATAACTCATAATATAAATCGTCATCGAACGTTAAGCGGGCGGACCCTACGGGTTCGAGAAATATGTAGAAATGACCAAGACACATCTCCGGTCAATAACCAATAGCGGAACCTGGATTCTCATATTGGCTCCTACATATTCTACAAAGATCTTTATCGGTCAAACCGCATAATAACATACGTTGTTCCCTTTGTCATGGGTATGTTACTTGCCCGAGATTCGATCATCGGTATCTTCATACCTAGTTCAATCTCGTTACCGGCAAGTCTCTTTAATCGTTCCGTAATGCATCATCCCGTGACTAACTCATTAGTCACATTGCTTGCAAGGCTGATTGTGATGTGCATTACCGAGAGGGCCCGGAGATACCTCTCCGATACTCGGAGTGACAAATCCTAATCTTGATCTATGCCAACTCAACAAATACCATCGGAGACACCTGTAGAGCATCTTTATAATGACCCAGTTTCGTTGTGATGTTTGATAGCACACAAGGTGTTCCTCCGGTATTCGGGAGTTGCATAATCTCATAGTCCGAGGAACATTTATAAGTCATGAAGAAAGCAATAGCAGAAAAACTAAGCGATCATTATGCTAAGCTAACGGATGGGTCTTGTCCATCACATCATTCTCTAATGATGTGATCCCATTCATCAAATGACAACACATGTCTATGGCTGGGAAACTTAACCATCTTTGACTAACGAGCTAGTCAAGTAGAGGCATACTAGGGACACTCTGTTTGTCTATGTATTCACACATGTACTAAGTTTCCGGTTAATAAAATTTCATCATGAATAATAAACATTTATCATGATATAAGAAATATAAATAACAATTTTATTATTGCCTCTAGGGCATATTTCCTTCAATCTCCCACTTGCACTAGAGTCAATAATCTAAATTACATAGTAATGATTCTAACACCCATGTAGTCTTGGTGCTGATCATGTTTTGCTCGTGAGAGAGGCTTAGTAAATGGGTCTGCAACATTCAGATCCATATGTATCTTGCAAATCTCTATGTCTCCCTCCTTGACTTGACCGCAGATGGAATTGAAGCATCTCTTGGTGTGCTTGGTTCTCTTGTGAAATCTAGATTCTTTTGCCAAGGCAATTGCACCAGTATTGTCACAAAAGATTTTCATTGGACCCGATGCACTAGGTATTACACCTAGATCGGATATGAACTCCTTCATCCGGACTCCTTCAATTGCTGCTTCTGAATCAGCTATGTACTCCGCTTCACACATACATCCCCCCACGACGCTCTGCTTAGAACTGCACCAACTGACTGCTCCACCATTCAATATAAATATGTATCTGGTTTGTGACTTAGAGTCATTCGGATCAGTGTCAAAGCTTGCATCGACGTAACCATTTACGACGAGCTCTTTGTCACCTCCATAAACGAGAAACATATCCTTAGTCCTTTTCAGGTATTTCAGGATGTTCTTGACTGCTGTCCAGTGATCCACTCCTGGATTACTTTGGTACCTCCCTGCTAAACTAATAGCAAGGCACATGTCAGGTCTGGTAGACAACATTGCATACATGATAGAACCTATGGCTGAGGCATAGGGATGACTTTCATTTTATCTCTATCTTCTGCAGTGGTCGGGCATTGAGTCTGACCCAAGTTCACACCTTGTAACACAGGTAAGAACCCTTTGTTTGACTGATCCATTTTGAACTTCCTCAAAACTTTATCAAGGTATGTTCTTTGTGAAAGTCCAATTAAGTGTCTTGATCTATCTCTATAGATCTTGATGCCCAATATATAAGCAGTTTCACCGAGGTCTTTCATTGAAAAATTCTTATTCAAGTATCCTTTTATGCTATCCAGAAATTTTGTATTATTTCCAATCAACAATATGTCATCCACATATAATATCAGAAATGTTATAGGGCTCCCACTCACTTTCTTGTAAATACTGTTGGAAATATGCCCTAGAGGCAATAATAAAATGGTTATTATTATATTTCTTTGTTCATGATAATTGTCTATTGTTCATGCTATAATTGTATTATCCAGAAATCGTAATACATGTGTGAATGCATAGACCACAACAAGTCCCTAGTGAGCCTCTAGTTGACTAGCTCATTGATCAACAGATAGTCATGGTTTCCTGACTATGGACATTGGATGTCATTGATAATGGTATCACATCATTAGGAGAATGATGTGATGGACAAGACCCAATCCTAAGCATAGCACAAAGATCGTGTAGTTCGTTTCGCTAGAGCTTTTCCAAATGTCAAGTATCATTTCCTTAGACCATGAGATTGTGCAACTCCCGGATATCGTAGGAGTGCTTTGGGTGTGCCAAACGTCACAACGTAACTGGGTGACTATAAAGGTACACTACGGGTGTCTCCGAAAGTGTCTGTTGGGTTGGCACGAATCGAGACTGGGATTTGTCACTCCGTATGACGGAGAGGTATCTCTGGGCTCACTCGGTAATGCATCATAATAATGAGCTCAAGGAGACCAAGTGTCTGGTCACGGGATCATGCATTACGGTACGAGTAAAGTGACTTGCCGGTAACGAGATTGAACGAGGTATTGGGATACTGACGATCGAGTCTCGGGCAAGTAACGTACCGATTGACAAAGGGAATTGTATACGGGATTGATTGAATCCTCGACATCGTGGTTCATCCGATGAGATCATCGAGGAGCATGTGGGAGCCAACATGGGTATCCAAATCCCGCTGTTGGTTATTGGCCGGAGAGGCGTCTCAGTCATGTCTGCATGTCTCCCGAACCCGTAGGGTCTACACACTTAAGGTTCGGTGACGCTAGGGTTGTAGAGATATGAGTATGCAGTAACCCGAAAGTTGTTCGGAGTCCTGGATGAGATCCCGGACGTCACGAGGAGTTCCAGAATGGTCCGGAGGTGAAGAATTATATATAGGAAGTGCAGTTTCGGCCATCGGGACAGTCTCGGGGGTCACTGGTATTGTACTGGGACCACCGGAAGGGTCCCGGGGGTCCACCGGGTGGGGCCACCTATCCCGGAGGGCCCCGTGGGCTGAAGTGGGGAGGGGAAAGCCCCTGGTGAGCTGGTGCACCCCCCTTGGGCCCCCCCTGCGCCTAGGGTTGGAAACCCTAGGGTGGGGGCGCCTCCACTTGCCTTGGGGGGCAAGCCACCCCCCTTGGCCGCCGCCCTCCTTGGAGATCTCATCTCTTAGGGCCGGCGCCCCCCCCCCTAGGGGGCCTATATAAAGGGGGGAGGGAGGGCAGCCGTACCCCAAGTCTTGGCGCCTCCCTCTCCCCTGCTACACCTCTCCCTCTCGCAGAAGCTCGGCGAAGCCCTCCCGAGATCGCTGCTGCATCGACCACCATGCCATCGTGCTGCTGGATCTCCGTCAACCTCTCCTTTCCCCTTGCTGGATCAAGAAGGAGGAGACGTCTTCCTCAACTGTACATGTGTTGAAAGTCGAGGTGCTGTCCGTTCAGCACTAGGATCATCGGTGATTTGGATCACGACGAGTACGACTCCCTCAACCCCGTTCTCTTGAACGCTTCCACTCGCGATCGACAAGGGTATGTAGATGCACTCCTTTCTCTCGTTTCTAGATGAACTCATAGGTTGATCTTGGTGAAAGCGTAGAAATTTTTTATTTTCTGCAACGTTCCACAATGGTGGCATCATGAGCTAGGTCTATGCGTAGTTCTCTTTGCACGAGTAGAACACAAATTTATTGTGGGCGTAGATGTTGTCAACTTTCTTGCCACTACTAGTCTTATTTTGCTTCAGTGGTATTGTGGGATGAAGCGGCCCGGACCGACCTTACACGTACGCTTACGTGAGACAGGTTCCACCGACGGACATGCACTAGTTGCATAAGGTGGCTAGTAGGTGTCTGTCTCTCCCACTTTAGTTGGAGTGGGTTCGATGAAAAGGGTCCTTATGAAGGGTAAATAGAAGTTGGTAGATCACGTTGTGGCTTTTACGTAGGTAAGAAAACGTTCTTGCTAGAACCCTATTGCAGCCACGTAAAAACTTGCAACAACAATTAGAGGACGTCTAACTTGTTTTTCCAGCAAGTGATTTGTGATGTGATATGGCCAAAAGTTGTGATGAATGATGAATGATATATATGTGATGTATGAGATCATGTTCTTGTAATAGGAATCACGACTTGCACGTCGATGAGTATGACAACCGGCAGGAGCCATAGGAGTTGTCTTTATTTTTTGTATGACCTGCGTGTCATTGAGAAACGCCATGTAAATTACTTTACTTTATTGCTAAACGCATTAGCCATAGTAGTAGAAGTAATAGTTGGTGAGCAACTTCATGGAAACACGATGATGGAGATCATGGTGTCATGCCGGTGACGAAGATGATCATGGAGCCCCGAAGATGGAGATCAAAGGAGCTATATGATATTGGCCATATCATGTCACTATTTGATTGCATGTGATGTTTATCATGTTTTTCATCTTATTTACTTAGAACGACGGTAGTAAATAAGATGATCCCTCATAATAATTTCATGAAAGTGTTCCCCTTAACTGTGCACCGTTGTGAAGGTTCGTTGTTTCGAAGCACCACGTGATGATCGGGTGTGATAGATCCTAACGTTCGAATACAATAGGTGTAAGCCAGATTTACACAGGCAATACACTTAGGTTGACTTGACGAGCCTAGCATGTACAGACATGGCCTCTGAACACGGAGGACCGAAAGGTCGAGCATGAGTCGTATAGAAGATACGATCAACATGGAGATGTTCACCGATGTCGACTAGTCCGTCTCACGTGATGATCGAACACGGCCTAGTTGACTCGGATCATGTTTCACTTAGATGACTAGAGGGATGTCTAATCTGAGTGGGAGTTCATTAAATAATTTGATTAGATGAACTTAATTATCATGAACTTAGTCTAAAATCTTTACAATATGTCTTGTAGGTCAAATGGCCCACGTTACCCTCAACTTCAACGTGTTCCTAGAGAAAACCAAGCTGAAAGATGATGGTAGCAACTATACGGACTGGGTTCGGAACCTGAGGATCATCCTCATAGCTGCCAAGAAAGATTATGTCCTAGAAGCACCGCTAGGTGAAGCACCAATCCTAGAGAACCAAGACGTTATGAACGCTTGGCAGTCTCGTGCTGATGATTACTCCCTCGTTCAGTGCGGCATGCTTTACAGCTTAGAACCGGGGCTCCAAAAGCGTTTTGAGCAACACGGAGCATATGAGATGTTCGAAGAGCTGAAAATGGTTTTCCAAGCTCATGCCCAGGTCATGAGATATGAAGTCTCCGACAAGTTCTTCAGCTGTAAGATGGAGGAAAATAGTTCTGTCAGTGAGCAAATACTCAAGATGTCTGGGTTGCACAACCGCTTGACTCAGCTGGGAGTTAATCTCCCGGATGACGCGGTCATTGACAAAATCCTTCAGTCACTTCCACCGAGATACAAAAGCTTTGTGATGAACTTCAATATGCAGGGGATGGAAAAGACCATTCCTGAGGTATATTCAATGTTGAAATCAGCGGAGGTAGAGATCAAAAAGGAACATCAAGTGTTGATGGTGAATAAAACCACTAAGTTCAAGAAAGGCAAGGGTAAGAAGAACTTCAAGAAGGACGGCAAGGGAGTTGCCGCGCCCGGTAAGCCAGTTGCCGAGAAGAAGTCAAGCAATGGACCCAAGCATGAAACCGAGTGCTTTTATTGCAAGGGAAGTGGTCACTGGAAGCGGAACTGCCCCAAGTACTTAGCAGACAAGAAGGCCGGCAAAACCAAAGGTATATGTGATATACATGTAATTGATGTGTACCTTACCAGTGCTCGTAGTAGCTCCTGGGTATTTGATACCGGTGCGGTTGCTCATATTTGTAACCCAAAGCAGGAGCTGCGGAATAAGCGGAGACTGACGAAGGACGAGGTGACGATGCGCATCGGGAATGGTTCCAAGGTCGATGTGATCGACGTCGGCACGCTACCTCTACATTTACCTACGGGATTAGTTTTAAACCTCAATAATTGTTATTTAGTACCAGCTTTGAGCATGGACATTGTATCTGGATCTCATTTAATACGAGATGGCTACTCATGTAAATCCGAGAATAATGGTTGTTCTATTTATATGAGAGATATGTTTTATGATCATGCCCCGATGGTCAATGGTTTATTCTTAATGAATCTCGAACGTGATGTTACACATATTCATAGTGTGAATACCAAAAGATGTAAAGTTGATAACGATAGTCCCACATACTTGTGGCACTGCCGCCTTGGTCACATTGGTGTCAAGCGCATGAAGAAGCTCCATGCTGATGGACTTTTAGAGTCTCTCAATTATGAATCATTTGACACATGCGAACCATGCCTCATGGGCAAAATGACCAAGACTCCGTTCTCCGGAACAATGGAGCGAGCAACCAACTTATTGGAAATCATACATACTGATGTGTGCGGTCCAATGAGCGTTGAGGCTCGCGGAGGATATCGTTATGTTCTCACTCTCACTGATGACTTGAGTAGATATGGGTATGTCTACTTGATGAAACACAAGTGTGAGACCTTTGAAAAGTTCAAGGAATTTCAGAATGAGGTAGAGAATCAACGTGACCGAAAGATAAAGTTCTTACGATCAGATCATGGGGGAGAATATTTAAGTCACGAATTTGGTACGCACTTAAGGAAATGTGGAATCGTTTCACAACTCACGCCGCCCGGAACACCTCAGCGTAACAGTGTGTCTGAACGTCGTAATCGCACTTTATTGGATATGGTGCGATCTATGATGTCTCTTACCGATTTACCGATATCATTTTGGGGATACGCTCTAGAGACAGCTACGTTCACTTTAAATAGGGCACCGTCTAAATCCGTTGAGACGACACCGTATGAATTATGGTTTGGAAAGAAACCTAAGCTGTCGTTTCTAAAAGTTTGGGGATGCGATGCTTATGTCAAGAAACTCCAACCTGAAAAGCTCGAACCCAAGTCGAAAAAATGCGTTTTCATAGGATACCCTAAGGAAACCATTGGGTATACCTTCTACTTAAGATCCGAAGGCAAGATCTTTGTTGCCAAGAGCAGGTCCTTTCTGGAGAAAGAGTTTCTCTCAAAAGAATTAAGTGGGAGGAAAGTAGAGCTTGATGAAGTACTACCTCTTGAAACGGTAAGTAGCGCAACTCAGGAAGATGTTCCTGTGGTGCCTGCACCAACAAGAGAGGAGGTTAATGATGATGATCAAGATACTTCGGATCAAGCTCCTACTGAACTTCGAAGGTCCACAAGGACACGTTCCGCACCAGAGTGGTACGGCAACCCTGTCTTGGAAATCATGTTGTTAGACAACGGTGAACCTTCGAACTATGAAGAAGCAATGACGGGCCCAGATTCCAACAAATGGCTTGAAGCCATGCAATCCAAGATAGGATCCATGTATGAAAACAAAGTATGGACTTTGACAGACTTGCCCGATGATCGGCGAGCAATAGAAAACAAATGGATCTTTAAGAAGAAGACGGACGCGGATGGTAATGTTACCATATATAAAGCTCGACTTGTCGCTAAAGGTTATCGACAAGTTCAAGGGATTGACTACGATGAGACTTTCTCTCCCGTAGAGAAGCTGAAGTCCGTCCGAATCATGTTAGCAATTGCCGCATACTATGATTATGAGATATGGAAAATGGACGTCAAAACGGCATTCCTTAACGGCCATCTTAAGGAAGAATTGTATATGATGCAGCCGGAAGGTTTTGTCGACCCTGAGAATGCTAACAAGGTATGCAAGCTCCAGGGATCCATTTATGGGCTGGTGCAAGCATCTCGGAGTTGGAACATTCGCTTTGATGAGATGATCAAAGTGTTTGGGTTTATGCAGACTTATGGAGAAGCCTGCGTTTACAAGAAAGTGAGTGGGAGCTCTGTAGCATTTCTCATATTATATGTAGATGACATACTTTTGATGGGAAATGATATAGAACTTTTGGACAGCATCAAGGCCTACTTGAATAAGTGTTTTTCAATGAAGGACCTTGGAGAAGCTGCTTACATATTAGGCAGCAAGATCTATAGGGATAGATCGAGATGCCTCATAGGTCTTTCACAAAGCACATACCTTGATAATATATTGAAGAAGCTCAATATGGATCAGTCCAAGAAAGGGTTCTTGCCTATATTGCAAGGTGTGAGATTGAGCTCGACTCAATGCCCGACCACGGCAGAAGATAAAGAAGAGATGAGTGTCATCCCCTATGCCTCAGCCATAGGGTCTATTATGTATGCCATGCTGTGTACCAGACCTGATGTAAACCTTCCGTAAGTTTGGTAGGAAGGTACCAAAGTAATCCCGGCAAGGAACACTGGACAGCGGTCAAGAACATCCTAAAGTACCTGAAAAGGACTAAGGATATGTTTCTCGTTTATGGAGGTGAAGAAGAGCTCATCGTAAAGGGTTACGTAGACGCTAGCTTCAACATAGATCTGGATGACTCTAAGTCACAGACCGGATACGTGTATATTTTGAATTGTGGGGCAGTAAGCTGGTGCAGTTGCAAGCAAAGCGTCATGGCGGGATCTACATGTGAAGCAGAGTACATGGCAGCCTCGGAGGCAGCGCATGAAGCAATCTGGGTGAAGGAGTTCATCACTGACCTAGGAGTCATACCCAATGCGTCGGGGCCGATCGCACTCTTCTGTGACAACACTGGACCTATTGCACTTGCCAAGGAGCCCAGGTTTCACAAGAAGACCAGGCACATCAAGCGTCGCTTAGCCTCCATACATGAAAATGTTTAAGATGGAGAAACAAATATTTGTAAAGTACATACGGATCTGAATATAGCAGATCCGTTGACTAAACCTCGCCCTAGAGCAAAACATGATCAACACCAGAACGCTATGGGTGTTCGATTCATCACAATGTAACTAGAATATTGACTCTAGTGCAAGTGGGAGACTGTTGGAAATATGCCCTAGTGGCAATAATAAAATGGTTATTATTATATTTCTTTGTTCATGATAATTGTCTATTGTTCATGCTATAATTGTATTATCCGGAAATCATAATACATGTGTGAATGCATAGACCACAACAAGTCCCTAGTGAGCCTCTAGTTGACTAGCTCGTTGATCAACATATAGTCATGGTTTCCTGACTATGGACATTGTATGTCGTTGATAACAGGATCACATCATTAGGAGAATGATGTGATGGACAAGACCCAATCCTAAGCATAGCACAAAGATCGTGTAGTTCGTTTCGCTAGAGATCTTCCAAATGTCAAGTATCATTTCCTTAGACCATGAGATTGTGCAACTCCAGGATACCGTAGGACTGCTTTGGGTGTGCCAAACGTCACAACGTAAGTGGGTGACTATAAAGGTACACTACGGGTATCTCCGAAAGTGTCTGTTGGGTCGGCACGAATCGAGACTGGGATTTGTCACTCCGTATGACGGAGAGGTATCTCTGGGCCCACTCGGTAATGCATCATCATAATGAGCTCAAGGTGACCAAGTTTCTGGTCACGGGATCATGCATTACGGTACGAGTAAAGTGACTTGCCGGTAACGAGATTGAATGAGGTATTGGGATACCGACGATCGAGTCTCGGGCAAGTAACGTACCGATTGACAAAGGGAATTGTATACGGGATTGATTGAATCTTCGACATCGTGGTTCATCCGATGAGATCATCAAGGAGCATGTGGGAGCCAACATGGGTATCCAGATCCCGCTGTTGGTTATTGGCCGAAGAGGCGTCTCGGTCATGTCTGCATGTCTCCCGAACCCGTAGGGTCTACACACTTAAGGTTCGGTGACGCTAGGGTTGTAGAGATATGAGTATGCAGTAACCTAAAAGTTGTTCGGAGTCCCGGATGAGATCCCGGACGTCACGAGGAGTTCCGGAATGGTCCGGAGGTGAAGAATTATATATAGGAAGTGCAGTTTCGGCCATCGGGATAGTCTCGGGGGTCACCGGTATTGTACTGGGACCACCGGAAGGGTCCCAGGGGTCCACCGGGTGGGGCCACCTATCCCGAAGGGCCTCGTGGGCTGAAGTGGGGAGGGTAACCAGCCCCTAGTGGGCTAGTGCGCCCCCCTTGGGCCCCCCTGCGCCTAGGGTTGGAAACCCTAGGGTGGGGGGCACCTCCACTTGCCTTGGGGGGCAAGCCACCCCCCCTTGGCCGCCGCCCCCCTTGGAGATCTCATCTCTTAGGGCCGGCGCCCCCCCCCCTAGGGGGCCTATATAAAGGGGGGAGGGAGGGCAGCCGCACCCCAAGTCTTGGCGCCTCCCTCTCCCCTACTACACCTCTCCCTCTCGCAGAAGCTCGGCGAAGCCCTGCCGAGATCGTTGCTGCATCCACCACCACGCCGTCGTGCTGCTGGATCTCCGTCAACCTCTCGTTCCCCCTTGCTGGATCAAGAAGGAGGAGACGTCTTCCTCAACCGTACGTGTGTTGAAAGCGGAGGTGCTGTCCGTTCAGCACTAGGATCATCGGTGATTTGGATCACGATGAGTACGACTCCCTCGACCCCGTTCTCTTGAATGCTTCCGCTCGCGATCTACAAGGGTAAGTAGATGCACTCCTTTCTCTCGTTGCTAGATGAAATCATAGATAGATCTTGGTGAAAGCGTAGAAAAATTTTATTTTCTGCAACGTTCCACAACAAATACATGCTTCTCCAAAAGTCTGTATAAAACCATATGCTTTGATCACACTATCACAGCGTATATTCCAACTCTGAGCGGCTTGCACCAGTCCATAAATGGATCGCTGGAGCTTGCACACTTTGTTAGCACCTTTAGGATCGACAAGACCTTATGGTGGCATCATGTACAACTCTTCTTTAAGATATCCATTAAGGGATGCAGTTTTGACATCCATTTGCCAAATTTCATAATCATAAAATGCGGTAATTGCTAACATGATTCGGATAGACTTAAGCATCACTACGGGTGAGAAAGTGTCATTGTAGTCAACTCCTTGTACTTGCCGTAAACCTTTTGCAACAAGTCGAGCTTTGCAGACAGTAACATTAGCGTCAGCGTCAGTCTTCTTCTTGAAGATCCATTTATTTTCTATGGCTTGCCGATCATCGGGCAAGTCAACCAAAGTCCACACTTTGTTCTCATACATGGATCCCATATCAGATTTCATGGCTTCAAGCCATTTTGCGGAATCTGGGCTCATCATCGCTTCCTCATAGTTCATAGGTTCGTCATGGTCAAGTAACATGACTTCCAGAACAGGATTACCGTACCACTCTGGTGCGGATCTTACTCTGGTAGACCTACGAGGTTCAGTAGTAACTTGATCCAAAGTTTCATGATCATCATCATTAGCTTCCTCACTGATTGGTGTAGGAATCACTGGAGCTGATTTTTGTTATGTACTACTTTCCAATTCGGGAGCAGGTACAATTACCTCATCAAGTTCTACTTTCCTCCCACTCACTTCTTTCGAGAGAAACTCCTTCTCTAGAAAGGATCCATCCTTAGCAACGAATATTTTGCCTTCGTATCTATGATAGAAGGTGTACCCAACTGTCTCCTTAGGGTATCCTATGAAGACACATTTCTCCGATTTGGGTTCGAGCTTATCAGGTTGAAGCTTTTTCACATAAGCATCGCAACCCCAAACTTTAAGAAATGACAACTTGGGTTTCTTGCCAAACCACAGTTCATATGGTGTCGTCTCAACGGATTTAGATGGTGCCCTATTTAACGTGAATGCAGCCGTCTCTAAAGCATAACCCCAAAACGATAGCGGTAAATCAGTAAGAGATACCATAGATCGCACCATATCTAATAAAGTGCGGTTACGACATTCGGACACACCATTACGCTGTGGTGTTCCAGGTGGCGTGAGTTGCGAAACTATTCCACATTGTTTCAAATGAAGACCAAATTCATAGCTCAAATATTCACCTCCACGATCAGATCGTAGAAACTTTATTTTCTTGTTACGATGATTTTCCACTTCACTCTGAAATTCTTTGAACTTTACAAATGTTTCAGACTTATGTTTCATCAAGTAGATATACCCATATCTTCTCAAATCATCTGTGAAGGTCAGAAAATAACAATACCCGCCGCGAGCCTCAACAGTCACCGGACCGCATACATCAGCATGTATTATTTCCAATAAGTCAGTTGCTCGCTCCATTGTTCTGGAGAACGGAGTTTTAGTCATCTTGCCCATGAGGCATGGTTCGCAAGCATCAAGTGATTCATAATCAAGAGATTCCAAAATCCCATCATGAAGTTTCTTCATGCGCTTTACACCAATATGACCTAAACGGCAGTGCCACAAATAAGTTGCACTATCATTATTAAACTTATATTTTTGGCTTCAATACTATGAATATGTGTATCACAACTATCGAGATTCAATAAAAATAGACCACTCATCAAGGGTGCATGACCATAAAAGATATTACTCATATAAATGGAACAACCATTATTCTTTGATTTAAATGAATAACAGTCTCGCATCAAACAAGATCCAGATATAATGTTCATGCTTAACGCTGGCACCAAATAACAATTATTCAGGTCTAAAAATAATCCCGAAGGTAGATAGGTAGTGTGCCAACCGCAATCACATTTACTTTGGAACCATTTCCCACGCGCATCGTCACCTCGTCCTTAGCCAATCTTCATTTAATCTGTAGCCCCTTTTCGAGTTGTAAATATGAGCAAAAAAACCAGTATCAAATACCCAGGCGCTACTACGAGCATTAGTAAGGTACAAATAACATGTATATCAAATATACCTTTCACTTTGCCATCCTTCTTATCCGCCAAATACTTGGGGCAGTTCCACTTCCAGTGACTAGTCCCTTTGCAGTAGAAGCACTCAGTCTCAGGCTTAAGTCCAGACTTGGGCTTCTTCACTTGAGCAGCAACTTTCTTGCCGTTCTTCTTGAAGTTCCCCTTCTTCCCTTTTCCCTTATTCTTGAAACTAGTGGTCTTGTTAACCATCAACACTTGATGCTCCTTCTTGATTTCTACCTCCACAGCCTTTAGCATTGCGAAGAGCTTGGGAATTATCTTATCCATCCCTTGCATATTATAGTTCATCACGAAGCTTTTGTAGGTTGGTGGCAGTGATTGAAGAACTCTGTCAATGACACTATCATCAGGAAGATTAACTCCCAGTTGAGTCAAGTGGTTGAGGTACCCAGACATTCTGAGTATATGTTCACTGACAAAACTATTCTCCTCCATCTTGCAGCTATAGAACTTATTAGAGACTTCATATCTCTCAATTCGGGCATTTGCTTGAAATATTAACTTCAACTCCTGGAACATCTCATATGCTCCATGACGTTCAAAACGTCGTTGAAGTCCCGATTCTAAGCCATAAAGCATGGCACACTGAACTATCGAGTAGTCATCTGCTTTGCTCTGCCAGACGTTCATAACATCCGGAGTTGCTCCTACAGCGGGTCTTGCACCTAGCGGTGCTTCCAGGACGTAATTCTTTTGTGCAGCAATGAGGATAATCCTCAAGTTACAGACCCAGTCCGTGTAGTTGCTACCATCATCTTTCAACTTAGCTTTCTCTAGGAACGCATTAAAATTCAAAGGAACGGTAGCACGGGCCATTGATCTACAACAACATAGACATGCAAAATACTATCAGGTACTAAGTTCATGATAAATTATAGTTCAATTAATCATATTACTTAAGAACTCCCACTTAGATAGACATCCCTCTAGTCATCTAAATGATCACATGATCCATATCAACTAAACCATGTCCGATCATCACGTGAGATGGAGTAGGTTTGAATGGTGAACATCACTACGTTGATCATATCTACTATATGATTCACGTTCAACCTTTCAGTCTCAGTGTTCCGAGGCCATATCTGCATATGCTAGGCTCGTCAAGTTTAACCTGAGTATCCTGCATGTGCAAAACTGACTTGCACCCGTTGTATGCGAATGTAGAGCTTATCACACCCGATCATCACGTGGTGTCTTGGCACGGTGAATTGTAGCAACGGTGCATACTCAGGGAGAACACTTGTACCTTGAAATTTAGTGAGGGATCATCTTATAATGCTGCCGCCATACTAAGCAAAATAAGATGCATAAAGGATAAACATCACATGCAATCAAAATAAGTGATATGATATGGCCATCATCATCTTGTGCTTTTGATCTCCATCTCCAAAGCACCGTCATGATCACCATCATCACCGGCTTGACACCTTGATCTCCATCATAACATCGTTTTCATCTCGCCAACTATTGCTTCTACGACTATCGCTACTGCTTAGTGATAAAGTAAAGCAATTACATGGTGATTGCATTTCATACAATAAAGCGACAACCTTATGGCTAGTGCCAGTTGCCGATAACTGTTACAAAACATGATCATCTCATACAAAAATTTATATATCATCACGTCTTGACCATGTCACATCATAACAAGCCATACAAAAACAAGTTAGACGTCCTCTTCTTTGTTGTTGCAAGTTCACCACATGACCAGCCCAGCTATTTTATTTTGTGAAAATGAGCCCAGTTTATTTTTTCTGAAGAATACCCAATCCAGGCATATTTATTTTTCTACGCCCTGATGGGCTGCAACTCTTTCAAGACGCCTGCAAATCTTGAAAGTAATATGAAATGGGCCGTAAATATAAAAATAGATGACAAATTGGCAATTATTTTATAATTTCTGAATTTTTTCACATTTTCAGATTCCAATTTCACTGGGCTTTAACCTAATTTAAATATATCTTCAAAGTACTTTAAATCTGGCTCGACATTTCGGTATTAAAAATAGTTTGGAACCCACAAAAATATGCAAAATTTTGTTTAAATTTTTAACCCTGGCCCTGGCCAAAAAAAAGGACTACAATAAATTGCATAAGAAGTTGCAATGAGCTATATATAAATTATTAAAAAATAGGGAATGGTCTGACTTGCGGGCCTATTAAGTTGACGCATATGCAAGATTTTTTTACTTATTATATACGACAACAAACGATTCTAGTAGACGTAACCGTTGGATGTCAATCCAACGGTCGTCGTGTTTCTTCAATCTCTGATCTTCTTACTCTAGCCGCCAAATCCAGCGCCGGCGGGACCGCCTGCTCCCGCCTCCCGTGGCCGGCTGTGCTGTCGCGCAGGCCTCACCGCCCCCTACTACTCCCACCGCTGGCCAGGCCATCCCTCCACTATTGTGGCTTCGCCGCCTCTGGGTCATTCCCTTCCTGGTTCTCGCCGTCGTCCATCACGCTGGTGTTATCGGCACGACGTGGTCAACGTTGTCAACAAATGACAACATCGGAAGAGAGAAGTACATGGAGAGGCTGACGGTTGGGACCCACATGGTCCATGGCCGCACGCAAGCAAGTACCTCCTTATTACGCCGAAAAGAATGAATACCCCCGCTGACAGCTCGAACCCACCAGCATATCTTCGCACGCAAGGAAGTGCCTCCTTATGACGCACAAAAAAAATGAATACTCCCCCTGCTAGCTGGGACCCACCATAGTGGGAGGCTGACTTGTGGGCCTACTAAGTTGACGCGGACGGAGGGCTTTGTCAACTTAGTCAACAAACGATTGTATCACTAGTGGCCGTTGGATTGTTAACATCCAACGGTCGTCCTGCTTCTTCAACCTCTAATTTTCTTGCTCCAGCCGTCCAAACCACCGCGTGCTCTTGCCTCCCGT
Organism: Triticum aestivum; assembly: GCF_018294505.1. NCBI lineage: Eukaryota > Viridiplantae > Streptophyta > Magnoliopsida > Poales > Poaceae > Triticum > Triticum aestivum. Next base: position 90,429,541 of record NC_057813.1, read on the forward strand.
AGCTGGCTGTGCTGCCGCGGAGGCCTCACCACCCCCTACTACTCCAACCGCTGGCCAGGCCCCGCGGCGACGGTAGCCTCACACCGTAGTCGAACTAGTGAACCCTCGTACTCCCCTTCGCGTGGCCATCCACTGCCGCATCTTCCCCGGCTCCGCGTCGTTCCCTTCCTAGGCCTCGCCGTCGTCCACCGCCTTGGTGCTCTCAGCGCGACGTCGTCAATGTGGTCAATGAACGACTTCCATCGAAAGAGTACTGTATGTTGAGAGGCTGACAACTAGGTCCACGGCTGCAGCAAGGAAGTGCCTCCTTATTACGCGAAAAATAATGATTCCTCCACCTGACAGCAGGGACCCACCGGACGGGCCACCGTATTTCACGAAAAAATGTTTCCGCCCTGACTGCTGGGACTCACCGGCTACATCTTCGCACGCAAGGAAGTGCGTCCATATTACAGGGAAAAAATGATTCACCCCTTGACTGCTGGGACCCACCAGCTACATCTTTGCACGCAAGGATGTGCCTGACAGTCAGGACCCACCCGGTCGAAGCGTACGTAGCATTGTCATTCTGGTCGTGAATGTGTACGTACATACTGGTCGATATAGAGGCACGCATGTGTGGTAGTAGAGGCGCGCACGTAGCATGTACACGTACGTACAACGGCCAGGGTGCAAGAAAGTAAATACGGCCACGTACGTACATATGGGCGAGGTCTCGAACCCCTACTTACGCATACGTACGGCCAGGGCTCGTGTACATGGTTGCAGCTGGGTCGGAACAGAGAAACTGCATCGTCGGCGTGTTCATGGGGAGGCAACGGAGTGCGTCATGTTCATCGAGAGGCAACGGAACACGTGTTGTTCATCGGGAGCCAACCAGCTTGGACGGAACAGCCGATGGAAACGAGGCCTGGCGTACCGTAGAACGGAGGAAACGGCCTTGTGTTCGACCGGCCATGGTGGAAACGGGATCTTGTTCATCGAGAGGGGTCTGGCGTACCGCAAAACAGAGGAAACGGGCCTCCTACGGTCGAAACAGGGTCCTGTTGATCGGGAGGGGTGTGGCATACTGCAAAATGAAGGAAACAGACTTGTGTTGGAGTGCTACGGTCGAAACGGGGGTCCTGTTCATCGGGAGGGGTGTGGTGTACCGCAAAACGGGACTCCATGGGATACTGTTCATCTCCACTGTCGATCTCCTCCAACCTCCATGGGCTATTGTTCATCCACCGTCGACCTCCTCCAGCCTCCACCTACGACTGTTCATCCACGGGCTCCTGTTCATCCAGCCTCCATCGTGCGCTCCTCCATCGGCTACTGTTCAACCAGCCCTCTCCATGGGGTCCTGTTCAACCACCCCTCCACGGGCTACTGTTCATCCAGCCCTCCACCGGCTACTGTTCAACCAACCCTCCACTGGCTACTGTTCAACCAGCCCTCCACGAGGTCCTGTTCATCCACCGGCTCGATTGATCGGGGTATTGTTCATCTAGCGGCAACGGTCTCTACTACCACGGGGTCCTGTTCATCCAACCCCCACCGGGAACTATTCATCCAAACCCCCAACAACACTCACTGTTCATCCAGAGGCAGCCTCGATCAGCTTCAGTTAGCAGCAGTAGCGAAGGAATCGCTCGATCGGGTTCAGTTAACAGCCATCAATCGATCGCTCGGGTTCAGTAACGCATAGCCTGCAGTGCAATCGCTCGGGTTCAGTTAGAGCCCAACACCTCACTCGGGTTCAGTTAGAGTGCAACGCCTCGCACACATGTGCGTACGTACGAGAGAAACGTGCATCGCTCGACCCCCGACCACCCACCGTAACCGGGAACTTCCCTGATATTTTCCTCGCCCTCGCTTCTACCACGGTTTTCTCTGTCATGGACGGCCCAAAGAATGTCATGCAACTGCATCTCTGGCCCGCCCAGGACGAAAAGCCCATTTTCTGTCATGATTTTTTGTCATAGAAGTAGGAGCCCACCACATCTATGATGATACCGGGTTTTGTCACAATTATCGTCATAGAAGTGTCATAAGCATGATAGAAAAAAAATTGTTCGGCCCAAAATGTCCCGGATGTGTCTTTTTTTGTAGTGTGTCGTGAAAGTTCCACGACAGTTGGTGCCCACCGTGGGGCCAGCGCACGGTGGTTTCGAGTTCTTACAGGGCAACTTTGAAGGGATCAAGGGATACGTTGTGGGACGGATGACCAAGAGTCGTCGCGGCAAGCTCTACATCGACGACGCAGGCTGGGGCCCCGAGGCCGGCTCAATCGAGTACGGGTACCAGGTCCCCTTCGGCGGAATCCACGTCTTCATCGGCAAGGACGGTGAACTGGGCCCTGAGCCGGACATCTGCACCGACATCATCGAGACGGCTCAACGTACACGACCCGCCCGGGTTAAACCCGCCATGAAGCATGCGTTTGTTGGATTTATCCATGGGGAGGAATTTGAAGGATCTATGTCTGGCGGTGAGACGACCATCTACTCCAATGGTGAATCATCCACGGGCGAGACTAACTCAATGTATCAGCTGCAAGACGGCCGGCTCGGGGGCTGTTCCGATAGCTACAGTATTCCGGACACCCATGAGTCGCCGAATCGGGTCACGAATTTCATGGCCGGTACACAGCCAAGGAAAAATTTTATGACTGCAGCAGCAATGATTTCCGGGTCAGCAACGGCGACGGCGGCCGGGGCAGGATACCCTGTGCGCTTGCCAGCTCAAGTATTGTCCGACTTGTTGGACACTTTGACAACATTGTTAGCAGCAGAGGTTAACCCGGCAAATCAAGCTCAGCATAACGCGGAAGTTGCGAAGCTGAGAGATGCGTAGCTCAAGCCAAGGAAGATCTGGCGGCTGAGAGTGCTAGGATGACTACAGAGCGGGCTGCTCTGGATGTTCAGGCACAATGGATTCAGGCAGAGTCCTTCCGGCTCATGTTGGATCAGAACGCCTCAAATGAAGTCATGAGGAGGAGGCACCGGAGTCGTCTGCCTCCGGTTTACGAGGCGAGGAACCTCTTGAACACGCCTGGCGCAGGGACTAGCGACCCGCCGGTGGTAAACCGGATGGTTGGGGCACCTGGGGGCTGATATGTCTCCAACGTATCTATAATTTTTGATTGCTCCATGCTACTTTATCTACTGTTTTGGACTATATTGGGCTTTATATTCCACTTTTATATTATTTTTGGGACTAACCTATTAACCGGAGGCCCAACCCAGAATTGTTGTTTTTTGCCTATTTCAGTGTTTCGAAGAAACGAATATCAAACGGAGTCCAAACGGAATGAAACCTTCGGGAACGTGATCTTCTCACTGAACGTGATCCAGGAGACTTGGACCCTACTCCAAGAAGCTTCCGAGGAGGTCACGAGGGAGGAGGGAGCGCCCCCCTGCCTCGTGGGCCCCTCGGAGCTCCACCGATGTACTCCTTCCTCCTATATATACCTACGTACCCCCAATAGACCAGACACGGAGCCAAAAACCTAATTCCACCACCGCAACTTCCTGTATCCACGAGATCCCATCTTGGTTCCTGTTCCGGAGCTCCGCCGGAGAGGGCATCTACCACGGAGGGCTTCTACATCAACACCATAGCCCCTCCGATGAAGTGTGAGTAGTTTAGTTCAAACCTTCGGGTCCATAGCTAGTATCAAGATGGCTTCTTCTCTCTTTTTGGATCTCAATACAATGTTCTCCCCCTCTCTTGTGGAGATCTATTCGATGTAATCTTCTTTTTGCAGTGTGTTTGTTGAGACCGATGAATTGTGGGTTTATGATCCAAGTTATCTATGAATAATATTTGAATCTTCTCTGAATTCTTTTATGTATGATTGAGTTATCTTTGCAAGTCTCTTCGAATTATCCGTTTGGTTTGGCCAACTAGATTGGCAGTTCTTGCAATGGCTTTGGGTTCAATCTTGCGGTGTCCTTACTCAGTGACAGAAAGAGTTGCAAGGCACGTATTGTATTGTTGCCATCGAGGATAAAAAAATGGGGTATTTATCATATTTCATGAATTTATTCCTCTACATCATGTCATCTTGCTTAAGGCGTTACTCTGTTTTTAACTTAATACTCTAGATGCATGCTGGATAGCGGTCGATGAGTGGAGTAATAGTAGTAGATGCAGAATCGTTTCGCTCTACTTGTCACGGACGTGATGCCTATATACATGATCATACCTAGATAACCTCATAACTATGCTCAATTCTATCAATTGCTCAACAGTAATTTGTTCACCCACCGTAGAATACTTATGCTCTTGAGAGAAGCCACTAGTGAAACCTATGGCCCCGGGTCTATTCTCATCATATCAATCTCCATCACTTTATTTACTTGTTTTGCTTTTACTTTTTACTTTGCATCTTTATACCAAAAATACCAAAAATATTATCTCTATCAGATCTCACTCTCGTAAGTGACCGTGAAGGGATTGACAACCCCTAAGCGTTGGTTGCGAGTTGCTATCGTTTTGTGCAGGTACGAGGGACTCGCGCGTGACCTCCTACTGGATGATACCTTGGTTCTCAAAAAATGAGGGAAATACTTACGCTACTGTGCTGCATCACCCCCTCCTCTTCGGGGAAAACCAACGCAAGCTCGAGACGTAGCAAGAAGGATTTCTGGCGCCGTTGTCGAGGAGGCTTACGCAAAATTCAACATACCAAGTACCCATCACAATCCCTATCTCTCGCATTACATTATTTGCCATTTGCCTCTTGTTTTCCTCTCCCCCACTTCACCCTTGCCGTTTTATTCGCCCTCTCTTTCCCAATCTTCTCCTCTTTTTTCCCTTTGCCTTTTGTTTGCTCGTGTGTTAGTTTGTTTGCTTGTCCCTATGTCTGAAATTGGGGAAATTATCGCCGATATGGGTGATAATAATATGGAAAATTCTGAAGCTTCTGCTAAATAATCCCCTACCTATCACACAAAAAGATTTCGAATCGGTAGTGGTAATATTATTGGAAAAGGAGTTATTCAAGATTTCTTTACTTGTGCTGGTGCTTTACCCTCTATGGGTGGTTCTATTCTCCATAGAACTAGTAGTCTTGCGGACGCTATTTCCATGCTTATCATTGAACTTGAAAGGCAATTTATGCATATGCACCCTTCTATACAAAGAATTTTCCTAGAATTTTCTAATATTGAACACTCCTCTGTTAAGCGTGCCACTACTATCTTTTTGGCTCATGAATTCAGATTTATAATAAAAGAAGCCAAAGAAATCTTTGCGCATTATAAGGTATACGCTGGCCGTCCTCCCATAGAATCTATCCTTTTTGATCAAGAAGAAATAATGCGTTTTCAATCTATCGACTATGTTGCTTTCAATGAAAATCTTAAAAAAAATGTGCCTACCAATATTTTAATTGATAGAATCTCTGAGCTTAATGATGATTTGGCTATTCGAAATAATGAGTTAGGATACTCTCTTGAGTGTAGACTCACAAGGTTCTATCAGAAGAACGCTTATAATGATGAATTGGTTGTGCATTATGAAGGGCCGAAAGAGGAACCTATACCTCCTAAAATTGATCTTGGGGACTTCTGTCCTATTAAATTTAGCCCTTTTGATTACTTTTTATTGCCTCAAAGAAAACTTGCTGCCCAACGTAGAGAATATGAAATGAGTTTCACCGATCTATCTTATTACTATGGCAACACCTAGATCTATCTTTGCTTTTATGCCTAGCTAGGGGCGTTAAACGATAGCGCTTGTTGCGAGGCAACCCAATTTTATTTTGTGTTTTTTGTTTTTGGTTCTGTTTAGGAGTAAATAATCCATCTATATTCTGTTTAGATGTGCTTTTATCTTTTAATTAGTGTTTGTGCCAAGTTAAACCTATTATATCTTCTTGGAAGATAGTTATTTGATCTTGCTGTAATTTGCAGAATCTTTGCGCTCAGTGCCCGAATTGTTAAAAATCACCAGAACGTGAGAAAATAGGGATTCCAATTGCTGATGATCAATAAACAAATTGCCCAGGTCTTCTAATTTTGGTAGAATTTTTTCGGTTCAAGAAGTTTGCGTTAGTTACAGATTACTACAGACTGTTCTGTTTTTGACAGATTCTGTTTTGCGTGTGTTGTTTGCTTATTTTGATGAATCTATGGCTAGTAAAATAGTTTATGATCCATAGAGAAGTTGGAATAAAGTAGGTTTAACACCAATATAAATAAATAATGAGTTCATTACAGTACCTTGAAGTAGTCTTTTGTTTTCTTCCTCTAACGGAGCTCACGAGATTTCTATTGAGTTTTGTGTTGTGAAGTTTTCAAGTTTTGGGTGAATTCTTTTGATGGATTATGAACAAGGAGTGGCAAGAGCCTAAGCTTGGGGATGCCCATGGCACCCCCAAGATAATCCAAGGACACCAAAAAGTCAAAGCTTGGGGATGCCCCGGAAGGCATCCCCTCTTTCGTCCACTTCCATCGGTAATTTACTTGGAGCTATATTTTTATTGACCAACATGATATGTGTTTTGCTTGGAGCGTCTTGTATTATTTGTGTCTTTACTTGTTAGTCTACCACAATCATCCTTGATGTACACACCTTTTGAGAGAGCCATACATGATATGGAATTTGTTAGAATACTCTATGTGCTTCACTTATATCTTTTGAGCTTGATAGTTTTGCTCATAGTGCTTCACTTATATCTTTTTTAGCGTGATAATTTTTGCTCTAGTGCTTCACTTAGATCTTTTACAGCACGGTGGTGGATTTGTTTTAAAGAAACTTGATATCTCATGCTTCACTTAGATTATTTTGAGAGTCATTAATAGCATGGTAATTTGCTCAATGTTAATATACTTAGTGTTCAAGATATGTGAAACTTTCTTTTTGAGTGGATTAAATTAAGTTTGATGCTCGATAATTGTTTTGAGATATGCAGGTGATAATATCAAAGTCGTGCTAGTTGAGTAGTTGTGAATTTGAGAAATACTTGTGTTGAAGTTAGCAAGTCCCGTAGCATGCACGTATGGTTAAAGTTGTGTAACAAATTTGAAACATGAAGTGTACCTGGCTTGTGCATCCTTATGAGTGGCGGTCGGGGAAGAGCGATGGTCTTTTCCTACCAATCTATCCCCCTAGGAGCATGCGCGTATTACTTGATTTTTGATGACTTCTAAATTTTTGCAATAAGTATATGAGTTCTTTTGACTAATGTTGAGTCGAGAAGACCTTTTCTTAATACTGCAGGGGCTGTTATTGATTGCACCAAAGGCAATGTCACTTTTCATGTTAATGGTAATGAGCATACGGTACACTTTCCGAGGCAACAACCTCAAGTTCATAGTATCAACTCTATTGGAAAAATTCCATCAATTATATTTGGAGGTTTTGAATTTCCTCTTCCTACTGTCAAGAAGAAATATGATATTCTTATTATAGGGTATGTGCATATCCCCGTTGAGGTAACATAGTGTTATTTGAAATTTCTCCGGTTCCATGTTAATCGGAATGAGTTTGTTAACAAGACTTGATCAACCATGTTAGTGGATTCCTTTTGATAAGCATGAGATGGATGAAACTAGAAGCACAACCTTCTGTACCCTCTTTATACTTTCTTTTATTTAGTTGAAATAAAGTAAAAAATAGTATTTTTTCTGTCTGTTTCCTAGTTTATCCGTGCAATATAAAAATATCCCGAAAATAAAAGTCCTCAGAATGCCATGCCAATTTAATATGACTTTTTCGGGAATATTTGAGGATTTATGGTGCAAAAATCACCGCGGGGGGAGCTTCCACCTGGCCACGAGGGTGGAAGGCGCGCCCAACCCCCCTGGGCGTGCCCCCTGCCTCGTGGGCCCATGGTGGCCCTCCTCCACTTATTCCAGCACCCATCCTCTTCTTCTTCCTCACACAAACACGAATATCCATCTCAAGCACGAGTTCTAGCTCTCTTTGATGTGATTTTCGATCTCCTTACTCAAAGCACCTCTCACAAAACAGCTTGGGGAGATTGTTCCTTGGTATGTGACTCCTCCATTGGTCCAATTAGTTTTTGTTCTAGTGCTCTATTCTTTGCAAATTTGTGCTGCATAGGTGACCATGTTCTTGAGCTTGCATGTCAAATTTATATGGTTCCAAGTAGTTCTTATGCTTGATATAGGCCCTAGGCACTCGTAGGAGTTGTTGCTATCAATTTTGTTGAGCTTTGTTCACTTTTGTTTGAAGTTACTAAAAATTTCAGAAATTTTTCAGAAAAAGCAATATGCTTAGGAAGATGTTCCAAGGTGGTTCTTCTAAGAAGCAAGGACCCAGGCTTGCTATGCGTGATGTTGACGAGGAACCACCAAGAGACGCCCTAGTGCGGCCTTGCGAATGGCCGTCGGAAGATTTTATGGATCGTGCAGGAATTAAAGAAGAATTCAACGCATATTTGCGTAATGCTGGTCTTGAGGATTTTGAGGCAGACAAATGCCCCCAGTATCATGATCTCACAAGTTCTTTTGTGAGGAGGTTTGAGTAATCATCTTCGCGTAATTCTCCTTCAGTTATGTTTGATCTTTATGACAAATCTTATACCATGGACTTAGAGGATTTCACTCTTGATTGTGAACTTCCACAATGGGGTAGTGTTAGGGATCCCCCTAAATCTGAATTTAGAAACTTTCTTGCTAGTATAACTGTAGGGGAATCGAGAGATATAACGCAAGCTACCATAGGGAGCATTCACTTTCCTGCTATACATTATTTTGCTCTCTTCATAGGTAGATGCATAAATGCTAAGGATGAAGCATGTCACATGTGTGTCCCTGACCTTAGCATTCTCAGGAGTGCTGTGTTAGGAGACCAATCTTATCATATGGGAGTCATTGTGGCTTGTAGGTTGCATCATAATAGACATAATGGAGATTTCTTTGGAGGAATTTATGCAACCTGCTTAGCTAAATTTCTTGAGATAGACGTTCGTGAAGGAGACATGGAGTTGCCTCCTGCTTATTTAGATTTTGATTCTATGGTTTCTCACCATTTTGTTTAGAGGACTGAGTCACCTCTCCAGTATCGTTTAATCTTTAACAAACGGCATGTTGTTCGTATTTCTCTCCCTGCTCCTGCCTTCTTTGATTACCAGGCAAACGGAAGATATACTATTACCAGAGAGGAGGCAGATGAGTATGAGAGGAGAGCGGAGGGAGCCCGACTCCACGCTGCAGCTCAGGAGGCGATAGCCGCTGCATCACAGTTCAATCCCAACTATTCTTCGTCGCAGTACGACCCCATCTACACCTACGGGTATCCGCCAGGCTATCCCTGGCCATAAACCAACTTAGGCCAAAAGCCTAAGCTTGGGGGAGTACGTATTTCTCACCGACATTACATTTATGTTCACACACACTCATTGCTAGATGTCGGTGCTCATACTCTTTCACTGTAATATCCATGCTAGTTTATTTTCTTTTTCCTGCTTTCTTCTTGTGTGTTTGATAAACCTTAAGAAAAACAAAAAAATTAGTAATAGCTTTTAGCTAGTTTACTTTTCTTGCTGTAGTAGTAATTAAAAAGAAAACGCAAAAATATTTCCCGTTCTTCTTTTGCTTGTTGGGATATTTCCCGTGTAAATAGTTTTATTTCTTTTCTTTTCTTTGGGGGTCGATGGGAGAAGACCATGATTAAATTGTTGAAGTGGCTCTTATATGCATGATTGTTGATTTAACTAAGAGCCCATATTACCTTGTCTTCTCCTGTTTATTGAATGCTCGCAGATTCCAGCTTAGTCCAATGCACGTGCACTCTTATTATTATTCACATCGTTCGGTCGTGCAAGTGAAAGGCAATTATGATGATATATGATGGACTGACTGAGATGGGAAAAGCTGGTATGAACTCGACCTCTTTTGTTTTTGTAAATATGATGAGTTCATCGTTCTTTATTCAGCTTATTATGAATAAACATGTTTGCAATGACAATTAGAGATCATAGTTGCTTATGCCATGCTTGATTAGCTATGAGTTATAATGGTTTACCTTGCGTGCCAACATGCTATTAAGATGGTTATGATGTGGTATAGTGGGGTGGTATCCTCCTTTGAATGATTTAAGTGACTTGACTTGGCACATGTTCACGCATGTAGTTGAAACAAAATCAACATAGCCTTCACGATATTTATGTTCATGGTGGATTATATCCTACTCATGCTTGCATCCGATGTTTATTAATTTTAATGCATGTACATGGTTGTTGTTGCTCTCTAGTTGGTCGCTTCCCAATCTTTTGCTAGCCTTCACTTGTACTAAGCGGGAATACTGCTTGTGCATCCAATCCCTTAAACACCAAAGTTATTCCAGATGAGTCCACCATACCTTCCTATATGCGGTATTTATCTGCCGTTCCAAGTAAATTTGTATGTGCCAAACTCTAAACCTTCAAATAAACATTCTGTTTTGTATGCTCGAATAGCTCATGTATCAACCAAGGCTGCCCTTATCTTCCATGTTAGGCAGGTTATTCTCAAGAGGAGTGGACTCCGCTCCTCACTCACGAGAAAATGGCTGGTCACCGGGATGCCCAGTCCCATGCATTATGCAAAGTAAATCAAAATTAATTGCAAACAAAACTCCCCCTGGGACCTGATGTATGTTGGAGGCACTCATTGTCTCGAGCAAGCCATGGATTGATGCTTGTTGGTGGAGGGGGAGTATAAACTTTACCATTCTGTTTGGGAACTGCCTATAATGTGTGTGACATGGAAGATATCGCCATCTCTTAGTTGTTATGTTGACAATGAAAGTATACCGCTCAAAATATTATTTATCTCTAATTCAAAACCGAGCTCTGGCACCTCTACAAATCCCTGCTTCCCTCTGCGAAGGGCCTATCCATTTACTTTTATGTTGAGTCATCACCCTCTTATTAAAGAGCACTAGCTGGAGAGCACAGCTGTCATTTGCATTCATCACTATTAATCTATATTGGGTGTGACTATGATTGGATCTCTTTTACCATGAATTACAATGTCTAGTCAGTCCTTGATCTTTAAAGGTGCTCTGCATTTATGTTTTGCGGTCTCAGAAAGGGCTAGCGAGATACCATCCTGTTATATCATATTATGATTATTTTGAGAAAGTGTTGTCATCCGAGATTTATTATTATGGCTCGCTAGTTGATTATGCTATTGATATGAGTAATTATGAGACCTGAGAATTATAGCAAATGTGGTTAGTTATAATCTTTGCTGAAAACTTGAACGCTGGCTTGACATAATTACAACAATAAGAGCAAATAGAGTTTGTAAAAGTTTTTCTTTTTCTCTTTCAGTTTGTCAACTGAATTGCTTGAGGACAAGCAAGGGTTTAAGCTTGGGGGAGTTGATATGTCTTCGTCGTATCTACTTTTCCAAACACTTTTGCCCTTGTTTTGGATTCTAACTTGTATGATTTGAATGGAACTAACCCGGACTGACGCTATTTTCACGAGAATTGCCATGATGTTGTTTTATGTGCAGAAAACAAAAGTTCTCGGAATGACCTGAAACTCCACGGAATATCTTAGAATAAATAATAAAAAATCCACACCAAAGATGAAGACCAGGGGGCCCACACCCTGTCCACGAGGGTGCCCCCCCCAGGGCACCCCCCCTACCTCGTGGGCCCCCTGGAGACCTCCCGACGCCAACTCCAACTCTATGTATTTGCTTTCGGGGAGAAAAAAATAGGAGAGAAGAAATCATCACGTTTTACGATACGGAGCCGCCGCCAAACCCTAAAACCTCTCGGGAGGGCTTATCTGGAGTCCGTTCGGGGCTCCGGAGAGGGGGATTCATCGCCGTCGTCATCAACAACCATCCTCCATCACCAATTTCATGATGCTCACCGCCGTGCATGAGTAATTCCATCGTAGGCTTGCTGGACGGTGATGGGTTGGATGAGATTTATCATGTAATCGAGTTAGTTTTGTTAGGGTTTGATCCCTGGTATCCACTATGTTCTGAGATTGATGTTGGTATGACTTTGCTATGCTTAATGCTTGTCAGTAGGGCCCGAGTGCCATGATTTCATATCTGAACCTATTATGTTTTCAAGAATATATGTGATTTCTTGATCCTATCTTTCAAGTCTATAGTCACCTACTATGTCTTATGATCCGGCAACCCCGAAGTGACAATAATCGGGACCACTCCCGGTGATGACCATAGTTTGAGGAGTTCATGTATTCACTATGTGCTAATGCTTTGTTCCGGTTCTCTGAAAAGGAGGCCTTAATATCACTTAGTTTCCAATAGGACCCCGCTGCCACAGGAGGGTAGGACAAAAGATGTCATGCAAGTTCTTTTCCATAAGCACGTATGACTATATTCGGAATACATGCCTACATTACACTGATGAATTGGAGCTAGTGCTGTGTCACCCTATGTTATGACTGTTACATGATGAACTACATCCGGCATAATTATCCATTACTGATCCGATGCCTACGAGCTTTCCATATACTGGTTTACGCTTATTTACTTTTCCGTTGCTACTGTTACAATCACTACAAAATACCAAAAATATTACTTTGCTTTCATTGCTCTTTTGTTACCGTTGCCACCACTATCATATTACTTTGCTACAAAACACTTTGCCACAGATACTAAGTTTCCAGGTGTGGTTGAATTGACAACTCAGCTGCTAATACTTGAGAATATTCTTTGGCTCCCCTTGTGTCGAATCAATAAATTTGGGTTGAATACTCTACCCTCGAAAGCTGTTGCGATCCCCTATACTTGTGGGTTATCATCCGGCACGCTGATTGTCTTCGGCATTGCAAGGCGGGTTCCTCCTCCGTATACTCCAAAATAGTTTTTGAACACAAGAATCATGTCTGGCTCTACAAAACAAATTCCACACACAACCGTAGAGAGTATAATATTTCACGAGTGCAATCCGCTGACAAATTTTTGTAGCGTGACATCACGTCGCCGCCCGGCCATTATTTTGAACCGTTTTTAGCCTGCCGTTCCATATTTTGAGATGCGGCTTCATTGGCACGTCTTGTCAAAGCAGAGATCGTGTCCCCTTATTGCAGGATTCTCATCAATACGGGCGTGGGTAATCCAACCTTGCCGTCTGCACGGCTCTTGGGAATAGGCGAGTTTTTAGGGCGAGTGGGGAGGCGCTTGATATTCACTACCTTTATAAAGGGATAAAGATTCACCCCTTTCACCCATGCCTTCTCTCTCTCTCTGCCTCCCCCATTCTCTAGCTCCAGCGCCCAAGTTCTCATCTTTTCTACCCCAAGAAAGCACTCCCACCATGTTCGGATCCGGAGCGCAGGGCAAGTGGATGGTCTCCTCCATCAAGGAGAAGGACATTATGAAGCTCCGGGAGGCCGGGTATCTGGCCAAGGAAATCACCCACTGGCTTTCGGCCCAGGGGCAGATCATCCCCACTCCGAAGCCCCATGAGAGGGTGGTGTTCATCCCCCACTTCGTCTGCGGGCTGGGATTTCCTCTCCACCCATTCGTCCGTGGACTCATGTTCTACTACGGGCTATATTTCCATGATCTAGCCCCTAATTCTTTCCTCAACATCTCGGCATTTATTGTCGTGTGTGAGGCTTTCCTCCGCATCCCACCCCTCTTTGGATTGTGGCTAAAATCTTCAATGTGAAGCCGAAGGTGGTGGGTGGCCAACACGCAGAGTGCGGAGGTGCCATGGTGAGCAAGATGCCGAACGTCACATGGCCCGAAGGCTCCTTCGTGCAGACCGTCAAAGGGTGGCAGCAACGATGGTTTTATATCACAGAGCCCCGCGACGCCACCTAGGCCGCGGTGCCCGAATTCAAGTCCGGAGCTCCAATGCAGCTCACCTCCTGGCTAGAGAAGGGCCTGAATTGGGCTGCGTCGGATGAGCTGACCGCGTTACAGACATGCGTCCAGAGCATGGTGAACAAGAACATCAAGCTCGTCAACGTGATCCAGGTGATGCTACTTCGCCGGATCCTTCCATGCCAGAGCCGGACCTGCAATTTGTGGGAGTTCGATCCGGCCGAGCACCAGACCCTGCAACATTTCTTCGGCGTCACGCACAAAGGCATCTGGAAGGTGCTCTTCAAGGCCAATGAGACGTGGCCGAAGGAAACCGAAGACCGTGGGTACAACCTGACCCATCCCGCCAGTCCAGTAAGTTTTTTATGTTTTCAAGGTATATCCTTTGCTCATATACTTAAGGAGAATGTTTGAGCTTCCCCATTTTACCTTTTCAGGGTTGGACAAAGAAGGTGGAGCGGATTGAGTGTCCGGCTCCGCTGCCAGAAGACCTAGAAATCCCTCTTCTAACGAAGATGTTGGTTCCGGCGCCATAAATGGCACCGGAGAAGAAGGCCAAGAAGAAGGCCAAGGAGACCCGAAGCAGTCTTCGTCGCAAGGGTGCTTCGGACGTGACGTCCGAGGACACCGAGACCCACTCCACCGCTGCCGAGGATGACGACAAAGAGGAGGAAGAAAGAAACTCCCCCCCCTGAGGGGGGAAGGTAGAAAAGGGCGGCCTCCACGCGTTTGGAGGCCGAGGCGTCCAAGAGGGGCAAGGTCTCCCTCGTGGATAACTCCGCGTGGGACATCGACAGCAGCCCAAAGCGGCGCCCTTGAGATAAGCCCCTGGCCGAATCGCGAGTACTCAAAGACTCAGATGCATTCATATATCCAGCCTCTCTACTTTATAGTTTTAACATTTTGAATCATGCACTTGCAGTCCGGCTCGTTCCGTCCTCGAGCGATCCTCATCTTCGGGGAATTCGCTGGGCCCGCGGGTGATGGACAGCGGGTCCCTTCCCGCGGCCTCCTCTCCCAGGGCCATGGATGACACCGAGGTGTTGTCCCGAAGGATCCCAGGCCAGGGAGATACGCAGGAGGTCGTCAGGGCGGCGCCAGAGGGTGAAGCCTTGGCCGCCGGACACATGGGGGAGCAAATCCCCATGGATATTGGTGGTGGGGGCCATGTCCAATTCGGTCCCCAGCCAAATACGGTCCCGGAGACCAGTACGGCTCTGGAATCCGGTAGGCAGCCTCCCTTGAAAGAAGGAGGTGTGCCCATTCCGCCGGTGACCACTGTCCAACCAGAGTCATCGGATACTCTACTAGAAGCGTTGCAAAGTGCTTCCATTGTTGAGGAACACCGTACCCTTATGGGTACGGTGATTGAGAAGATTCAGTCCGCGAAGAGCGGACTGACCGAAGCCTGCACAAGCCTTCTAACAGGCTTTGAGGTAAGCAACGCGATTGTGTAAAAAGAATGTCACTGTATAGACAGCAGCCCCTGAGACTCTGTCCGGTGTTCGAGAAGGAAAGCCGGACAGAGGATCAAACAATTTTCGTAGGAGACTAACCAAATGCGTCATGTGAATAAGCAGGTGTCATTACTAGCTGCGACCTCTCATACTGCTGAGGTTTCCGGACTGAAGCAGAGTCTGGAGCGGGCCGAGGAGGAGCTCGGCCGCGTAAAAAAGAAGCTAGAGGAGAAACAAGGTATGCAATGACCTTCTGTATATCAGAAAGGATAGATGATTTGTAATGACCGTAGTGCCATGATATTTGTAGGAGCGGCGACCAAAGTGGAGGCCCTTAAAAAGGTGCTGGCCGAGGCCAAGAAGAAAGCGGCAAAGGAGCATGCCGCCCGTGAAAAACACGAGGCCAGGGTTGATAAGGTCCAGCAGGAGCTCCAGGACGCCGTTAAAAAATGTGAGTCCTTGGAGCGCAAGAGTGCGGATCAAGAGTCCGAACTCGCCAAGGCTCGCCAGAGCGCACAAGATGCCCGGGTGGAAGCCCAGGGCGCCCTCCAGGAAATTCAAGAGGCCAAGAAAATCACGGCGGGTAAGGCCTTCATTATGCAAAGCAAATATGTGAAGAAGAGGTATCTCTTACTAACCCGGATTTGAAGTTCTCCAGGGGTGTTTGCGGATCTGCCGTGCAGTGTATCTGACGCTGCGGAATTCTTCCGGGCCGAAGAGGGGAGCTCTACGGAGAAGCTGTTCTGGTCGCAATACCTTGCGCTAGAACATCTGGTGCCCTTTAACGATCAGCTAAAACAGCTTGTCAAACTGCATAGGGTGGACGAACTGGCCATGACGGATTTGATAGTCCGGATGTGGCCTACCGAAGCCATACCTAGCAGCTACTTCAGGCTCATGAAGCGGCTGGTCAATGCCTGCCCCCGGCTTGACGCCATCAAGCAGTCGGTCTGCATTGAAGGTGCGCGGATGGCCTTCGCCCGTGTCAAGGTGCAGTGGGCGAAGATGGATGCTGTCAAGCTCGCAAACGAAGGACCGCCCGCTGGCAAGGAGCACCGCACGCCTGAGCGGTATTTCGGTGATGTCCTGGAGGGTCCCGCATTGTAGCGGGGCAATGTGCTAAGGACATTATTTTTGAATGAATACATTCATTCTATCATGTCCTGTATTATGAAACAAAGCCATTATGTAATATAATGCTTGTTTTATTATTTGAATTTTTACCTCCTGTGCGGCTGTTTTTATTAAATCTGAGAGTTGGCTAGTCATCGGCTTCATCCCCCACATAGGTAGTACGGGGGTGTTCACTCTTGATCCAAAGGTTTGGTCCTTGAAGAAGGTGTTTAGAGCAACGAACCAAGCAATCGGACTATGTGGCTTTATCACCCTCACTTAGCCATAGAAGTTTGACAATAGAAATTTAGGCACAACCCCTAGTGTTCTTAAGTCCGAACTTGGGGTGTTGTAAACACCTGATCGGATAAAAACCGATTCATCGCATAATGCAGAAAAAATCACAAAAGAGTTGTAACCTCTCGAACAGCTGACCGGCTCACGCCGCATCATGACAGTCAGTTTTCGGCTTTCTCTACTGAGGTGCTTGAGGGAGTCCTGGATTAGGGGGTGTCCAGATAGCTGAACTATCATCTTTGGCCGGACTCCTGGACTATGAAGATACAAGATTGAAGACTCTGTCCCGTGTGCGGATGGGACTTTCCTTGGCGTGGAAGGCAACCATTGTAACCGACTCTGTGTAACCCTAACCCTATCCGGTGTCTATATAAACCGAAGGGTTTTAGTCCGTAGGACAAACAACAATCATACCATAGGCTAGCTTCTAGGGTTTAGCCTCTCTGATCTCGTGGTAGATCTACTCTTGTACTACCCATATCATCAATATTAATCAAGCGGGAGTAGGGTTTTACCTCCATCGAGAGGGCCCGAACCTGGGTAAAAACATCGTGTCCCTTGTCTCCTGTTACCATCCGCCTAGACGCACAGTTCGGGACCCCCTACCCGAGATCCGCCGGTTTTGACACCGACATTGGTGCTTTCATTGAGAGTTCCTCTGTGTCTTCATCTTTAGGCCCGATGGCTCCTTCGATCATCAACAACGACGCGGTCCAGGGTGAGACTTTTCTCCCCGGATAGATCTTCATATTCAGCGGCTTTGCACTGCGGGCCAATTCACTTGGCCATCTGGAGCAGATCAAAAGCTACGCCCCTGGCCATCAGGTCAGATTTGGGAGTTTGAACTACACGGCCAACGTCTGCGGAGACTTGATCTTCAACGGATTCGAGCCACTGCCTAGCGCGCCGCACTGTCTCGATGGGCACGATCTAGCTCTGCCACCGAACAGTGCCTTGGAGGCCGCACCAGTGTCCGCTCTGACCCTTAGCTCGGAGCTGACTTCGCCGATCGAGGACGAGTGGCTGGACACCGCCTCGGGGGCTGCGATCTCTACGGCGATGGAGCCGAACACCCCTGTCCTTTGCGAAGCTCGTGACTCCGAGGCACCGGACTCCACTCTGGACTCCGAACCTTTTGCGCCCCTGCCAATCGAATCCGATTGGGCACCGGTTATGGAGTTCACTGCCGCGGACATCTTTCAGCACTCGCCCTTTGGCGACATCCTGAACTCACTGAAGTCTCTCTCTTTATCAGGAGAGCCCTGGCCGAACTATGGTCAGGAAGGTTGGGATGCGGACGACGAAGAAACTCAACGCCCACCCACCACCCACTTTGTAGCCACTGTCGATGATTTAACCGACACGCTAGACTTTGACTCCGAAGACATCGACGGTATGGACAACGATGCCGGAGACGACCAAGAACCAGCGCCTACAGGTCACTGGAAGGCCACCTCGTCATACGACATATATATGGTGGACATCCCAAAAGATGGGAGTGGCGATGGAACAGTGGAGGATGACCCCTCCAAGAAACAGCCTAAGCGTCGGCGTCAGCGGCGCCGCTCTAAATCCCGCCACAGTAAAAATGGTGATTCCGGCACGGGAGATAATAACACCCTGGATAGTGCCGAAGACAACCTCCTCCAGCAGGATTCAGCACAGGAGGATGGAGAAGCCAGCCCGCATGATAGAGCGGCAGACAGAGAGGTAGAGGACGATAATTATATGCCTCCCTCCGAAGACGAGGCAAGCCTCGACGACGACGAATTTGTCATGCCTGAGGATCCAGTCGAACAAGATCGTTCCAAACGCAGGCTTATGGCCACGGCAAGCAGCCTCAAGAAAAAGCAGCAACAGCTTAGAGCTGACCAAGACTTGCTAGCTGATAGATGGACTGAAGTCCTTGCAGCCGAAGAGTATGAACTCGAACGCCCCTCCAAGAGCTACCCAAAGCGCAGGCTGCTACCCCGATTAGAGGAGGAAGCACCCAAACCTACATCACCAGCGCATGACGCGGCCGACCGGCCACCACGTGGCCGTGACAGAGAGGCCTCTCGGCCCTCCACTCAAGCCGCACCCCGGCGTCGCTCAAAAAGTACCAAGACACGGGGAGACGCGCCTGACCTGCGAGATATATTGGAGGACAAGGCAAGGCAAACAAGATCGATCTACGGATCGCGTGGGCGCCCCACGACACGTGATGATAACCGTCACGCCGGATACAGCAATTCCGGCCGGGCTGAACACAATAGACAAAGCTCATTCGAGCTGCGTCGTGATATAGCCCAATACAGAGGCGCCGCACACCCACTATGCTTCATAGACGAAGTGATGGATCATCAAATACCTGAGGGTTTCAAACCTGTAAACATCGAATCATACGATGGCACAACAGACCCTGCGGTTTGGATCGAGGACTATCTCCTCCATATCCATATGGCCCGTGGTGATGATCTACACGCCATCAAATACCACCCACTCAAGCTTAAAGGACCAGCTCGGCATTGGCTTAACAGCTTGCCAACAGAGTCAATTGGTTGTTGGGAAGACCTGGAAGCCGCATTCGTTGATAACTTCCAAGGCACATATGTGCGACCACCAGACACCGATGACCTTAGCCATATAATTCAGCAGCCAGAGGAATCGGCCAGACAATTCTGGACACGGTTCCTAACAAAGAAAAATCAAATCGTCGACTGTCCGGATGCAGAGGCACTAGCGGCCTTCAAACACAACATCCGCGATGAGTGGCTGGCCCGGCACCTAGGACAGGAAAAGCCAAAATCCATGACAGCCCTCACCACACTCATGACCCGCTTTTGCGCGGGAGAAGACAGCTGGCTAGCTCGTAGTAACAACTTGACCAAAAACCCTGGTAGTTCGGATACCAAGGACAACAATGGCAGGCCGCGTCGCAACAAGCACAAGCGCCGCATTAATGGCGATAATGCTGAGGATACGGCAGTCAATGCCGGATTCAGAGGCTCTAAACCTGGTCAGCGAAAAAAGCCATTCAAAAGAAATACCCAGGGCCCGTCCAATTTGGACCGAATACTCGATCGCTCGTGCCAGATACATGGCACCCCCGACAAACCAGCCAACCACACCAACAGGGATTGTTGGGTGTTCAAGCAGGCAGGCAAGTTAAATGCCGAAAACAATGACAAGGGGCTACATAGCGATGACGAGGAGGAGCCCCAGCCGCCGAACATTAGAGGACAGAAGGGTTTCCCCCCACAAGTGCGGATGGTGAACATGGTATACGCAACCCACATACCCAAAAGGGAGCGGAAGCGTGCACTAAGGGATGTATATGCGATGGAGCCAGTCGCCCCAAAGTTCAACCCATGGTCCTCCTGCCCGATCACTTTTGATCGAAGGGACCACCCCACTAGCATCCGTCATGGCGGATTCGCCGCATTGGTTCTTGACATAATCATTGACGGATTTCACCTCACTAGAGTCCTGAAGGACGGCGGCAGCAGCCTGAACCTGCTTTATCAGGATACAGTGCACAAAATGGGCATAGACCCCTCAAGGATTAAACCCACAAAGATGACATTTAAAGGCGTCATACCAGGTGTAGAGGCCAACTGTACAGGCTCAGTTACACTCGAAGTGGTCTTCGGATCCCCAGATAACTTCCGAAGCGAGGAATTAATCTTCGACATAGTCCCGTTCCGCAGCGGCTATCACGCACTGCTCGGACGAACCGCATTCGCAAAGTTCAATGCGGTTCCGCACTATGCATACCTCAAGCTCAAGATGCCAGGTCCTCGAGGAGTAATCATGGTCAATGGAAACACCGAACGCTCTCTCTGAACGGAGGAGCATACGGCGGCCCTCGCGGCGGAAGTACAAAGCAGCCTCTCAAGGCAATTCTCGAGTCCGGCTATTAAACGTCCGGACACCGTCAAGCACACCCGGAGTAACCTACAACAAGACCGCCTGGCATGTCCCGAGCACGCGTAGCAATGCGGCCCCAACCCCAGCCCTCGCGAAATTGCGAAACCAGTACTATGCGTACATAACTACGCTCTGGAAATACCATGGGCATAGGGGGAGAGGCACGACCATGGCACGCCCAGAATACGGCTCAACCGCACTAGGGGCTCCCGATTGTGTCATTCTTTTTTCTTTTTTTTTCTTACTTTGAGGACTCCGTTCTCAAGAAGCCCTGTCCGGCAGTAGAATCGCCGAACTCACGATGCAACAGCCAGGGAAGAAGAAAGCTATGCCGAGTGTCCAGGTGGTCTCTATTACGAGCAGTATACCTGTTTTACATAAAATCCCGCAAGCTTACCCCTGGAGGGGGACATGTTAAAAGTCCCGTTCCTTGCTTATCGCACTATTTGTATCGTTCTGCTTTCATTGCAGTACCTTTTGAATAAACAATGCATAGCTTTTGCCTATTATTGCATTACCTTTTTTATCTATATATGTTCAGTTATGACATTGTGCAACCGTACAATTTGGTACGGCCAATACACCAGGGGCTTATGTACCCCAAAATATGGTGTGATAAGTCCGAACACTTTCACAAGTGCGTCACCCCGAACTTATAGCATTATATGAATCGGCTTCGAATCATTTCTTGGGTCAATAGTTGGGTTTGCCCGGCTCCCATGTTTTGGTACCTTACGTTCCATTATATCGGCTAAGGTAGCGCTGGGAGAACCACTACGATTGTGCCCCGGTTGAGCTGGGTTAAGCACCTCAGTGGAGAAAGCTAAAACTGACCGTCATGATAGGGCGAGAGCCGGTCGCTGTTCGAGAGGTTTTCGAGTCCCTAAAGACTTATGCCGCTTAGAGCGAGGAGTCGGCATTGTCCGGCCTAGGCGTGGATAGCGCCCCGAACTCGGTCTTCCGAATACTAGGGGCTTCGCCGAAATTTAAAATTATAGAATTCTATGGCTAAGTGAGAGTGTTCAAGCACTATAGTCCGGTTGCATGGTTCGTTGCGTTGAGCGCCTCCCTCGAAGGACCCAAGAATGGGAACAAGAGCGCTCAAGTTTATCCCGAACACCCCAGCAGTCGTGGCATGGGGGCTGAAGCCAACGACTCGCCATCTCTCAAATTTGATAAACGGCCGAACAGAAGGTAATATTTTAAATTCACAAGCGTTGCTTAGCGCATATGAACAAGTTTTCAGCGTACAGGATAACAAATGCGAGTCTACTAAAAAATTACATCTTTGGAGCATTCGCCCGCTATAAGGTAGGCACCCTTCAGGACGCCCTCATAATACATCTCGGGCTTGCGATACTCCTTGCCCGGCGGTGGCCCGTCCGTCACAAGCTTCTCAGCGTCCAGCTTGCCCCAGTGCACCTTAGCACGGGCAAGGGCCCTACGGGCACCTTCAATACAGACGGAGCGCTTGACGACTTCAATCCATGGACAGGCGTCCACCAGCTGCCGCACTAGCCCGAATTAGCTCCCAGGCATGGTTTCCTTAGGCCACAGCCGAACTATGAGGCCCTTCATGGCCTGTTCAGCCACCTTGTGGAGCTCGACCAGCTACTTCAGCTGGTCGCTCACTGGAACCGGGTGTCCAGCCTCAGCATACTGAGACCAGAACACCTTCTCCATCGAGCTCCCTTCCTCGGCTCGGTAGAATGCGGCCGCATCAGACACACTGCAGGGCAGATCTGTGAATGCTCCTGGAGAGCTCCGGATTCGGGTAAGTAACAAATAATTCACTTTTACGTGCTTGCTTTGCATAAAGAATGCCTTACCCGCCGCTATCTTCTTTATCGCCTCAATCTCCTGGAGGGCTTTTTGGGCTTCGGCCTTAGCGGCTTTGGCACTATCAAGGGCCGAGGCGAGCTCGGACTCTCGAGTCTTCGAGTCACGCTCCAAACTCTCATGTTTTGCCACGAGAGTTTGAAGCTCTTGCCGCACCTCCGCCACCCGCGCCTAATGCTTCTCTCGCTCGGTGCGCTCCGCGACCGCTTTGTTTTCGGCCATGGACACCACTTCCCTCAGGGTCGCCACCTCGTTCGTGGCCCCTGCAATACCCATGTTATTCCTGTCATTTTTTGCAACCACATTTTTTATATATAATCCCATAAGGTATTACTTACCTTCCTTGTCCTCGAGCTGCTTCTTGGCAAGGCCGAGCTCGTTCTCAGACCACTCGAGGCTCTCCTTCAATGCATTGGCCTACGCAGTCAGTGCGGCAGAGGTCAGCAGCGCAGCCTGCATTCCCATATTGACATACTTATATTAGACTCCTGCGTATATCTCTTTAGATCCTCAGTTCGGCTTTTCTTTCCGAACACCGAACTAAGCATCAGGGGCTACTGTCTATGCGGTACTATTTTTAATACATACCTCAAAGCCTGCTAGAAGGCTGGTATAGGCTTCAGTCAGCCCGCTCTTGGTGGACTGAACTTTCTGGATCACCACACTCATAACAGTGCGGTGCTCCTCGTTGATGGAGGCGCTGTTAAGCGCCTCCAGCAAGCTATACGGTGCCTCCGGTTGGACGGAGGTCACCGGCGTCGCAGTCTTGCCCTTCTTACGAAGGGGCCGCCTCCCGGACTTCAGAACCACTGAAGGTTCTGGTACGGAGTCCGGACCAGGGTCGGACTTAGAGCCCTTGGGGGTTTCATCCCCTTCGCGCCTGGATTCCAGGAGGTTGCCTTGCGGCACCTCTTGGGCCACCTCCTCCTGACCGGGCCCCTCTTAGGGCCCCACCTCAGCGTCGTCGGCAGCGCGAGGAGAAGAGGCGGCCGGAAGTGAAGTTCTTTCCACATCCGACGGATCCAGGGACCCGCTCGACGAAGCGGCCAGCTCGTCCTTGGGCGGGCTACATGGTTGTATTCGGCGTTAGAAGACACTATGCGACAAATGAAAAGCCGTGAGTTATTCCGGAATCCGGACACTTACGATCTCGCCAGGGGCTTGGCCCTCGATGGCCACTCCTCTTCGCCGTCGTCGGCGTTGGTTGAGAAGTTCGGGGGAAGGGTCCTTCCTTTCTTGGACCCTCCGGCCTCCCCAGTCGGGGCAGCCTTCCTTTTATTCTCTCCCCCCGCTGGGGGAGAGGCTTCTTTTTCCTCCTCCGCGTTTTCACAAGAGGATTCCGCCTCAGAGTCGTCGGACGATGATTCCGACAACACCGGGTGCCGGGCACTCCTTCGAGTTCCCGTGGCCTTCTTCTTGGCCTTCTTCTTCGGCACCACGTGAGGTGCTGGAACCAGTAGCCCCGTCAAGCGGGCGTTCGCTGGGTCTTCTGGCAAGGGAGCCGGACAGTTAACGTGCCCGGACGTGTTCCGCCAGTCCTGTCAAAGGTGAGGGAGCTTAGATCTCGCATAGAGTCAAACTATGGAAAACAAGAGTCCCGTAAAGGGTAAAATAGCTTACCTCAGTAGCTTGGCAGTGCGAGCTGAATCCGCGATCTTCGATAGCGGATGTGGGAGCCTCGGCGCCCTTGAACAGCACCTTCTAGGCATCTTCGTACGTACTGTCGAAGAGCCTTTTCAGAGTTTGGTGCTACGCCGGATCAAACTCCCACAATTTGAAGGCCCGTTGTTGGCATGGGAGGATCCGGCGGATAAGCATAACCTAGACTACGTTGACAAGCCTGAGATTCTTGTTCACCAGGGTTTGCATGCAGGTTTGGAGTCCGGTCAGCTCTTCCGGATTACCCCACGTCAGGCCCGTCTCTTTCCAAGAGGTGAGCCGTGTAGGAAAACCAGACCGAAATTCGGGGGCCGCTGCCCATTTAGGGTCGCGTGGCTCGGTGATGTAGAACCACCCCGACTGCCACCCCTTCACGGTCTCCACAAAGGAGCCCTCGAGCCATAGGACGTTGGCCATCTTGCCAACCATGGCACCTCCGCACTCCGCTTGGCGGCCACCCACTACCTTCCGCTTGACATTGAAGGTCTTCAGCCATAAGCCGAAGTGGGGCTGGATGCAGAGAAAGGCCTCGCACACGACGATAAACGCGAGATGTTGAGGATGAAATTCGGGGCCAGGTCGTGGAAATCTAGGCCGTAGTAGAACATGAGCCCCCGGACAAATGGGTGAAGTGGAAACCCCAGTCCGCGGAGGAAGTGGGCGAGGAACACCACCCTCTCATGGGGCCTGGGGGTGGGGATGAGCTGCCCCTCATCGGGGAGCCGATGCGCGATGTCGCCGGACAAGTATCCGGCCTTCCGCAGCTTTTTGACTTGCCCCTCTGTTACGGAGGAGACCATCCACTTGCCTCCCGCTCCGGACATGGCTGGAGAAGGTTGAGGAGGGATGTGCGGGCTTGGGCGCTGGACCTCGAGTGCACGGAAATGGATGAGCAAAGGAGGAAGAGGGCGTAGGTGAAACGGTGGATACTTATCCCCTTATATGGACGGACGAAGCCATGCGTCCCCACCAGCCTGGTAAAACTCGCTTATCTCCCAAGCGCCATAATCAACGGTTGGGTTACCCACGCCCGTATTGATGAGAATCCCAGAATAAGGGGGCACGATCTCTGCTTTGATAACACGTGCCAAGGAAACTGCCTCGCTAAACGCGCTGAGGTGGGACAGTAAAAACGATTCAAATAGAAGCCTGGCCGTGGTGTGATGTCACGCCGCGGAAGACGTCAGCAGATCTGTGTAAAGATTATTCTCTCTACGGTAGTATGTGGAACTTGTTTTGAAGAGCCGGACACTATCCTTGTGTTCAAAATCTTCTATGGAGAATTCGGAGGAGGAACCCGCCTTGCAATTCCGAAGACAATATGCGTGCCGGACTCGTCGTCATTGAACCTGGTTCAGGGGCTACTGAGGGAGTCCTGGATTAGAGGGTGTCCGGATAGCCGAACTATCATCTTTGGCCGGACTCCTGGACTATGAAGATACAAGATTGAAGACTCCGTCCCGTGTCCGGATGGGACTTTCCTTGGTGTGGAAGGCAAGCTTGGCGATACGGATATGTAGATCTCCTACCATTGTAATTGACTCTGTGTAACCCTAACCCTATCCGGTGTCTATATAAACCGGAGGGTTTTAGTCCGTAGGACGAACAACAATCATACCATAGGCTAGCTTCTAGGGTTTAGCCTCTCTGATCTCGTGGTAGATCTACTCTTGTACTAACCATATCATCAATATTAATCAAGAGGAGTAGGGTTTTACCTCCATCGAGAGGGCCCGAACCTGGGTAAAAACATCGTGTCCCTTGTCTCCTGTTACCATCCGCCTAGACGCACAGTTCGGGACCCCCTACCCGAGATCCGCCGGTTTTGACACCGACAGTGCTCATCGGATGAACCAGGACACAATCGCAGTAGTTCTCCCTTTACTACCCTAGCCGATAGAGCGGAACGTAAGGTAGTAAGCACAGGATCCGGGCAACCCAACTATTAACCAAAGACATGATTCGGAGCCGATGCATATAATGCTAAAGTTCGGGGTTTGAACTATACTGTAAAAAAGTGTTCGGACATTTGTCGCCGTGTTATGGGGCGTAATGAAGCCCCTGGCGAATTAAGGCATACCAGAGTGTACGGGTGCAATTGATAAGAATATCAAGAAAGAATGAAGCAACAGGCCAATGCCGCAGAAATTGGGCCGCAAACTTTTTCCATTATAGTTTGATTAATACGTCAAAGCGTATTTGTACAAATAGTGTGATAAGCAACAGGGCTATTTAACATGCCACGACCAAGAGAGAGCTGTGTGTGGGTCCTGAAAATAGGCATAACGATCGTTTAAAGAAACCACCTGGAAATTCCCTTATACGTTAATGCTTCTTGCTGTCTTGGTGTATTCGTCCCTTGATAGGTCCTACAATCAGGCCACCAGGAAAGGCCTGGAAAAAGGAAACCTGAAAAAGATGAAAAAGAAAAAGTGAAAGTATGTGGGTCCAGGGAAGGTTGAGCCATGTTATGGACCACAATCTGGTTATGCCTCCATCTACGCCCATGGTATTTTAAGTGCGTAGTTATGTACGTGCGGTGCGAACACCGCCGTTTGGTCAGGACTGGGACGGAGGCCGAATTGCTAGTCGAGCTCTTGGCAAGCTGGACTATCCTGCTGTAGAGTAGTCCGGACTCGCTTGACAGTGTCCAGGAGCTTGGCCGCCGAATTAAGGTTCTGTTTGAAAAGGCCGCTCTGTACTTCTGCCACTAGGGCCGCGGTGTGCTCCTCGATATGGAGGGAGCGCTCCGTATTTCCATTAACTGTTATGACACCGCGTGGTCCGGGCATCTTGAGCTTCAGATAAGCATAGTGTGGCACCGCATTGAATCGAGAAAATGCGGTTCGTCCGAGCAGTGCGTGATAGCCGCTGCGGAAGGGGACGATATCAAAGATCAATTTTTTGCTTCGGAAGTTGTCTGGGGATCCGAAGACCACCCCCAGTGTGATTGAGCCCGTACATCGGGCCTCTACACCTGGTATGACTCCCTTAAAGGTGGTTTTTGTGGGCTTGATCCTGGAGGGATTGATACCCATTTTGCGCATTGTATCCTGATAGAGCAGGTTCAGGCTGCTACCACCGTCCATGAGGACTCGCGTAAGATGGAATTCACCAATGATTGGGTCGAGGACCAGTGCGGCTGAACCGCCATGACGGATACTGGTCGGATGGTCCCTGCGATCGAAAGTGATCGGACAGGACGACCAAGGGTTGAACTTTGGGGCGACTGGCTCCATCGCGTAGATGTCCCTAAGTGCACGCTTGCACTCCCTCTTGGGGATATGGGTAGCGTATATCATGTTCACCGTTTTAACTTGGGGGGAAACTTCTTCTGTCCCCCTGTGTTAGGTGGCCGGGGCTCCTCGTCATCGTCCTTGCTTTGCGACCCTTTCTCCTTGTTCTCGGCATTTAACTTGCCGGCCTGTTTGAAAACCCAACAGTCTCTATTGGTATGATTGGCTGGTTTATCAGGAGTGTCGTGGATTTGGCATGGACGATCGAGTATGCGGTCTAGGCTGGACGAGCCTGGATTGTTTCTTTTATATGGCTTCTTCCGCTGACCGGACTTAGAGCCACTGAATCCGGCATTGACCGCCGTATCATCGGTGTTGTCACTATTGTTTTGACGCTTGTGTCTGTTGCGTCGGGGCTTGTCGTTGCTATTTCTGGCTTCAGAGGTGCCGGCGTTGCTTGCATTGTTATTTCTACGTGCCAGCCAACTATCCTTGCTCGCGCAAAAATGGGTCATGAGTGCCGTCAGGGCCGCCATGGACTTCGGCTTTTCTTGGCCGAGGTGACGGGCAAGCCATTCGTCGTGGATACTATGCTTAAAGGCCGCTAGGGCTTTGGCATCCGGGCAGTCGACGATCTGGTTCTTTTTGGTTAAGAACCTAGTCCAGAATTTCCTGGCTGACTCTCCGGGCTGTTGAACTATGTGACTTAAGTCGTCGGCATCCGGAGGTCGGACATATGTACCTTGGAAGTTGTCGAGGAAGGCGTCTTCCAAGTCCTGCCAGCTGCCAATTGAATTTTCGAGCAGACTGTTCAACCAGTACCAAGCTGGTCCCTTGAGTTTTAGCGGGAGGTATTTGATGGCATGAAGATCATCACCACGGCCATATGGATATGGAGAATAAAATCCTCAATCCATACCGCGGGGTCCGTTGTCCCGTCATATGATTCAATGTTCACGGGTTTAAACCCTTCCGGGAATTCGTGGTCCATTACTTCATCAGTGAAGCAAAGGGGGTGTGTGGCGCTGATGTCTACTACACAACCTTCTTCTTGTAGACGTTGTTGGGCCTCCAAGTGCAGAGGTTTGTAGGACAGTAGCAAATTTCCCTCAAGTGGATGACCTAAGGTTTATCAATCTGTGGGAGTCGTAGGATGAAGATGGTCTCTCTCAAGCAACCCTACAACCAAATAACAAAGAGTCTCTTGTGTCCCCAACACACCCAATACAATGGTAAATTGTATAGGTGCACTAGTTCAGCGAAGAGATGGTGATACAAGTGCAATATGGATGGTAGATATAGGTTTTTGTAATCGGAAAATATAAAAACAGCAAGGTAACTAATGATAAAAGTGAGCACAAACGATATTGCAATGCTAGGAAACAAAGCCTAAGGTTCATACTTTCACTAGTGCAAGTTCTCTCAACAATAATAACATAATTGGATCATATAACTATCCCTCAACATGCAACAAAGAGTCACTCCAAAGTCACTAATAGAGGAGAACAAACGAAGAGATTATTGTAGGGTACGAAACCACCTCAAAGTTATTCTTTTGGATCAATCTATTCAAGAGTTCGTACTAGAATAACACCTTAAGACACATATCAACCAAAACCCTAATGTCACCTAGATACTCCAATGTCACCTCAAGTATCCGTGGGTATGATTATACGATATGCATCACACAATCTCAGATTCATCTATTCAACCAACACAAAGAACTCAAAGAGTGCCCCAAAGTTTCTACCGGAGAGTCCAGACAAAAATATGTGCCAACCCCTATGCATAAGTTCACGATGTTACAGAACCTGCAAGTTGATCACCAAAACATACATCATGTGGATCACGTGAATATCCCATTGTCACCACAGATAAGCACATGCAAGACATACATCAAGTGTTCTCAAATCCTTAAGGACTCAATCCGATAAGATAACTTCAAAGGGAAAACTCAATCCATTACAAGAGATTAGAGGGGGACAAAAATCATAAGATCCAACTATAATAACAAAGCTCGCGATACATCAAGATCGTACCACCTCAAGAACATGAGAGAGAGAGAGAGAGAGAGAGAGAGAGAGATCAAACACATAGCTACTGGTACATACCCTCAGCCCCGAGGGTGAACTACTCCCTCCTCGTCATGGAGAGCAACGTGATGATGAAGATGGCCACCGGTGAGGGATCCCCCTTCCGGCAGGGTGCAGGAATAGGGTCCTGATTGGTTTTTCGTGGCTACAGAGGCTTGCGGCAGCGGAACTCCCGATCTATTCTGTTCCCTGATGTTTTTAGGGTATATGGACATATATAGGCGAAAGAAGTCGGCCAGGGGAGCCATGAGGGGCCCACGAGGGTGGGGGCGCGCCCAGGAGGGTAGGCGCGCCTCCCTGCCTCGTGGCTTCCTTGAAGCATCCCTGACGTCTACTCCAAGTCTCCTGGATTGCTTCCGTTCCAAAATTAACTCTCCCGAAGGTTTCATTCCGTTTGGACTCCGTTTGATATTCCTTTTCTGTAGAACTCAAAAACAAGGAAAAAGCAGAAACTGGCACTAGGCTCTAGGTTAATAGGTTAGTCCCAAAAATCATATAAAATAGCATATAAATGCATATAAAAGATCCTAGAAGGATAATATAATAGCATGAATACTTCATAAATTATAGATACGTTGGAGACGTATCAGGCGCCTCTGTATCGGGCCAAGTCGCGACGTAGCTCGACTGGAGTTTGTCTGCGGTGTTTGGCCCGGGCGTGGTTATGTTTGTCACGTCCAGCCGGATGGCCATTGTTGCACGTCGGGGCGCGCTCCCGCAATCCGTAGATCGATCTAGTCTGACCTGCTCTGCTCTTCAGGTCATGCCGCAGGTCATATGTGTATCCCCGAGCTGTTGTGTCTCTGTTTTTGTGGCGCGGTAGTGCGGGCTGGTGTTCGGCCTGAATTGCCGCTTTGTCCTGGCCGCGTGGTGGTCGGTCAGCCGCATTACGCGCTGGTAGGACGGGCTCCAGCGCCTCGTCGTCAAATTGGGGTAACAATTTGCCCTTCGGGTAACTTTTGGTTGGGCGCTCGAGGCCGTCTTCCTCGGCTTCCAGGACATCAGTCCATCTGTCATTGAGCAGATCTTGGTCAACTTGAAGCTGCTGCTGCTTCTTTTTCAGGCTCCTCGCAGTGGCAATTAGCCGGCGCTTAAAGCGCTCCTGCTTGACGGGTTCCTTAGGCACGATAAAGTCTTCGTCGCCGAGGCTCACCTCGTCCTCGGAGGGTGGAAGATAGTTGCTGTCCTCTGAGTCTTTGTTAACGGCCTGTTCATTAGGACTGACTCGCCCATCCTCCCGTTCATCCTGTTCGGAAGTTAGGTCAACGGGGTCTTCGTTGTCTTCGGCGTCGTCCGGAGTATTATTTTCTCCTATGCCGGTATTGCTGTTTTTTCCACGACGTGGTTTAGAGTGGCGCCGCTGACGTCGGCGCTTTGCTTGTATCTCAGGAGGTTTATCCTCGACTGGATTCTGCTCATTGTTGTCGTTGTTCTCTTTGGGTGTATCCACCATGTATACATCATACGAGGAGCTGGCTGTCCAGCGTCCTGTAAGCGGTGGTTTTTGTGCCTGCTCCTCTAGGGCATCATCGTCCATATTGTTGATGTCTTCGGAGCCGTAATCAAGCTCGTCGGTTAAGTCTTCGACAGTGGCTATGAAGTGGGTGGTGGGTGGGAAGCGGAATTCATTATCAGCTTCCAATTCAAACCAGATATAGTTCGGCTGAGAGTCCCCTGATAAGGAGAGGGCTTTTAATGAGTTTAGCACATCGCCCAAAGGTGAGTGCCGGAAGATGTCCGCGGAGCTGAACTCGACAATCGTCGCCTGGTCGGGTTTGATGGGCGCGGATGTACGCGGTCCGGAGCCTATGGCCGGAGACGAATCCGAGGTTCCGGTGACATAGGCCCCGCTCAAAGTTGAATCTGTGTGTGGCTCTAATGCCGCTGAGTATGCGGCCTCCGCGACAGGGTTGAGCTTCCCGTCCTCGGACGATGCATCCTGCTCCGGATCCAGGGCCAGAGCAGTTACATGCGCTATCTCCTGGGCATGGTCCTATGACAGATTTAGGTCATGTCCATCGTGGTGGCAGGGAGCGGCCGCCATGGGCTCGAATCCATCGAAGATCAAGTCTCCGTGGATATCGGCAACGTAATCCAAGCTTCCAAACCTGACCTGATGACCAAGGGCGTAACTGTCGATCTGCTCTAGATGGCCAAGCGAGTTGGCCCGCGGTGTGAAGCCACCGAATGTGAAGATCTGTCGGGGTAGGAAGATCTCCCCCTGGACTGCATTGTTGTAGATGATTGACGGAGCCATCGAGCCTTTTGGTGACGATGCAGCGGAACTCTCAATGAAAGCACCATTGTCGGTGTCAAAACCGGCGGATCTCAGGTAGGGGGTCCCGAACTGTGCGTCTAAGGTTGATGGTAACAGGAGGCGGGGACACGATGTTTACCCTGGTTCGGGCCCTCTCTATGGAGGTAATACCCTACTTCCTGCTTGATTGATCTTGAATATGAGTACTAAAAGAATTGATCTACCACGAGATTGTAATGGCTAAAACCCTAGAAGTCTAGCCTATATGATTATGATTGCCTCTATGGACTAAGCCCTCTGGTTTATATAGACACCGGAGGGGATGCAGAGTCGGTTACAGAGAAAGGAATCTTCATATCCGAACGCCAAGCTTGCCTTCCATGCCAAGGAGAGTCCCATCCGGACACGGGTGAGAGTCTTCAGTCCAATAGTCCGGCCCATGTCGACAGGTCGGACGTCCGAGGACCCCTTAATCCAGGACTTCCTCAGTTCTCATTGAGAAAAATTACATACACGTGAGCTCCACACTCTGGGTCCCCGGCACGAAAAAAACATTTCATGTCTATGAGCGTTTGCGGTGCATGAAGAAACAACAGCGGCGATACTTCAGTCTTTGGCACACCTCCAGATACGCTGAGATCAAACCTGAAAATGCTAAATTGCTAACATAAAACTCAGCACACCTCCAGATCACATCGAGATAATCAAATAAATATACTACCCAAATAAATCTTGTATTGTAGTCATACATAAAGCAAAACTATTTGGAGTTGCGCTTTCTATGAACCTCATTAGCCTAAACGGGGAAAAGAACAACTCCCTACTTCAGTGAGTACCTAAAGTAGCCTACCTTGATGAACATAATAACCTGAGACGGCGCTACATCCAGATCGTGGCGCGCGTCCATGCAAGGAGTATGTCGTCAAGTGGATATAGATGGTGTCAAGGTTGCCGCGTCCGCGCGTGGAGTGGACAGGCGATGGTCGCATCCAGGCAGTGAACACCATGCGAGGAGTGGGGCATGGCGGAGGCGGATTACACGCAGTTCAGTTACCATGAGAGATGTGGTTGTGGCTTGTCCAGATCGAGTGGATCTGACCGGTGAGGCAGCTCGTAGCGATGGAGTGAGGGAGGCGGAGGACACGGTGAAGGGCGGCGGCGGGTCCTACTCCCTCGGCGGAGCGAGGCATGATGCGGACGGCATGATAGGATGCCGAGGTCACGGCGGCTCCTGCTCACTCGTGGCACGACGGTGCGGCATGCCGCGGGCGGCACGAGGTCGGGGGCGCGGCGGCTCCTGCACCTTGGGTGGCGCGGCGGCGACAGGGAGGAACCGCAGGGATAGTGATTTACTTTTGGAAGTTTATCTTAGGGTGCGTGATTACAAGAGATGGTTAATGTGATTATCTGAGGGTGGGTGATTTCATTTTCTTTCTTGTGCCTCCCGTGATTATGGGGTTTCTTTTGCAGACGCGAAATGTGAAATTTCCTTCGTGGTGGAGTACGGTCAGTCATGGGAAATTGCTAAGTGCACATGGTAGAGGCATTAGATTAATGATGATTGTTAGATTAAAAATTGTGGGCCTAATCGTGTGGTGCTGATTGGTTCGTGCGGTGTTGTGGGACTAATTGCGGGGTGTATCTAAGAAAGTTTTTGTTTGATTGTTTAATAGTAGTAGAGATGATTGTTTAATACTAGTAGAGAAGTAGAGATTTATTTCAGGATTTCCGGCAATACGCTTTCAGTGGGAAGAGACGTTTCCGTCGACTTCAAGGCGCCTACGGTGACTTCGTAAAGTCTCAAGATGATATGCCGGCTCAGTCTCTCGGAGGTGCTCATAGGGGTAGGCTATGCGTTCATAGGGATGAGTGTATGCGCGTTTATATGAGCACTTGTGTCTGTACTGTGTTAAAAAAAAGCTGTTCATAAAAAATCTGAGGCCCCAAACAGATGGGGGCCTGTGCAGGCACACATGTTGCACCCCCACAGGCCCGGGAATATAGCTAAATATAGTTATGAGAACAATTCTTCTTGAATTTGGGTTGATGAACCCCCTGATTTTATTCTCGCTCTATTTGTGAATTATGTAAGCCCTTGCTAAACCTTGAAATAAGGCAAGCCACGATGATGTTTCAATAAAAAAAAAGGGGGCTATTGCTTCTTGCTATAGGTCATGAAAATTGTTCCCAAAGTT
Organism: Triticum aestivum; assembly: GCF_018294505.1. Lineage (NCBI taxonomy): Eukaryota > Viridiplantae > Streptophyta > Magnoliopsida > Poales > Poaceae > Triticum > Triticum aestivum. Next base: position 90,463,362 of record NC_057813.1, read on the forward strand.
GCAAAATATCACCCATCAATACCACCCACAAGTGACAAAAAAATGTTTCACACAGGGGAATACCCCGCCTGGGCTAGCCCATGCAGTAGGGACCTCATATATTGCGCTCTACGTGCTAGAAGAAGATGCAGTACGCCCGTTTGGGCCGGCCCATGTCTGAGCGGCCTGTTTTTTTATTTATTTTTTATTTTGTGTTTTCATTCTTTCTACTTTAAATAGTTTGGGACTTCAAAATAGTTCTGAGAATTAAAATAAGAGATAATTTTGAAACAAAATATTTAATAAATCATAAAATTTTGTGGATTCAAAAAATGTTCGAGATTTTATAAAAAAATCTTATTCTAGAAATTTTCAAAATTTTGCAAACAAATGTTCGGGAAATCAAAAATTGTTCATGATTTTTCTAAAAGTTTGTGTATAAAAAATGTTAATGAAATTGGACAAAATTTCATCAATTAAAAAAATGTTCATGAATGATAAAATATCCTAAAAATTCAAAAACTGTGCGTGACTTACAAAGTAGTTTATTCATTCATAAAATGTTCGCTGAATCAAAAAATAATGGTTCATTTCATAAATTTTTGTTAAATAAAAAAATATTCATGAATTTCAAAAGTTGTTCCACCAATTTCTAAAAAAATGTTCGTTCATTCTAGAAATGTTCGCCGCTTTAAGAAATTTGTTAAAAAATTATTCAATTTTTTTAAAAAAATGTTTTCTAATAATATAAAATGTTCATGAATTTTTGTTTTTTGAAAATTTTCAAAAATTTGTAAAAGTGTTCGTGAATTTAAAAAATGTTCATTATTTGAAATAGGTTCACAAGTTTAAAAAATGTTCATGATTTCACAAAATTGAGAGTTATGGTGTACCTCAGTGATGCGGCAAAATGTGATAATGGCTATTAAATTTTTTTCTCTCGTTGCAATACACGGGCCCATTTGCTAGTAATTTGTATGTGCTCAAAGCCCCCAATTTGTCCCGAGTTAGCACATCCATGATTGGTTAACTCCATGAGCTAGGGATGCCTAAAAAAACTCCATGAGCTAGGTTAGTGCCGCGACCCCAGCTGGGCTGCCAGATCCAACGGCCCCATGACCAAGTTCCCACTGAATGTCAGTTTTTACTGGATATTCTGCTCACACGAAGACCGCATAGTCCTTTTATAGGGTTTCTTGTGCCACCGCCATCTAAGAAATTTAGGTCCCCTCGCCTTCGGCTGCCATCTTGACGCTGAGAGGTAGGGAGACCTGTGATCTTCAAGACCTCTATGTTCTTCACCATCGTCAGTGATCATTAGAGTTTTGTGAGAATAAATTTTCTCTTGTTCTTTTGGCGGTGCCATGAGATTAGAGAGTTTTCTGTCATCGCAGATCCGATTATTCAGACCTGATTAGTTATATTGATGTGTCAAGCCTTTTTTTGTTGGTCTGATTCTTTGTGAAGGTGAAATTTTTCATCGATACCATGATGAAGATATAGTGATTCGACAACTTGCACTTCTAGGGGATCATTTCCGGCCCAAGTACGTTCATCATCAAGGTTTCCCATCTTTTTGGATGGGCGACTCAAGTCGCTGTCAAAAATCATTATTGGTAATGTTTGTACGGGTGAAAGAGTGACAACATGGTTGCGCCAGTCTAATTGCAACATCTTTATCGAAGTCTTTGGAGTATTTCTTCGAGCAAAGATTGACGCCATGAAGAAAATGTTTTTAAGAGATTTCATTGTAACTCTTAGTCATAGAATTTACTTTGTATTTTATGTCCAAATCATTTTACCGGTAATTTTATGAGTATGAATAAAGTTACAGATGCTTCTAAAAAATCAGTTTTTATTAGATAATATACTTTGTTGTTTCTAAAAAAGGTAAACCCTTGTAATGTGCCGGCCGATCGAGCGTGGAGTTCGGCCTACCATCGCACCATCCAAGTCACAAGCAACCAACGGCCAGATTTCCTTCATTCTAGAGGCTTCGCGCCAGCTCCTGACTCTCATCCACACACAACTCGGTTCTTAGAGCAACTCCAATGGGGCGACCCATTTCGTCCGCCCGCGTCCGCTTGGGTCGGTGCGGACACGCGTCGACCAAAACAGACGCGCGTCCGTTTTTCGTCCGCGGGCGACCCATTCTCGGCCCAATTTTGAGCCGGATTTGCGTCTGCGCGGACACGAGATGGACACGCGCGCGCGCGCCTACTCCTCTCCCCGGGCCCGCCGGTTGATGGCAGCCACCACCATTTCCCCTCATTTTTCCCAAAAACACTCCCGCCTGCGCGCGCCCCTGCCCCCAACCAGCCATGGAGGACGCAATTGACCTCGACCTCGACGCCGCCGCCGGCCTCGACTCCCTCGCCTCATCCGGCGTCGTCGCCCCCTCCGGGAAAGGCAAGCCTCGTGGCCCACGCAAGACCGCCGCCGCTACCAAGCCGAAGAAGGCACTGACGCCCGAACAGCGGGCAAGGGAGTCGGCCAAGAGGAAGGGCCGGAGGCATGCCACGGACGCGAAGGATGAGGCCGCCGCGCAAGCCGCCGCCGTCGCCGCCACGCAGCAGGAGCTCACCAACGCCCGCGTCGCGGCGGCAACGAGGGAGGCGCTCTACATGCTAGGGGTAAACCCTAGCCAGCACAGCGTCCTCCAAGCCGCCGTCGCCGCGGCCAGCACCGGCTCGTCGGCGTTTCCTCGGATGGTGCTGCCCGACTCACCCCGCGCGTCGGTTTGCAACCCGGTCCCCGGCTTCCACGTCTACCCGCAGGCCTCCCGCCTCTTCGGGGAGTGCTCACCCGACGTGAGCGTGGTCGCGCCTTCCACGCACGCGCCCGCGCCCATCGAACTCAACGCCACCTCGGTGATCGGTGGCTCGTCGTCCGGCGGCACGAGGAAACGCGCACGGCAGACGCCGGTCGGCGGGCTCCGGACGCCCGTAACCTGCTCGAGGAAATGACGTCTGCCGTCGACGAGGACTACATGCAAAACCTCATCTTCGAGGGTGGTGCACCGGGCGCTGGCTACGATCCCGACGAGACACAAAGCCAGGACGGCCGCGGGGCGTTCATGCCGGCCGCTGGCTATGATCCCGATCAGGCGGCCTTCATGCGTGATCAGGTCGGCATCGACCTGGACGGCTTCCCCCTCGACCACGAGTTCCCGGAGGACTATGGGCTAGAGTAAGAGGACGAGTATGACATCGAAGTGGAGCCTTTGTTCAAGGACGAGCTCGCCAACCAAGCCGCCGGTCCTAAGCCGAAGCGCAAGAGCAAGCGCACGAAGGCGTACACAGCTGCCGAGAACAAGCTTCTTTGCGAGTGTTGGCGAGACATTGGACAAGACCCAAAGACGGGCGCCGAGCAAAAGCATTCGACCTTTTGGACTCGTGTGCACCAAGAGTTTCATGAGCGCAAGAAGTTTCCACCTTACCAATTTGTCAGCATGCGCGGGTGGGTCTCCATTTCCAAGCGGTGGAGGATGATCCAACAAGAGTGCAACAAGTTTTGCGCCACCCTTGAGAGCGTCAAGGCCCGCCCCGTGAGCGGCATCGGCATGCAATACATGGTATGATAGCAAGCAAGCCGCCCTCTTTTGTGTCATCAAGATCATCCTTTTACGTTTTCATTTGCTACCACTTGCCCATATGCTTGCATGGAAACATTTTGTAGGCATTTCAAGCTTTGGAGGCATTCAAGGTTCAACACAATGGCAAGTGCTTCAACCTCTCCCATTGCTATCGGGTCATCAAGGATGAAGAGAAGTTCAAGGCACAATATGCCGCACTCAAGGCACGTGGGGGGAAGAAAGCCGTGGAGGATGTTGGGGAGGGCGAGCCAGCACGGCCGCGGGGGAAGACCAACTCCAAGAAGGAGGACAAGCGAGATGCGGCCACCAACGCCTTGATCGCAAGCATGGACGGTATGATGAATAAGAAGGACTCAAGGGAGCAGGAGCGCCGGCGTTTCAAGGCGGAGCAAATGGATGCTTTCATGGAGATCCAAAGGAGGAGGCTTGATCTTGACACTGAGAAGCAAGCCAAGATGTTCGAGCTCGAGGCGGAGAAGCAAGCCAAGATGCTAGAGATCGAGGCCGCCAACGCCAAGACCAAGGCGAAAGAAGTGGCTCTTGCGAGCATGATGACCGGGGTGGAGACCATGAAGGTGGATCTCAACACCGTGTCGCCAAGGAAGAGGTCGTGGTTCGAGAAGATGCAGGCCGACATGCTCAAGTTCGACGACGAGTGATCTATGGCGGCGAGGGCCATCTTTTTTGTATGCCAGCAGGTGTGCCGGCATGACCACGGGAGCCGTGATGGCGTGGTCGAACTCAAGTCCCATCCTTTTTTATGTGCTGGCATGTGAGCCGGCCAGCTGGCGAGTGCGCCAGCATGAACTGTGGTGATATTTTCTGAAGCTGGCATTGTATGCCGGCGCTGGCATGGTGCCGGCATGAGACATGGCCGCTGGCATGATCGGCCGCGGGCCCTTTTTATTTAAAAGTTGAATGCGGGCATGAATTGGGTCGGCGCGTTGGGCGCACTGCCGACCCATATGCAAAACTGGGCGGACGCTGGGCGGGCAGCCGACCAAAACGGACAAAAGGCAGACAAATGTGCCGTCCGTTTGGGTCGGCCCGTTGGAGTTGCTCTTATCCATTCCCTTTATCTTCTCTTTCCGTCTCACACATTGCACATGATGGTTGCGGAGGGCTGTGCCAGCTGCCAGAGGAAGGTTAGGCCGGAGAGCTCCAAAGCCATGGCGGTTTTACTCAATAATAATGTGAGGGTGCTCCTCCATTGAGCTAGCAGGGCCGAGCACCCGCTGCTATTGCAATCACGCCCCAACCCCGATGCTGCCATGACAGGCTCGCAACGGAGGCTCCAAGGCAGGTTGTTGTTGTGAAGTTGCAAGGAGGGGTCGGCTTACGCACGCGCCTGCTGGTCGTGGTCAGCATCGCCCGTCCTCGACAGGCAATGCTGGCTGCTACGCGTCCGACGACACACCAGGACCTAAACCAGGTGCGGTCGTATGCCGAGGAGTGGTTGTATCATCGACCTCATCCGTGTCGCCACGACCATCCCAGGGGCACCTCCATGTTGCAATTTCAATGAGTGAGTTGCAAACGACGAGGGCGAATGACCACGGGGCTGCTGTGATATGTGTCGGCAAGGAGGCAGCGTTTCTATTGAAAAAAAATTGTGCAACATCATCAATGTTGCAGAAGTTTCTTCTGTAACATCAGTTATATGTTAGTACAAAAGATGAAGATGTTACAGAAATATGAAGAATAAAAATTCTGCAACAAGACCTCAGTTGTAATTTTTCTGCTACAAGACCTGTGTTGCAATGATGAAGGAAGTCAGATCTGAGGGCTTGCGAGGCCGCCAATCTTTTAAAAAGATCAGCGGGCGAAGCGTAGCACGTCCTAAAAAAATATATACTTATCTCTACTACCTAAAAGAACCGTAAGGTTCCGTCTCCCCTCTTACGTCGTTAGTTTCGTCAAGCCTCCCGCACCCGTGCGATTGATTTTTTTTTTCTTCACGTCCTCCTCACGTTGGTTTTTTATGGAAACCACTCGTAGAAAACCGACGCCAATTGATTCCCATGCCTTATCCCACTGATCTGGCCGCCGCCACAAGCTCCCCGATCTGGCGAACGACAGGAGGACGCGCGCTCCCCGTCATCGTTGTGCGACACCCAAGGATTCGCCGCTGCCGCACGGAGCTATTTTGCAGCGTCGAGGAGGGCGTGGGCGAGAGTTCATGCCTTCCCGAGGCTGCCATCGCCGGGCTCGTATCGTCACGCGGACATGGAGTCGAGGCGGCAGCCTGCCAAGCCCTGTTCTTCTCCCTCCCCTTCCCAGTTCATGCTCCCCTGCCTCTTCCCCCATTCTTGAGGTCAATCTCGTGATGACTCCTGATTTCTGAACATATATGTTGCTTGTTGTGATGCAGCTTGTAGGTCGTTGAGGTGGGGTGTGGCAACTCGCAATACGACAAGAAGCTACTGTGGTAGGGCGTCGATGGCGACGACATCACCTGCATCAACCTCTACGTGATCAACATCCAGCTTATTTTCACTTGGGAGTAGGTGCTGCTGATGCCATTTGAATTTCCGAGCAATCTCGCCCTTTGCAGGTTCGTCTACCCATGTCACTATCCCCCACAACAAATGACAACTCGGTAACAAGCATCGCTGAGAAAAGAAACTGGGATACCATGTTAACCAAAGTGCGACAGTTCTTATGGAGGCTAAACCATAATTGTTTCCCTTTGAGACTCTCCCTGAAGCGTACAGGAATATTGTGACATGATGTGTGTGTGTGTGTGTGTGTGTGTGTGTTTGAGTCTCACCTATTTGTCTTATACTCCCCTAGGGTGCTGTCTGGTACTGATTCTACAGATAAGTCACTCTTCATACTTGTGCTTGCTGAATTTGGTAGGTAAGAGGAGACATCCGACCAGGTTCCAATGTCGTTGGCATGGTTGACAGTACAATCTTGAAACATGTTTACGAAAGAACGAAAGTACCAAATGACGTTTTCATACACGATCTTTCACATTTACTTTCTCTCCTTTTTTATTGGAATCTTCAGTGACTGTTCATGTACTGTAGGAATGCAGGAAAGATCATCTGGAAAATGGACCACTTCAACTGCATTTTTTTAGGACGTACTGTCTACTGGAATTTCTTTTCTGATAATGGCATTGAATAGTTCATAGTTTTGGTGGCCTCTTGATTCATGTCATTAATAGTTATTTCGACAGACAAATGATGGTTTTCAGTATAAACTTTTCAAAAGCCCAAAATCCCTTACACTGGTCAATCTTTGAAAATTGAGAAAAAAATCGGAGTGGGTTTCTCTGTTTTAACTCTTTCTCTGGTGTTTTCGAAACTACGACGAAAAAGGAGTAACCATTCTAAATCCTCTGGTGTTTTCGAAAGGTTTTCTATGTAAAAGGATCACAGGGTTACTAAGTACTATTATTTAGTTCTGGATATTCCAGGATCTAACTTCCTTCACTGCATTTATATACACTTCGTATCTTTTTAATAATTTGCAAGGATGATTTTAGGCATAAGAATTCATTATTGACAGTGATGCCACATAAATGTCATGTACAAGATTAGTCCTCGAGTATTCACCAAATGCCTCTGCCAAGGTAAACAAAGTGTGAGAGCTCGGTCATGAAAAGCTTGGATTATTATTCTATTATCCTTTAGTGATGGTGTTTTGGATCATGAGAAGTCCATGCTTAATCCTGACGTCGGATGCAAAATAAGATATTCTATTATTCTTTAGTGACGGTGTCTTGAGTAGTCCATGCTTATTCCTGACGTCGGATGAAAACAAGATAGTTCAGTCATGTGCATTATTTCTTGCATGAGTAGTTCAATTCTTTGTGAAAGCAAATGTACTTTATCACTTAGCTTCTTATCTCAGATTCCACTCAAATTTCTGATCATTATTTCATTATATGTTAGATTTTATTTCTTGCAATAAATTTTGTGAATGGGGGAGAGTAGAGTTGCATAGTCAAAAGAAGCTTTGCAATCTTGTAACCTGCTTAAAATAATTTGAAAATCATGTAACACAGTAGTAAATTTGGATCAATCTTGGGTAACCTGATATATTCACCCTTGCGATTCATTTTTTTTCTTCACGTCCTGCTCACATTGGTTTTCCATTAAAATCACTCCTAGAAAACCAACGCCAATTGATTCCCCTGCCTTATGTGTGCCCCGTGCGTAATTCACCTAGTACTGTCAAAAAAAGCTTTGTCGAAAAGAATATGTACTTGGTGAGGATAACACGTTTTCGTGTTCGGCTGGAACTCGGGACACTGCAGATCGATTTGATTCAGAGGGAGATCCAGTCGGAGAGCGAGCAATCCGGGTTCCGGAGGGAGCGGCAGATCGATTTGTCGCCGATTCTGATTTCGATTCCCCCGATCCGGATCTACTCCTAGTATACTAGTAGTAGCTTATTTAAGGAGGAGATCCCGTTGTCTCTTCGACCCCGCCGGCGATCGAGAGGAGAGGAGGGGAGGTCGAGATGGAGATGTCGACGAGCTTCCCGCTGCCTTGTCTCGCCATGGTGCACGGCGTAGGCGCCGAACACCAACAACCCACGGCGACGACGCTGTTCAGTCTCGCCGGCGCGAGGCCCCTCACCGGAGTCGCCCTTGAGGAGGAGCTGAAGAACAAATCAGTCTGCCCCACGCCGCAGGGGTGGGTGCTAGTCCAGCACCGAGACGCCGCCGCCGCCGCCGCCACCTACCTGCTGGATCCGCGCAGCAGCCAAAGGATCGACCTGCCGCATCTCGCAATCCAGCAGGGCCTGATCCCCTACTGCAGCTGCCTGCTCGCCGGCGACCCCACGGCCCCGGGGTGCCCAGTGCTAGTGGTGGAGCCCATGGCCACCTTGCTATGGTGCTGCCGCGTCGGCGACGGCGAGTGGACCAGGCACGACTACGACATCGGGACCCTGGGAGACGAGCACTTCGTCGAGAAGAGGGTCATCGCGCCCATCGCCGCGTGCCGGGGCAGGTTCTATTTCAACGCCGTGCCCGCCGAAACGCGCGTGCTGGAGCTGGCTCGCCCAGGGTCGGGGGCGCCGGCGTTTAGCTCGGTCGCGACGGAGCCCGCGGAGGCCGACAGGTTCGGGCGGGCGAGGGTGTTCATGGTGGGGACGGACGACGACGAGCTGTACAAGGTCGTGCTGCTGCATCACGGAGGGTCCTACGACGAGGCCAGGGTCCTCAAGATGGACTTGTCGGAGCGCCGGTGGCGCCCCGTCGAGGACCTCGGCGGCCGCGCCTTCTTCGTCGCGCCCATGTACTTTGGCGCGTCGTGTGCGCCCACCGGCGGCCGGGTCCGGCAGGACTGCATCTACTCGTTGGTTGGAGTGGCCAGGAACACTTTCAGGGTCTTCAGTCTGAAAGATGGGACTTCAGAAGTGCGCCAACTCGAAGAAGAAGAAGAAGAGCAACCTGCGCCGGAAACAGTCGGAAAATCGAGACCATGTTGGGTGCTTCCAACCCATCCAACATCGTAGTAGCAAGATGTTACTATTTAGCAGCGAAACATCTCTTTTTCTGTCAATGTTGCTTGTTGTGGCATGTAGTAACTTTCATACTCCTATGTACTATGAGTTTCGTTGCTCGATCATGCTAAAGTCTTTGGTTTTATGAATTGCTAGCAAGATGCCTGTGTGCTGTATGGAACGTATAAGTAGTATAAGTAGTTTATCTTATGAGAAAAAAGGACGAATGAGGAAAAGTCTTTTTTGCAAATATGGAGAAGATGTGAGTATTTTTTTTGTAAAATTATCATAATTTCCTTCCTATCCGTCAGATATAAATCGGACGGCTTATATTGCAGTATGGTACGCACACCATCATCAACAACTCTGGTTTTTTTATAAGAGTAGAAATACATCAAGGATAGTGGCACCTTAATGATTTTAGCATGGAAGAAAAGAAAATTGCTAAACAAGTAATCATTAGGTCTTGATTTCTATTAATTAAATGATAACCAAGCAGTAAGCAATCGGAGTATTTGCTTAGCAATTTTCTTTTTTTCCAACACCCCCTCCCCCTCATCAAGAAAAGAAACCGCATGTCTTCCTCATCAACAACAAAAACTAATATTTCTCCCATAAACCGGAGACAAACATGGGGAGGTCTGCGAGAGTCCGGACCGATCCTACACCCGCTTCTGACCACCCTGGCCCACCAAAACCCCTCTCCTTTCGCCCATGCGCGTTCCCGCCCGACGCCAGCTGCCCGCATTCATGCCACTGTAGAGCGCGCCGCTCAATATTGAAGACGCCTCTAGGCGGACGCGACCTCTCAGTACCTCTGCCATTGAAGCAGCACACTGGTCTAGGGTGCCGCCCGCTACGTGTCTCCGGTGTCCGCGCCTGTTCAATGCCGGAGACGCGTGACTGGACGGGACGGGACAGATATCTACCACGTTCGTTCAATGTCGTTGTCCGTCTGTATCATGCCATTAAGCAGGCTCGCCCGCCGAGAAACCCCGCGCATTGATGCACCCAGATGCCTTGCCTCATCAGAATCCTCTTGTAACACCCGGATAATTAAGCTACAGTGATCCCATGCTAATGGTGCCACGTCACCACGGTTACTGCTGCTAATTTATCGTTAGAACAAAAACCGGTCCTAAATTCAAATTCAAATTAATGATAACAATAAAAGTTTTCAAAAATTAAAATAAAAATGTTTGGTTTGTACTAAATATTACAAATGTAATTATGGTGCAACAAACCCATTTTTATAAAATGTCTAAATAATTTAAAATGAGTTAAAACAGAAAATAAAATAAATAAAAGAAAAGAGATAAAACAGAAAAACAAAAGATAAAAAAATAGAAGAGAAACCCCCCCGGGCTTCGGCCCAGCTGACCACAGGCCCAACTGGGCCAACCCCCCCCC